>NC_057862.1:628761233-629117733 GCF_019393635.1 Dromiciops gliroides | reverse complement strand
ATTAAAAAAGAAAAAATAGCTCTAAGTGCAAATCAAATAGCTTCATAGTTTGTCAAAACAAATCCCCACATTAGCCATATCTGAAAATATATTTCTGTATTTTAATTTCATCATCTCTCTAGCAAGAGGTGAGTGGCATGGTCCAGATTGACATAATCTTAGAGATGGAAGAGCACTTCAAAAGCATTTTGTCCAACCCTATTCTAAAGTATTCAATATCTCTGAAACTGCTCAAAGAACAAAATTCTGCTTGCTGAACACAGTAGAGTGAAAATCACAATGTAACAAGGCAGACATTTCCATAGTTAGAAAGGCCCTTATACTCAGCTGAAATCTGTTTCCCTGTAATTCCCATCCAGTTATCCAATTTGATCCTGTAGAACTTGGTTTCTTAAACTTTTTGTACTTGGAACCCTTTCTTGCCTGAGAAATTTTTACATGACCCCCAAGTATATAGGTATATAAAATAGGTATGCATATCCTTTTACTGTTGCCAAATTTTTCACCACCCCCATGTTCAGTCATGTGACACCCCCATGGGGTCACAACTCACAGTTTAAGAAGCTAGGCGAGGGTGCATCTAGTTGGCACAGTGGATAAAGCACTGCCCCCGGATTCAGGCAGTGCTGAGTTCAAATCGGCCTCAGACACTTGACACTTGCTACCTCTGCAACCCTGGGTAATTCACTTAACCCTCATTGCCTCGCGCAAAAAAAAAAAAAAAAAAAAAAAAAAAAGTTGTAAAACATCACTGGGCATTTGAAGATTTGAAGACATTTTAAGATAATGATAAAAGCTGGCATTGATATAATGCTTTAAGATTTGTGAAGTACTTTATGAATAATATCTCATTTGATCTTTATGATAACCCTGGGAGTTAGGTAATATTATTATTTCTATTTTACAGGTGGCAAAATTGATGCAAAAAAAGAAAAAAAAAACGTGAAGTGATTTGCTCAGGATCACACAGTTAAGTGTTTGAGGTTGGATTTTAACTTGGGTCTTCCTTATTCCTGATCCAACATTATCCAGTGTATCACCTAATCGCAGGATTTAGATCTAGAAGGAACCCTAGAGATCCTATAGTAAAATGTAAGCTAATTTATATGTGAAGAAATGAAAGTTCAGAAATGGAATATGATTGACCTAAAGGGTTACATAGGTAGAAAGGACCAAAGACTGAATATGACCAAAAAGGAAAAAAAAAATTTAATGGTATTGTTGTTGTTTGGTCATCAGAGACTCTTCATTACCCAATTTGGGATTTTCTTTACAAAGATACTAGAGGGTTTTCCCATTTCCTTCTCCAGATCATTTTACATATAAGGAAACTGAGGCCAGATTTGAACTCACAAAGATGACTCTTCCTGACTCCAGGCCTGGCACTCTATCCACTACATTACCTGGTTTTTTGTTTGTTAATTTGTTTGTTTGTTTTCATGAGAGCACATTAAAAAACAGAATTGGCCAAATAGAAAAAGAGGTACAAAAACTCACTGAAGAAAATAACTCCTTCTAAATTAGAATTGGTCAGAGGGAAACTAATGACTCCATGAGATATCAAACAGCAATAAAACAAAGTCAAAAGAATGGGAAAAAAATAGAAGAAAATGTGAAACATCTCATTGGAAAAAGAACTGACCTGGAAAATAGATTAGGGAAAGATCATTTAAGAATTAATGGGCTTTGGGGAGCAGCTAGGTGGCACAGTGGATAGAGCACCAGCCTTGAAGTCAGGAGGACCTGAGTTCAATTCCAGACTCAGACACTTAACACTTACTAGCTGTGTGACTCTGGGCAAGTCACTTAACCCCAATTGTCTCACAAAAAAAAGTATTACTGGACTACCTGAAAGCTATGAGAAAAGAAAAAGGATTGTTGTGATGATGATTATCCCCATTTTACATTTGAAGAAAATGAGATGAACAGAGGTTGTGACTTGTCCAGGGTCACACAGTCAGCAAATATCTGAGCCCCAACTTCAACCCAGATATTTTTGATTCTAGACAGAGTTATATTCACTGTACCACAGAGCTGCTTCTCTAGGCAGGGATGTGTTAGACAGCAGAACCAGCTCATGGAAGCCGATTGTTAACTTTTCAAATGGCCTACTTATACCTCAGACATTTGCAAGTGCTATAAATTAGGGCTTGTTTTATTGATATAAGAAAATTAGATATTGATAATGCAAATGAAACTTTAAAGTGTGTTTTGCACATTTTGTTTTGGAGAGGGAGTTCTTAAACATTTACCAGCAAAACACTGCCTCTAGATAATAAACCAAAATGAGTAGACTTATTTAAACTAACTATAATGATGATTCATTTCTCCTCTTAGTCCTCTTCTTAGATTTCTTTGTAGTACAGAATCTACTCTACTTTCTCAAAGGCTACATACCTTTGGAAACCACTGTTTTGTACATTTTGTTAAATTGGAAAGATCTTGAGTAAAGGTCAAGTAACATATTATGTGTCTATCATCTGAAGACCAGTCAATAGCAGGGAGCCTCATCACAATATAGTTTTCTCTTTGAAAAAGAAAATCATATAGGGGGCAGCTAGTTGGTGCAGTAGATAAAGCACCAGCCCTGGATTCAGCAGTACCTGAATTCAAATCCGGCCTCAGACACTTGACACTTACTAGCTGTGTGACCCTGGGCAAGTCACTTAACCCCCATTGCCCCGCAAAAAAAAAAAAGAAAGAAAGAAAGAAAGAAAGAAAGAAAGAAAGAAAGAAAGAAAGAAAGAAAGAAAGAAAAAGAAAATCATATAGACCTCTCAAGAGTATCAGCTAAGGTAGAGATGCTAAACACTTCCCTTTCAGTACTGCTGAATCAAATTAAAACATAATTTGGAAATAGTTAACAAAAATCAATAAAAATATTTTAGGACATAGAACATACTACTGTGTGGTTTCCTAATACACTATGTGGCCCACAGGGATCCTCATGTACAGTCAAGTTGCCCCATTTTTATTTGAGGTTGATATCACCCTATTAAAGTCTAGAGGGGTAGAAAAAGGACTCATAGGGGGAAATAAACAATTGACCCTTAAAATGAATGAATAAAACTCATTTATTGAACACTTGCCATGTGCAAGGCACTTGGCTCATCATTGGTGTTCTAAAAAAAAACAAGCAAGCAAGGTAGTTCTATTTCCTCAATTTGCATTCCAATAAAAAGAAGATTTCAATTTAAACACTGCATTGAGGCTATAAAAGGAATGTTCTCCATCATATATATTAAAAAAGAATAGGTTCTGTATTAAACGTAAATGGTCTTTTTTTTTGTAGGTGCCCCCCCCCAACTACAACTTAGGTAACAGTTTTGGCTGTCTCTAAACATAAGAAAAATGCAAGATTGAAGAAAAAGGTATATAAGTTGGTAAGAGGAGTCAAAATGCTCGATCCTAAAGAAACATAAGTTGAAGCAACTTGAGATGTTCAAAGACAAAAGATTCAGGGAAGCACAAGATCTTTGTCTCCAAATTCTTCTGTCTAAAGAAAGGTCATGGAGAAGGAACATTAGCAAATAAATAGGTAAGAATCCTTACATTCCAAGCAAATTCATTTTAATTAGGCTGAGTAGGGGTGGGTGGGTATCAGTGGGGGAAAATAATAGAAGATAGTATAGTCTAACTATGGGTAGTGGAACACAAGCAAACGTCATGGACCTTGGTCCATGAAACTATTTTCTCCCTCTTAGAGCCTATAATTTTGATACTGAATAATACATATCATACATATGATACGTAATACATTTGGCATGTTTGTAAGCACATATGTATATGTATGCATATATAAATACATACACACACTGTGTACATATACACATATAAAATTTTGATTTTGAATAGTTGAATAGTTGCCATTTTCTATAGCTCTTTTACATTTACAAAGTGTTTTCTTCACAACAACCTTACAAAGTATAAGGAGCATGAGTTTTATTATTATCCCATCTTATAGGTGAGATAACTGAGACTCGGAGAGATTAGATGACTTTCTACAGAGTCACACTACTAGCAAGCAGTACTTACAACATTCTAAAACCCAGATAACCTATGACTCCAACCTAATCCAGCATTATTTACATTTCACCAAAACGACTCTTACCAATTCTTGTTTTTCTGTAATACAAAAATTTCAAAATAAGCAACATGTTTCTTTGTTTGTTTTGTTTTGTTTTTTGGGGGTTTTTTTGCTATGCTTTTTAATTTCTCTAATATGTTTGATTTATAAATTAATGCCTCTTAAGATTACTGAAATATAATTTCCATGTACAAATTAATAAACTTCTGGATCTTCATTTTGGTTACTTCCTAAGTATATTAAATCATCAAAAAAAGCCTATTTTATGCTTTGGCTCTTCTGAATTTAAACAGTGTTTTGTTTTTCCTAGCAAAGTCCTCCTTTGAAATTCTAATGTCTTTGACAGGTCATTCGCTGGAGATATTTCATAGTCCTATGGTGCCCTATCATTTTTAACCATACTTGAGAATGACCCGAAGCCATTGTTCAGTTCTTGATACCTGTCAATTTTATGTTATGGTCTGAAATTTAAAATAAATAAATAACAATTCTGCATCTTCACAATTTCTTGCTATTTACTATCTTAAGAGCTGATACACAAAGATAACAGGTTCAAATGTATAAAAGGCCATTGCTGATTATTGTTACTCTGTACCCTTGAAGCCAATTGCCTTATTGGTGGTTCTCCAGGGATTATTTAATAAAAGACAAACACCTTTCTTACTCTGGCATTGAAGACTTTTCAGGTTCTATATATTTTCAGGTTCACCTCATCCATGCCCCTCCGTTGCCATGTCCACCTGGCATTTAAAGTCAACCAAGCCAGCCAAGAGTCACAATAGACAAGTTGAGTGTGCCCAGAGCTGTTTAGGAAAAGTAAAAATGCATATGCATGGCAAAGACCAGGCTTACCTTAACTTCAAATTTCATCAGAAACAGATATTCTTCTTATTACTGGTGAGTTACTGATTGCCCAATTTAACAAAGGAGCAAAAATTCTATGTAATCCTGTATTGGGAATGTTCAGACAGAACCCTGTAGTCTGAGGAATTGAACCTCTAGA
The DNA here is from genome assembly GCF_019393635.1 of Dromiciops gliroides. Taxonomy (NCBI): domain Eukaryota; kingdom Metazoa; phylum Chordata; class Mammalia; order Microbiotheria; family Microbiotheriidae; genus Dromiciops; species Dromiciops gliroides. The sequence goes on along the minus strand of NC_057862.1, from coordinate 629,112,643 downwards.
CGAATGGGCCACCTAAGTTTGTGTAAATCTGGAGAGAGGAATAATTAGTAATCCCAGTGCCTAAGGAAGGACCAATAAATATATCCGAGATAAATACCAGCAGTTATCAATGCCCAAATCAGCTAATCAGTGCTCATATGGAAAGCAAGGAGCTGTATTGTTATCACTGAAACTCTACTTCCTGCTTCCAAGATAGCAATCTGAAAATCAGGGTCTCAAGAGATTAGGGAGGAAAAAAGAACTCCAGACCTATAAACTTGTAAATAGGCCTTCTTGCTTTCCAGCATCTTACAATAATTTTTTTTTCCACATTGGAATTTGCCAGGCCCCTCAACACTCTATGGAGATGGGTGCATTATGGAAACACCTGTGACATATTTATATATCAAGATAATACAAGAAAGGTACCCAGTATGTTGCACAGGCCCACATGGAATACTTATGGTGAGTCATGTACAATAATGGCACAAAATAGGTTAAATTATGCATTACTGGAGAGCATACTAGCATTAACAGTATCAGAGATTTCATTTTTATCTCATAATTACTATTTGCTAAAGTAAATATGGCTATAAGAGAAGGCCAGACATACTCATTTGTGATAGATTTCAGTATCTGCCCACACAAGTCAAGAAAGAGGGGAAATGTTGCCTTTTCCCCCAATTATTAATGTTCTTTGTTGACTTTATTAGTTCCTTGAAATTTAATGGCAGAAGTTCCTTCAACTTACATAAATGACTTATCATATTTCCATATGTCACCAGGCCCTGAGTGATGGAATTCACAGAAACTCCAGATAGATAAATGCTTATATTGACAGTAAGTTTCATAGTGTCAGCAGCTCCTACTAACCTAGCCCCACCAATCTCTCCCTCCCCCATCATAAATGGGACATACTGCATAAGCACTAGGGGGATAAAACTGCAGAGTGACACTGTGGCTGGCAGGCTGAAATGACTGGATTTTTAATTTTCTCTACAATCTCCTGATGGAAAGCTTTTCAAACCCCTTACTCATGCAAAATCTGCACAAACAGGGAGCTTAAATTTAATCAAAGTGGTTGGAGATGCCCCTTTGGGCCACATGCCAGAGAAGCCAGGAAAAATAGCCCCAATCCTGCTTAAGGCTAGAATTTCCTGCCAAATATCTAAGCTGATCTTTCTGTGCTCGGCTTCCTACCCCTGGGGAAAAATGGATTTTAATGAACATTTGTGGGTCAAATCGATTGAATGTGATAGGTATTTATTTTTTTTCCCCTCAGTTCTTGCCTAGTTTGTAAGTAGGGGGCATTATTCATGACATTCTCCTTTGGAAGGCAAATGAGAAACACTTGCTATAGATTATATTTTATGGTTTTTGTTAATAACAATGTCAGGCTAGAAAGGTATCAAGTACAAGTCTACTGATAGATTATCTCTATCTTCAGGGGAATCACCCTAATTGTTAAGAGCCTTACCCCCAAAGGATGGACACCAGGTTATGTCAATTTTGCCCTTACACATCCACTTAAAAACTATGTTAAGACCTGAAGGGGTTGTGTTCTGTAGACATAGAGGGTAAACCTTATTGATGAACTCACAGGTCATTGTAACTCCTCATTATATCAGTTAAAATCTTGGATTGTAAATTTCAAGAGGTCAGAGGCTTTCTTTTTTCTTATCTCTGTAATACCACAGTATCAGAGCTAACTACTCTTTTCATTTAGTCCTTTGTTTGATCTGAGTCCCATGAAACATGATGCACCACCCAAGATAAGTTGATCATCTGTTACCTCATCATCATGCTGTTAATTCGACTTTTAATTTCCCACACTTTCCCAATTCCTTTAGCCTCCTCTACCTTACCACTACCTGGGCAGTGGAACATGAAACTCTCCCCAAAGTCTTTCCTTTATAGAAGTCTGGAATCATGATTTTCCAGCTCATTCTTCCCTTTCCATTGTAGGGGCCAAATTTAATATGGGGAAAGTTAATTGGGTGGCTTGCCATAATATTGGGGTTCAGAAAATAATGAGGGATCTCTAGGTCCAAAGTTTCCTCTCTTCCAAACTTCCTTTTTAAGTTATTTCTCCCAGGCTAATAAGAAAAGAGCCTCTTTTTCACAAACAAATTAGGTTTTATTAATGGGAATAAAATATATAACAAAGGTGAAGTTAATAAAGCCAGTAAACAAGGGAATAGTGGAAGAGAAAAATGAATAAGTTCCCTGGCTCTAGCAAAGATTAACTCAATACCCAAACTTGCTTCCAGCTCAGCTAATTTGAAGAGCTGGCCTCATTTCTATTAACTCACCATCTGGGGTCTGTAGTTTCTATGGGAGTCAGCTGTGTAGCCCCTCTCCAGTCCGGTCTCAGAAGCTCACCAACAGGAAAAAAGCTCCCAGCCTCAGCATTCTCTTTTCTACCTTTTCTCTCCCTCCCCCAAAAGGGAGGTCCTTCAAGCTGGATGGCTGAGCGTGATCCCCCTGCCGATGTCAGCAGTATATGTCACTCAAGGCAGGCCAGGTGTGACCTATATCTAATCATCCCAAGTAGGTACTTAGTCGGTTTCTCAAACAATACTAAATCAATCAGGTGGGACCCCTGGGCATCTGCCAAATTCCATTATTTCATAACACCATCTATAGCTCTAAATTGGTTTAAACTCCACACATGATGCCTCCAAACCAGGTACCCTCTACTGCCCCCTCCTTAGCTTCTCTTTTTTTAGGTTTCTTCCTTCATTTGATTGTGAGCACCCTGAGGGCAGTGACTTTCTTATTTGTATCCTCAGTACTTAGCAGAGAGGCTGACAAATAGTAGGTACATAATGTTTATTGAGTTGAATTTATTGAATTGAATTTTTCTAAACAAAGAACTGAAAGGCAATTCATTTTTTTAAAGGTATATTCAGTTTGTACTCTGTTCAAGACTCCTTTTCAGGTGCAGGGTATGCAAAAACAAAATGATAAAACCATAACCCTGCCCTCAAGAACTTTGTTCTTCTGAAGGATATAATATGAACACAACAACAGCCATGCCCCATGCTTGGAATGCTTCTCTACATAGAATCCCCCTCTTCTTGTAAGAGGCAGCTTTAATATTAGGTTCTATATGAAGCCATTGTCTACCCCCCAAACTGTTAGCTTAGCAAAGGGTCTGATGCATACTATGTGCTTAATAAATGCTTCTTTCCTTTCTCCTTCCTTTGTGCTTTCCCTATTTGGGTGGTGGTGTTGTCTGTCCTTCATTTCTGAAGAAGACTAATGACATCCAGGTGATGTCTTGACTTATGGGTGAATTGGACTTAAGTGAGGAAGAATTGCACAAAGTTTAGTCTTGCTCTTCTGGAGTAACCAAAATTTAATGGCATGACAACAATCAAGATGACTGATGATGGCCCTGGGATGCAATGAATGCCCTTGATGTTTTCCATGCTTGACCAAGCTCTAAGTGTTCCACAGCAACTGCTTCAGTGACCCTTTTTTACACTGGGAAATATTTCACATACTTAGGATAGATATCCTCCTAAGTGATTGGGAGATTTGAGGTCTGTCAGTTACCCTCAACCTGATTTAGCTTTTCGGCCAAGATGGTTTACCAGAGTGTGGATTCTGTGGATGCTACATATTCTTGGAAGCACTGGTGAGTTGGGTGAAAGGTAGGCCCCAAAGGTAGAAAGCAACCCTACAAAGGGCTTGGCAAGCCTTCACACCAGAAGTGCTACTCCTCCTAGAACACTTTATATGGCCCATAATAAGTTACTTTGCTTTTAACTCCATTGTATTTATTTGATACTTCTTGTCTATATGCTTATTTATGTGATACTATATCAACTGATAGAAAATAAAGTCCTACAGACCAGGTTTTATTTCATCCTTTTGTATCCTTAGTACCTAACACTGTTTATAGCACATTGTATGCTTCTAATACATGGCAGCACAGCAGATAGAACATTGGACCCAGAGTCAGGAAGAACCAAGTCAAAGGCATACTCAAAGACTTACTAGCTATGTGATCTCAGGTAAGTCACTTAACCTTTCTGTGCCTCAGTTTTTTCATCTGTAAAATGGTGATAATAATAGCACCTACCAGTATACTAGGGTTTCTATGTTGATAAAATGAGATGATGTATGTCACATAATAGTTGTTTATTGCATTCTTATTTCTTTCTTTCCTTGAATGAATTTGAAGGTGAGATCAATAACAGCTAGACAAGATCAGGAATGGCTTCTCATAAAAGGAAGTACCATAGATGAGCCTTGAAAGAATGTAGAATTCTTTTTTTTTTTTTTTTGGTGGGGCAATGAGTGTTAAGTGACATGCCCAGGGTCACACAGTTAGTAAGTGTCAAGTGTTTGAGGCAGAATTTGAACTCAGGTCCTCCTGAATCCAGGGCCAGTGCTTTATCCATTGCATCACCTAAGGAATGTAGAATTCTTACATAATATTTTTGTACATAATTGATCCTAAATAAAATTTGATTCAATGAACATAGAATTAGAGCTTATATTTATATACTACTTCCCTTAGATATTTATTTGGCTGATGCTAAAATCAACTCCAGATAAGTTGTTATATAAATAGTATTAAACCCATTTTATGGATGAGAAAACAAAACAAAACAAAAAATCAGAATTGCTCAAACAGACCCTGCAAAGCTTGGAGACTCAAAGGTTGAAGATATCACAAGATAGTAAAATTAAAGTCAAGTTATTAGGCTATGACACATAATTCAAAGGTTCTGCTCTTTCAATGAATAATAATTATAGTTTTCAGAGATATAAAAATGGCATAAAACACAACAATTTCATACAAATCAGCTAAACCCTCTAAACTTGCAGGTGGTATCCACTTAGCCCATCATATGTCTACTTTGTCTTTCTCCATAGGAGAAAATGGCATATCTGTTCAATCTGAAACCTGAGAACAGTAGGGGCCCCTTTCTGAAATGTTGGCATGGTACTTCGCTCCTTCCTGTTAAGCCACTGTGTGGCATAGATGAATCTTGAAATTAGAAAGTCATATTTCAGCCTAAAGGAGATCAGACTGATTCATTAAAGGGGAAACAGAGCCCATCAATCAAGGCATCTTTTTAAAATTGCTTCCACAGGGATTTCATTTTGAACTTTAACATCATTCATACAATGCTTTATCCTTTGAGGTTATGTGGGGATAGGGATATAGTTTTTATATCGCTTATTTACCTAGTAGGAAGCTGAAATCTAGGATAGTGCAATATGGTATAATTAAAAGAATACTGGATTTGGAGTCAGAAGAACTGGTTCAATTTGTAGTTCTGTAATTTATTAGCTGGGTGACCTTGGGACAGTCACAGTTTCTGGGCCTTCATTTTTTTTTTCATCTATAAAAAGAAAAGTTTGAACAAAATAATTTCTAGCATCCCCTCAACTTCTAAATCATATGTCACTTCCATATTAAGGGCTATTCTCTTTTTTTTTGTTTGTTTTTTGTTTTCTTTTGGTTTTGCAGGGCAATGGTGGTTAAGTGACTTGTCCAGGGTCACACAGCTAGTAAGTGTCAAGTGTCTGAGGCCGGATTTGAACTCAGGTACTCCTGAATCCAGGGCAGGTGCTTAATCCACTGCACCACCTAGCTGCCCCCCTTAAGGGCTATTCTTTAACTTAGTCATTGAAACATTTATTGAGTGTTTACTTTGTGCAGGGGACATTAAGGAATAAAAAGATGAATAGCTTTCTCTGACTAAATAGAGATCATTGTCTCCTAAGGGAGATAGCGTCATGCATACACATAACTCTACAAGGAAATTGAATGTAATATCTAGTAGCACAGAGGTAGAAGTAAAACTGAGTTATGGAAAAGAGAGAAATCAATTCAAGAAAGAGAAGGAGAGAGAGAGAAAGAAGAAGAAGAAGAAGAAGAAGAAGAAGAAGAAGGAGAAGAAGAAGAAGGAGAAGAAGGAGAAGGAGAAGAAGGAGAAGAAGGAGAAGAAGGAGAAGAAGGAGAAGAAGGAGAAGAAGAAGAAGAAGAAGAAGAAGAAGAAGAAGAAGAAGAAGAAGAAGAAGAAGAAAAAGAAGAAGAAGAAAGAGGAGGAGGAGGAGCAGGAGGAGGAGGAAAGGAGGGAAGAAAGAAGGAAGAATGAAAGGAAGAAAGAGAAAAAAGAAAAAAACAAAGAAAGACAGAGGGAGGGATGAATGGAGGAAAAGAAAAAAAAGAGAGAGGAAGAAGAGAGAAAAAAGGCTTCCTGGAGGGGACAGAATTCCTGCTGTGCCTCAAAGCATTTGGACAAGTGGTAACTAGGTTCAGTGGATAGAATTTTGGACTTGGAGTCAAAAAGACCTGAGTTCAAATCTTATCTCAGATACTTATAATCCATGTGGCCTTGGGCAAATCATTTAATTTTCCTGTTTCCTCATCTGGAAAAGGGCATTAAGAGCACCTCCTCCCAGAGTGGTGAGGATTGATCAAATAAGATAAGATATGTAAAACACATTGCAAAACTAAAAGCACATATAAATGGTATCATTATTCTGTGTCCACATATATTCATTATATCACACGTCCACAAAGACAATAGCAACAAGAAATTCGATTACTATTCCCAAATTAGAAGATCCTATTTATTGGTCAACTCATCAGTTGTGTGACTGGACTGAAAATGGAACAATTCCTACAGAAAAATGGAATGGTGCTATTTAAAGGAAGGCAGGGATGACAGCTCTATATGTTAGAAAGAGAACTAGAATATTTAATTTTTGCCTATGTATCCCCAGCATTTAGCACCACATTTGAAACCTAATGGAACTGAATAATCACATGTTCATCAATCAACTCTGGGCCAGAATACCTGAGATTAATACTGGCTCTTCCACTCAGGACAAGTCAATCACAAATGCTTCCTTATCTGCAAAATGAGGAGTTTGAAATAGAAAATAATTTAAAGTCTCTTCCAATATTCACTCACTGAACATTTTATCAAATGGGGTTATATGGAAATGACTACTAAAATTTGGATTTGTACCTATATAAAAAGCAGGAAGGAGTCATCTGACCTTTCTGAATGTCAGTTTCCTCACCTTTAAAATGGGTATTAGAATACCTTCCTTCCCTACCTACCTACCTCACAGGGTTGTTGCAAGGACAATGCTTTCCAAACTTTAAAGCAATATACAAATAATGAGTTATTATCAAGACTGTCATTTGTTTCCTCTTTTTATGCAGTGAGACAATAAAAATATGAATCCATTTGTAAAAGCCTATCAGTACATTTCTCCTAGGTTTACTTTGAAATTAATATTTCTAAATGAATTGCTAATTACCTTGCATGATCTAAGGTAAGGATTATGCTAGATATATCTATGGATATACATATTAAACATATGAGAGTGCTTATGAAAATTCAATCCATATAAATTGGAATATTCACTGTAGAAAAATACACTAATTTTTTTTGGCTACAGGAGCTAGTCCATAATGCATATGCATGTACAAAGGTGTCTAAAAGTTTTTTATTCAACCCCACTTTTCAAAGCACTCAACCGTTGCACTCTCAGACATTTACAGCTACTGGCTTCCTAGTTCTACACAGGTATCATATTTGTAACCATTAATATGCAGACAGGAGATGATTAAATGCAGCTGTGATAAAATGTGACACCCCATAATAAATGAGAACGAAGAAATGAATTTGTAACCATAAATCATGCATTAAAATTTATGTGACAGACTTACATTGACAAAGACAATGCAAAAATACAAAAATATTATATATATATATATATATATATATATTCCTTTACTAAAATAACATTTCAATTTTATGATTATTTCAAATTTATCTTTTGTGAAGAAACATCACTAGTTCCTACTGATCCCATTGCCAATTTCAGTAAAAGACAACAATGTTTCCCAACCTTTAGTGAATTTTTACTCATCTCAAAAACATACTGGAATAACAAGGAAATGGGGAAAAGTATCTCAGTAGTTTAATAATAATAACAATACTAATAACATATACATATATACACATTTATAAATATACAGATACACACACACACACACACACACACAGAGGAATTGATTCTACACTAACTCTAACAAGTGGTCATTCAGCCTCCCATAGAAAACCTCTAGGCATGGTATTGGAATGATTCTCCTAACAAACAATACCAATATCTAACAATTTTGATTGTTATGTAGCCTTTCCTTTTACCATGGGGAAATTGGACTTTTTGCAGTTTCCACTCTTTGGTCTTAAGTATGTCCTCAGAAGAAGCAAGTTTAATTTTTCTTTCCTATGCTGTACTGTGGATAGCTATCTGAACTTGGAATCAGAAAGACGTATCAAAATCCAGTCTCTGTGGCCCTGGGGAAATCATCTAACTCTTGTCTGCCTCGGTTTCCTCATCTCTAAAATAAAAATAATAATAGGAACACCTAACCCCCAGGGTTCTTGTGAGGAAAAAAATCATTTCTAAAGTACTTTTTTTTTGGAGAGACAATTGGGACTAAGTGACTTGCCCAAGGTCACACAGCTACTAAGTGTCAAGTGTCTGAGGTCAGATTTGAACTCAGGTCCTCCTGACTCCAGGGCTGATGCTCTATCCATTGTGCCACCTAGCTGCCCCTGTAAAGTATTTTTAAAACCTTAAAATGCTATATAAAAATTATCTATGGTGATGATGATGCCAATGCAGATGCCAATGATTATGACAATGACCAAGACAATTAAGAGAGGGGTGATGATGTAATCTCATCACATACTTGAAGATTGCTAATCTATTTACCTCCAAAATTTTCTCTTCTCTAGGAAAAAGAACAGTACCAACATAAGTAATGAAAAGGACTACAACAAGAAGATTAATTCATTTTCCTTCAGTTTCTCTTCATGAGGTCTCTTCCCTTCTTCAAAACCTGCTGGTGTTTTTGTTTGTTTGTTTTTGTTTTGTTTTGTTTTGTTTTTCAGGTAGATTAGCTCCAGATTATCATTGCCAGTCTTAAAGTTTGGTGTCTCAAGTGGAATATGATATGATTGAGGCAGTGCAACTAGGGCAGAGATCAGTAGAATTAGAGATCTTTAGTTCTTAAAAACTGTGATAAAATGACATACAATACTATATTTCTTTTCCCTCTGTACTTTATGACCCATACTCTCGTTAGCTCTTTTGCTTGGAAACACCTGGATATGTGAGCCTTAATGCTAAATTTTGATGATAGAAAGAGCTCCAAGATAGGGAATTGTCATAGTTGACCTATCTGATCAGAAATATAACTTGGATTCAGAAAGATTGACTTTAGTGAATCCATCTCATAGTTGAAAGGTAGTGTGGAATAGTGGATAGAGATTTTGAGTCAGAAAGCTGAATTAGAATCCTGAATCTAAAATTAACTAACCGTGTAAAGCCTGGGGAATCACTTTACCTCTCTGGGTCTCCCTTTCCTTGCTAGTAAAATGAATGTTGATTTGTTTACAACCAAGATTTCTTCCATCTCTGACTCTATGATCCTAAGATGATGAAATCAATAGAGTTAACCTTGATATGCAGAATTCTGGGTTTTATAAATGAAAATGATAATCAAGCCTATATGAATTAATTAATCCCTGGAAGTATACTTTTCCATTCTTTAAGGAAAATTTTCCTCACAAAGACATCAGAATTTGTCATAAAATTTACATGTAAATAAATTAGGGTTGTTGCCATTTCTTCTCCCTTGTTGAAATGATTTAAATAGTTTTAAAATATCAAATATGAAATGTGTATCAGTCTCACCAATTTTAATGAACTCAAATTCTTAATGAAAGAGATTCCAAAATATCCAGGGCAGGCAAATTAGTGGTGAAACTAGGTAGAGTAAAAAACATATCAGAGAACCTCACTTCAAATTCAAATTGGATCACTAAATCTATGTGAGCTTGGATAAGTCATATAACCTCATTAGTCCACTCATCTGTAAAATGAACAAAAGAGAAACAAGTTTTGAATCAGTCCACAAGCATTTATTCAGTGCTTACTATGTGTTTTTCATTATGCTAAATACTGGAATTACAATGAAAGGCAAAATTACAGTTACTGTTTTCAAGGAGTTCACATCCAAATGGGGAAGGAAACATCCAAATGACAGTGTAATAATGCATGTTTGTGTACATGTATCCATTTAGTATGTACATAGTGTATATGCATATACTGCATGCATATAAGCAAATTAATATAATATAATTTCTATATATCTTTATACCGATCCATAGGTAGTAGATGATAGATAAATAGATAAAAAAGACTATATATATATATACACACACATATACATATATATATATATAAATAGGTGAGAGATTAGATAGATTACTTGGTTGTTGTCCTTTGTTCTCAAAGACGAACAAAACTACATCAGTATATCAGAGCCAAGGTACAGTGAAACAATACAAGCCCAGAAGTCTCTATGACAGGTTGGACACAAATAGTCAGTATGAACATTTGGAGTGGAGAAGTCTCTAAATTTGTGCATCTCCCATTTCTTTTGACCTACAGCAATTCTGCTTTGCTTATAAAACACAGAGCTATTTTTTGATGAAAGCATGTCATGCAGGACCGTCCTGTGCTAGGGCCTCCCATGTCTCAAAATTGATTCTAAAGTTCTTCAAAGAGACCTTAAGAATGCTCTTGTATCTGTTCTTCTGAACTTTGTGTGAGTTCTCTATAAAATAGTCCTTTAGGCAAACACATATTTGGCATTCTAACAATATGGCCAGCCCATTAGAGTTGCACTCTCTGCAGTAGATTTTGCATGTTTGGAAGTTCAGCTGGAGAAAGAACATCAGTTTCTGGTAGCATATCCTTCCTGGTAATCTTCAGAATCTTTCTAAGACAATTCAGATGGAAGTGATTCAGTTTCCTGGCATGGTACTAGTATACTATCCAGGTATCACAGGCATACAATAATGAGCTTAGCACAATGGCTCTATGGTTTCTTAGGTAACATAATACCTCTTCTTTCCCAAACGTTTTCCAAAATACTGAACTAGCTCTAGAAATGCATGTGTCAATATCATCATTTAAATGTACATCCCTGGAAAGTCTACTGGCAAAGCAAATAAACTTATCTACAGTATTAAAAATCTCTCCATTTCCTATAACCAATGGCTCCATGTATGGATGGTGTGGAGCTGGCTGATAGAAAACATGTTTTCTTTGCTGTTAATTATTAAGCCGAAATTAGTGCAAACAAAAGAGAATAAATCAATATGCTTTTGCTTCTCAGCCTCTGAGGCAGGTTGGAATGCACAATCATCTATTTAAAATATTGTTATGTAACAACTGTCCCTTCACTTTAGTTTTGGCTAGTAGCCTATTCAAGTAAAATAATGTACTGCAATAGCTGATCTAGATGCCATTTTTATTCTCATTGATCATGTCTGATAACATTGCTGAAAACATCATGCTAAAAAGCATGGGAGTAAGCCCACAACAATGCTTCACTCAATTGATGACTTTGAAAGCACAAGAGCATTGCTCATTATCAAGAACCCAGGGAAGCATATCGTTGCAGAACTGGCTTACAATACTGATAAATGTCTCCAGGCAACCAAATTTTGCTATGATCTTCCACAAGCCCTTACAATTGACAATATAAAAAGTAAATTAATGGCAATTGTATACAGACTCCTGTTCTGCTCCTGTCATTTGTTCTGGATTTCTCAGATAGCAAAACCCAAGTCGACCATTCCTAAGCCATTTCTGAAGCTACACTGGTTTTCATATACATAACTACCTACTTGTTGCTTTCAAATGAAGGATCAGACTATTAAGGATATCTCTGGTAAGAAATTTGCCAGCAGTGATTAAGAGAAAGACCTTCCCCGGTCCCTGTGATTGTCACAGGACAAACTACTTTATTTTCCTCTATAGAAATGGGAAATGGAGGCATCCTTGAATTCCTAGGATATGATCTCTTCTTTCCATATAATCTCCAAGATTTATAAGATTTTGCATTAGCAGTGCCCCCCCCAAATTTATAAATCTCAGTTGGATTATATTCAGTATCAGGTACTTTTTCACATGAGAGGAACCTACTAAAATTTAAAACCTCTTCTTAAGTTTGACTAGAGAAGGATTGATTTCAACCTGAGGTATATAATCAATGACTTCAACATTGGTTAATGAAGGTCTGTTGAGAACATTATTTAAGTGTTCAGTCCCACTTTTGAGGATTAAGTCCTTATCACTTATGAATGTGGCCCATCCAGCTAGGTGGCACAGTGGATAAAGCACCGGCCCTGGATTCAAGAGGACCTGAGTACAAATCCAGCCTCAGATGCTTGACACTTACTAGCTGTGTGACCCTGGGCAAGTCACTTAACCCCTTTTGCCCCACAAAAAAAAAAAAAAGCTAAACTTACTCATGTGGAATATCTAAAAAAAAAAATGAAAGTGGCCCATAGGTCTTTGTCACATAAATGATGTTTAGTGCATGATAAAAGTACTTTGGATTGTTACTATCAGTGTAAAACTGAATTTCATCTGCCTTCTTACTGAGCCAAGAATCCTGAAACTTTAAAACCTTTGCTTTCACTTTTCTTTTGATGGAGTTAAACACTGTCTCCTTAAAGATGGATAAAGTAGGCAGCTAGGTGGCATAGTGGATAGAGCACTAGTTCTGGATTCAGGAGGACCTGAGTTCAAATTCGGTCTCAGACACTTGACACTTACTAGCTGTGTGACCCTGGGCAAGTCGCTTAACCCTCATCAGCCCCCAAAAAATAGCAGGGGTGAGGTTGATGAACTATCATCCTGGTAAACCCTGAGGAGTTCTTATTTTTCATTCAGCAATTTCTGAATTTCTCCACAATTTTCATCAAACCAGTCTTGAAGTTTATAAGTGTTCTCAAGGTGAGTAGTTATGGAGTGTTATAGAATAGATCCCTGAAGGCTGCCCACTCCTTTTTTGCTCCATTATTGTCAACCAAGCTTGTTGACTAGATTTTCACTTTTATTGAATTTTTATTGAAAAAACTACTCCAGCTTCAAAGCATTCCCTATCATTACCATCACTTGAGGAGAAAAAAAAAATGTGTATCTAGCACTGACTTTGGTAAGTTGACTTGTTTCATTCAGGGGTACTCTTTGGATGTGTTACCTGCTGAGTTCCCTTGCAACAAGAGCTGTTCGCCTTTCAGGTCTACTTTGCTGTCCATAAGTGTGCACACATTCCATGTACCCATGGTGAGTGGAATCATCTTCACAAAAAGTTTTTGTGCATTTTTCTGTTTTGTTCACACTGTAGGATCCCCGCTTACAATGGCAAGCAGGCCAGAGGTAGGTTCCTTGAAGTAGAAAATCTTTATGGCACCTTTTCTAGCCCTTTCTCACACCAGGAGGTAAGCAGTACAGTCCTTTAAAAAGGCTTTTCAGGGGCAGCTAGATGGTGCAGTGGATAGAGCACCAGACCTGGATTCAGGAGGACCTGAGTTCAAATCTGGCCTCAGACACTTGACACTTACTAGCTGTATGACCCTGGGCAAGTCACTTAACCCCAATTGCCTATCTAAAAATAAATATTTTTTTTAAAAAAAAAGGCTTCTCAGATACCCAGGGGGCTGCCAAATCCCACGCCTGCTTCAGGATAGTGAGAAGATAACCCTTTGGCTTGGGGCTCCTGTGTGAAGGGCTGTAACTATACTCCCCTGTGTATCTATACCTGCTGTTTCACCACTTGCCTATTGCCACAGGACTTTGAGGTAGGTAAAAATGGCAAAATAAGATGGGCAATGTCTTTTGACTGACACATAGATTGGATTTAAATGAGGCAGTGTTGTGCAAAATCTCTGGGCTCATTCTCATCCAGGATCATAGGACTCTAATAGCAAGGAAAGTCAAGATGACTGGTGGGGGCATCTAGGTGGTGCAGTGGATAAAGCACCAGCCCTGGATTCAGGAAGACCTGAGTTCAAATCTGGCCTCAGACCGTTGACATTTACTACAGATGTGACCTTGGGCAAGTCACTTAACTTTCATTGCCCTGCCAAAAAAACAAACAAACAAACCAAAAAAAAAAAAAAGTCAAGATGACTGGTGATGATGGCTCTGGATACAGTGGATGACCTTGACATATTCAGTGCCTAACCAAGCTCTAAGCACTCTACAGCCCCTCTTTAGCTGTCTTCATGGCCATTGAGACAAATTGTTTTCTTCCACCCATTCCACCAGGGGAAGTCTTCATATACTTGGTGTAAGCATCTCCCTAAATCACCAACTGGCTTGAGGCCTATAAGTTAACCACAAGATAGTTTAGCCAATCTGATGAAATGTTTTGTTGAGGTGTGGCCACTGTGTATGCTATAGGTCCTTGGAGCCACAGGTGAGAGTTGGTTGATTCAGGTAGACACCAAAAGTACAAAGTATGCCTGAAAAGGGTTCAGCAGCTGGCATACTAGCCTTCCTTGAATAACTGTATACCTTGTATGTGTATACACACATGTATGTACACACATATACACATATGCATATATGTGTTAAAATCTATATTTAAAGGCTCAGAAAACATTAGAAGTAGATAAGCACCTTAGATCAAATGGTATCAGAGATGAGAGGGACCTAATATTTCTAAATCAGGAGTTCTGAGCCTGTCATTTTAATCATTTAAATTTTTAAATTTTTAAATTATTTTAAAATATTTTGATAGCTATGTTAATATAATTTATTTCCCTTATAATCCTGTGTATTTCATATAGTTAAAAATATTATTCTGAGAAAGTGTCTTTATGATTCACCACATTACCAAAGGGAAACATGACATACGTATTAAAAAAAAGTTAAGAACTCTAGGTGATCTACGCTTATGCTCTCACTTTATAGAAGAAATAACTAAGGCACAGAGAAAGAAAGTAATTTTCTCAAGGTCACACAGCAGTTTAATGACAGAGATGAGATGAAGAGCTAAGTCTTCTGACTCAAATATCAGAAAGATTATCTATTGTTTTTAAAATAGTCAAATGTCATTTAAAGCTAAATCTTCTGAATAATAGCTTTATGGAGAAAGAGTGATGAACTTGGAGTCAGAAAAGACAAATTTAAATTGGTTATTGGACCTTCAAGAAATTGCTTAAACTATCTGAGCCCCTTCAGGTTTTATAAAACTGAGAGAATTGCTTTGGCAAGCTACTTCATGGAATTGTGGGGAAAGTGCCTTATAAACCCTTAAGACATTATAAACCAAGTCACCAAGCATTTATTTAGCATTTGCTATATGCCAGGTACTATGAGTCATAGTGAATATTGTAGAGACATTGTTTTGTTTTGTTTTGAAAACAGAGGAATTATCATATCAGATCTTATTCTCCTGAAGGAGGAATTATTTTATTTGGTGACTGTTATATTGGCCCTGAAAGGTACTTCCAATGTGCTTCCAGAAACATTTTAAGCAAAAAAAAAAAAGTGTCAGGAATTGGTTTCCAACAGGACTACATGACCTAAAATGTACAAATTCTGTGCCACTGTGATTTTCTATCAATGATATATCATCATTTTAAAAGAACATCTCCCACAAGGGAGAAATATAAAGCAAAAACAAAATAATCAAAACAAAAACAACAGAAAATTTTGATATTTGTTTTCCCTTTTCAGATCCTCAGACTGTGCAAACTGGATCTTAAAAAAAAAAAAAAGATATTGAAGCACCATGCAGAGATCTAGGTCTCAGAGGACCTAGGAGTAACTCCTGCTGATGTCACTTGCTACTTGTGTGCTTTCAGAAAAGTCATTTAAATTGTATAGGACTCAATTTTTCTTACCTGTAAAATGAAGGATTGGATTATCTCACCCTTGTATCTCTAACATCCATAACCATGCATTAAATTATATATTTTAAAAATTATATATATACATATATATATTTGTTTTCTTCAGTCCCAAACACAGTACATTGAACATGAAACATTTATTGATGATAATGATGTTATTTTGTGTTTATTTTGAATGATAAAAAGTTTGCCTTCATATATTTAGAGCAGGAAGGAAACTTAGACATTACAGAAGTGATCTATATTCTGAATTATAAAGAAATCATAGGAAATCTAATCCAAAATGAAATCTGGGAAAGACACCCACTACAAGATATGCAACATGTTATCATGCAACTATTACTTGAAGAGTTCTAGTGGGAATAAGTGTTAGACTTCCCTAAGTGGTTCTATCTCTGATCATGATGGTATACAGTGTATCTTACAGTTCAGTATCTCTAGTAATATGATCAACTGAGCAAGGAGAAAAAGAAATTCTATGATCCTCACTTCTATGCCCCCCCCCAAAGCAATTCCCTCTTAGGGGTATGTTTCAAACTAGAACTTTCTGAAATGGAATTTTTTCATCACTAGAATGATTAACTGTTTGTACTCACTTTTGGACTGACTATTATTTTTATACATAGGCTAAGAGGTATTACATGGTCTTCTCCCTGAATCACAGGATGTTTCCTATGTGGCGTCATTTATCAAATCATGCAATGACCATAATCCTATACTCCTCTCAAATTTATTAAGGTCTTATTCACATCTAGTTTGCATTTTAGACTAAATCATTCAAGAAACTTTAACTAAGAGAGCACGGAATCATTTATATGTCAGATGTATGGGCAGAGAAAGAATTTAGGACCAAAAATAGATATAGAGAGAAAAACAAAAGGTAAAATAGATAATTTTGTTGACATGAAATTTAAAATTTTTGCACAAACAAAACTAATGTAACCAACATTACAAGGGAAGCAGAAAACTGGGAAAGAATTTTTGAAACAAGTATCTCTGATAAAGGCTTCATTTGTCAATTGTATAGAGAACTGAGTGAAACATATTAAACATACAAGTCATTCCCTAATTGATAAATGATCAATGAACAGGCAGTTTTCAGATGGAAATCCATGCTATCTATAATCATATAAAAATGCTCTAGATGACCATCGATCAGAGAAATGTAAATTAAAACAACTCTGAGGTAGCACCCCACACCTATCAGGGTGGCAAATATAACACAACAAGAAAATATTGGATGTTGGAGGGGATGTGGAAAAACTGGGATGCTAATCTACTGTTGATGGAACTATGCCTAAAGGGCTATAGAACTGTGTATACCTTTGCTAGGTTTATATCCCAAAGACATCCCTGAAAAGAAAAGAAAAAAAGTCCTACTTGTACAAAAAATATTTGTAGCAGCTCTTTTTGTGCTGGCTAAGAATTGGAAATCAAAGGAATGCCTATTATTTGGGGAATGGCTAAACGAGCTGTGGTATATGATGATGATGGGATATTATTGTGTTATAAGAAATGACAAGCAGGATGAATTCAGAAAGGCCTGGAAAGACTTGTATGAACTGATGTATAGTGAAGTGAGTAGAACCAAGTAGAACACAGAGATAGTACTATTGTTTGATGAAGAACTGTGAATGACTTAATTATTCTCAGCAATATAATGATCCAATACAACACCAAAGGAATAATGATGAAACAGACTATCCGACTCCAAAGTAAGGACTGATATTGATTGAACAGAGACTGAAGCATGCTATTTTTCACTCTTTCATTTCTTTTATTCCACTTTTCTTGTAAAAAATGACTAATATGGTAATGTTTTATATAATTGCACATGTATAATCCATATCTGAATACTCACTGCTTCAGGGAGGGAGGAGGGGAAGAAAGGAAGGAGGGATAATGTTTGGCACTCAAAACTATAAATGCAATAAAAATGTTTATTATTAAAAATAAATTAATGTAAAATTAAATTAAAATAAAAAATCAAGATGTTTGGTTCTTCTGTGGTTTCATTATCTAGCTGTATTATATTTAAAATAGCTATTATGGTCTCCCTGATCCTTATCTTCTCTAACATAAATATTCCCAGTTCTTTATCCCAATCCTCCTACAGCATCATTCGGTTTATATATAGCAAATTATTCTTGCTCTCAGGCTTCCCGAAAAAGAATTGCAAGATCTCATGAATATCTGAAATAATAATAATAACATATATATGTGTATATATATACAGTTAGTTAGTTAGTTAGTTAGTAAGTTAGTTAATGGGTATTTCTTTGATTTCCAATTCTTAGCCACCAAAAAAAGAGGTGCTATAATCAAAATTATCTATTTTACATTTCATTTTGCTCTCTATATCTTTTTTTGGTCCTAAATTCTTCATATGTCCATAAACCTGACAGATAAATGATTATATGTATATGTATATGTTTTATATCTATGTTATATGTGTGTTTTATATCTATTTGTGTATGTATATATGTTGTATACATATGTAAAACAAATAATAACCTATATATTATAACAAAGTAGACCAGTTAGATGTAAAATATTTCAAGATTTATTTGAAATTTTCTTTATGACTGATTTTTATTTCTACTGTTTAGCTTTTTTGTAATCATCAAATTAATACCTTTTCTTGCTTTCTTCTATCTCCCTTTTGTACAAAATCTTGCCCTTCCCTCTTTTTTTTTTTGGCCCCCTGTTTATGCATATGGTCATAGCTTCTCATCCATATTGCCTTCCTCTGGGTTTCCTCCAGCTTAGCAATGTCCTTCCCAAAAAATGGTGCCCAGAACCAAACTTAATACTTGGATCTGGGCTGATCAGAATGGAGTACATTGAGATTAAGCTTCTCTGCATTGGTAGAATATGTCTCTCAATGTACCCAAAGGGTTCATTATCTTTTTTGGCTGGCATAAGACACTATTAACTCATTTAGAACTTGTGCTTCACTAAAGCACCCACATTTTTCTCCACCCTTGCCTTTGCCATCTTGAACTTATAAAACTGATGTTGAATTATTAAACTAATCTCTTAATTTTACAGGTAACAGGAGTGAGGCCTAGAAATGGAAAATGATTTGTCTAAATTCACACAGGTAGGAAAGGCCTTTAGGAATAGAGATAGATACTGGAACTTTTTATCACTGATTAAGAGAAGATCGCCATAAGTGAACTCCTTTTGTTTTCAGGTTGGTACCTTCTCTAGAATTCAGAGTCTTACAGAGATGCCTAGAGTACTGGGGTTGTGTGTGGGGGGGTGTGGATAAGTAACTTGCTCAAGGTCACCCAGACAGTATGTGTCACAACCAGTACTTCAGCCCACATCTTCCTACTTTCAAGGTCAGCCTTCTACTACATCCCAAGTTTTCTCTCAGGGAGGTTTTACTGAAGTTAAATTCAAAAGGCATTTAATGAGTCTATATTGTAGGTATGGTAAGTTTCCTGTGGTGACTCTATGAGAGCACATAGATAATTGTCATACAGGAGAGAAAACATATATGAGTCATGATCTAAATTGTTGGAGGGAATACACATATCAATGAGATCACAGATCCATAAAAGTGGACCCTGAGAATGCAAAGGCAAAACATGAAGTGATCCCTGCTCCCACAAAGCTTACGTTTTACTTTGAGTGGAATTGGGAAGGAAGGGAAGGCAAAGAGAGAATAAAACCTGTACAAACATAGACTGAACATGTACACAGGTATTGAAAAACATCACTTGACTCTAAAGCCAGTACTCTATCCAGAATATATGTTCACCTGACTCTAACTAGAAACAACTTCAAAGTAATACAGAAATCTACAGACTTCAGAGTCTATATTCAGTATTGTAAGTGAATGGAAAAACTCTGTGCTGTGTATCTGTGTGTCTGTGTGTGATCAAAAGAGAAAGAGAGAGATACACACAAAGACAGAGAGAGAGACATAGAGAAAGAGAAAAGGACACAGAGAGTGAAACACAGAGAGACAGAGAGAGACAGTAAGATAAAGAGAGGGAGGGGATGAGAGGGAGAGAGAAGGAAGGGGAAAAAGAGGGAGAGGGGAAAGAGAGAGACAGAGAAAGAGACAGAGGCAGACAGAGACAGACAGAGTGAGACAGAGGGAGGGAGAGACTGTAGGCAGGTAGGAACTAAGGGAGGGGGAGAGGGAGAGAGACAGAGAAGGAAAAAGGAGGGAGGAAGAAAATGTGTATGTGCATTCTCAGTCACCTCTCTTTACATATATAACCTCAAATTCATGATGCTAAATGTGCCATTATTTGTGGTAAAACAAAGTTATTTCTGCTTCTCAGGAAGCTAGTTGACAATAAGGAGTCCCCTGGGGCAAGATTCTTTTCAGCACAGTCTTTCACCACTGTATTTGTTTTAAAACAGAGGAGTGATTTGTAAGATCTGTTCCTTCAGGAGTAACCATAGATTGATGCTATGAAGCTTACACTGATCGCTGATGATGAAAAGGGAGAAAAAAAAGAAAGATGAAGAAAAAAACCATCACTACAAAATGATGAACACATTATCACTTCCCATTTTTCCTTCCAGGGAAAGATCCATCCTGTAGCACTAGAAATAATCTGCAGTGCTATCTATCCAAAATAGGAGTAGGAAATGTGCTCAGGTTTTCAGTACCAAGGAGCTATCCATTTCTTCTCTTTGCCCTAGAAAGTCTGTGCTCTCTAGCAACCTTCAATCATCAGCACCAATATGCCCCATCAGGTGCCCAATGTCATTTAAAGTTGGGAATGCCAGGGCAGGGGTGGGAAATGAGGAATATTTTCATGAAAATGGTTGTAGTTAAAAGATACTTCATCAAGAATATCTAGAATGTTAACAAGATAGAGCAGAAACAAAAAACTAGGAATGTGTTGGGGTAATATATGGATGACTACAAATATTCCAATATGGCTATAGCTTTTTTACATGGTTTGCAGGATCATAAATCTAAAGCTTTACAGGATCTTAGGAGATCATGTGGTTCACAGTGCCCCTCCTTTTATTTTGCAGATTTAAAAAAATGAAATTCAGAGAAATTCTGCTAATAATAGCATGTTAACATATGCAAAGTATGTTTTCATATAGTGTCACATTTTATTCTCACAACTGTGGGGACCAATTTTTAATTAGGGAGTGCTAGCTAAGCGGCTCACTGCAATATTGGGGCAAGGAAGGAGACCCAGCAGCCTCCCTCAAGACAGAACAAGATTTATTTTAAAAAGAACAAATTTTTTAAAAAAGCACACAAACAGGATCAGTAGGATCAAGGGAAAGGAAATAAAATGGGGAAAGAGAAATTATAATACCTGAAAAAATACCACCGCCCAGGAATCAGCTGAAAATATGCAGCAGAACTCCTGTCGCTTTCCAGCTTCCACCTAGAATGCCCAATTCTCCTCCCCCAAACCTAGAAACACCCCACACAGCCCCAGCCAATGGGATGGCCACTTTGACAGTCACATGACTGCCCTCACTAAGCTTCCAATCATTATAATTTTGCCAGGCCCATGTAGGCGTTGGCGAGTGGTGATGATATAAGGTGCCAGAGCCCTGGCAAAGGCTACAACCAGTGGGTGGAACACTGTGCGGTTTGCAGAGCCCCAGGCCAGTGTGTGCTGAGGCATAAAAACCTCAAATAACAATTAATTCTCTACACAACAACAAAGGTTGGTGCTATTATTATCTCTACTTTGCAAATAAGAAAACTGAGGCTGAAAGAAGTTAGTGAATTGGCCAGGTTCACACAGGTATTATCAATCTGACTTGTGATATGAGACTGAAATAATAATGTAAAAAGCCTTGAATGTCATGCTAAGGATATTGAAATTTAGTCAGTGGCAGGTAACAAATAGTGAAAAATTGAATAAATTGAAAAAGTAAATAATAGTGAACAATTAAAATTATGATACCACTGTTTAGTATGTCCTCTTTTGAAACAAGCAATAGAGTATAATTTCATTATTCAATGATGAGTTTCTAGATTTAAATAGCTTAAGATTTAAAAAAAAGTATAGCAATGTGAAAGGATAAAAATGAAGTACATGAATATGTAGTGATAGTGATATCTACAAAGCACATACTAAAGCACAAAATGTGTTCATTGTTTATTTAAGATGATCAGTATTAAGACATATTGGGGGCATAAGTGTGTACATACATACACACAAAATCTAAGAATTATAAGGTTCCTCAGAGGTCACTTAGTTCAACATATATCTTTAGAAGCATCCCTACTGTCACAGCTCATCTTCTTTGACCTCTGACAAGCTATCATCCAGCTTCTGCTATAAGACAAACACAATGGTAGGGAACTCAGTATCTTCCAGAGTAGCCCATTAAATTCTACTTATCCTGAAGTTTAGTCTAAATCTGACTCTATAGTGTCCCATCGTTATACCTAGTTTTGCTCTCTGAAGCTAAGTAGAACAAACCTAATCTTTCAGTTGACAGTCCTTTGGACATACAAGGAAGGGGTCAGGTGACTACAAATATTATATTATCCAGGCTAAATATTTCCAGCTCTTTAATGGATCTTTGTAGACCATTGTCCATAATCCACTTACTGTAATAATGGTCATTCTTTTGAGCATGATACAGTTTATGATTGTCCTTCCTAAAATGTTATATCTGGAATGAAACATCATATTATAGATGTGATTTGTCCAGAGAAGAGTATTCTGGAATGACTATCTCCCTGGTACTGAGACACTATATAGCTCTTAATGTATCCTAAAATGTGTTACCTTTTAAAAATATTTTCATAACATGATTCACATTGAACTTGAAGAAAATTAAAACTCTCAGATCTTTTCTTATTTATTACCTAGTCCATCCATCCTCTATGTGTGCAGCTATATTTTTAGCCCAAGTGTACAAATTTGCATTTCCCCTATTTACCTGATTGAATTGTGACTATTGTTCTAGGCCAGATCTGTGGATCTGGTCTCTCTACTTCAGTTCTATTATTTAGACCAGGCATAAACAAACAAACAAACAAAACAAACAAAACAAACAAACAAAAAAAAAAGATCTCTAATTGTGATTTTCACAGCATGGCCAGCTCTGGATATGGTGAAGTGTGGGAACTCCCCTTCACAGCTGTAACCCATCAATGACTTATTAAATAAATCCAAGAGAATTATAGTTCCATGAAGCACATAGAGATTGTCAATTGCCCAGGTTACACATATAGTAAATGTCAGAGGCAGAGCTTGGATTGGAACCAGGGCTTGCTGAGTCCACTCACAGCAGTATATCCAGTATTGAAGCTGCTTCTATTCAAGGCGTCTTAGCCTGGGGTCTGTGAATTTTGTTTATAACTGTATTTTGATATAATTGATTTATTTTTGGAAACTTCTGGATTTTATGCTATTTATTTAAAAACATCATTCCATAAAGAGATCCATAGACTTCAGCAGTCTGTCCATGGGAGTTAAAATAAAAGAAAAAGACTAAGAATGCTTGATATACATACAAGTCACTCATACACTAACATAGAGGGATTTCAAATGCTGTTGTTGGAGGGAGTACCCACATCAGTAAAATCATAGATTTTTGAAGTATGAAATAAATAACCAACTTTGGCTAATTTAATTTGCCTGAAACAACTCTGTAATCAACAACTAGCATTCATGTGGGGAAAATATATCTGGGTACATTTTCCATTTTAGATTCTTGGAAAAGATACATGATTGGAGCTAGCTGAGAAGCCAGCTGAGCTGGCTTAGAAGTAATTTAATGCAATTACACCTATTTTACAGGGAAAGAATATGAAGCTGAGAGAAGAGAAAGCACTTGCTTAAGGTTACATACCTACTTTGTGACAAGATGCAAACTAGAATTCAGGTCTCCTGACTCTCAAGCCAGAATTCTTTATACTTCATTCACCAATGAAAGAAACATAGCAGATTCTGAAGGTGCTGTTCACCCTGAAAATTATGAAGACTTTTTAAAGCAAATTATAAGTATTATTTAAATTCTAATCATTGTTAAGTACTTTGCTTTTAATAACTGAAACATTAAACAAATATGTACTAAGACCAAACAACCAAGTTGTCAGCAAGTTTATGGGGTTTTCAGGGAGCACTAGCATCTCTAATGTGAGGACTTGCCAAGCCTTTTTCAGGACTGCTTATCCACCTTTGATGTCCATCTTTGATTCAACTTTTAAGTGTAATCCCAAGAAGCTGTACCATGCACAACATGCATATCTAGTAAAACCACATCAGCAGATAGGCTAATTCAGGTTGAGAGTAACTGATAGGTCTTAAACCCATCAGACACTTTAGTGACTATCCACCTTAAGCAAATGAAGACTTCCTCCAGTGAAATGAGTGGATGAGAACAATTTGTTGCAGTGACCATTAAGGCAGCTGAAGCAGGAACCATGGAATCTGAGAGCTTGGTCAGAGATTGAAGAAGTGGATTGGTCATCCACTCATTCTGAGACATCGCCCATCAGCTGGACTTTGTCTTGCCACTAAACTTTAATGACTCGTCAAAAGAAAGTGAGGCTGATGATTGTATGCAACTCTGCCTCACTTAAATTGAATTCATGTGAAAGTTAAGGCACTATCCCACAATGTCATTGGTCGTCTTATACAAATATTTTCTCATTTTCTGTTCACAACAACCCTGGGAAGTAAGTGCTATCATTTATCTGAATTTTATAAATTGGGAAACTGAGACCAGCAGCTCTGATTTATCCAGGGTCACACAGTTAGTAAATCTCTGAAGCTGGATTTTAACTTAGGTTTGCTGACTCCAGCTCCAGCTCTCCATCCTAGGTAAACACAGACTATGTAATATATATTAGTCTAATACTCAGAAGATGGATCAGTAACTGATCCATGAAATCAAAGACTTTATGGTTTATTCTGAAAAGTAAGGAACAAATAATTTGAATAGTCATTTAACAATATAAAGTATAATTTGATCCTAATTGCAGGTCAGAGCCAATACATGTCATATATATATATATGTCATATGTATGTCATATATGTGTTATATATAAGGGGGAGATAAATAATTTCTGAGTTCATCAGTGAATATTTAAAGATCATATAGTAGTCTATCCCGCTTCTTTTATGACTGAAGATACCAACTTTTGCAGAAAACATTTTTATAAAAATTTACAGCATATCCGTGTGCATGTTGTCCCCCTGGATTGAAAGCAGGTCTGTTTTGATTTTTGTTTTCCTAATTCTAGCACCTAGCACAATAACAGGTATGTAGTAACTTTCACTTCCTCTTTCATCCTCTATCATAAGCCTTGTGATACAGTAATCCTACTCTGGACTCTTTGATTTTCCTTAATACTCCATCTCTCAATGATGGGCATTTTTCTTGACTAACCACCATGCCAGGAATAATCTCCCTCCTCATCTCTACTTCCTGGTTTTCATGGCATCATTCAAATTCCATGTAAAATCCCACTTTCTACAGGAAGTCTATCTGGACCACCACCCCTTTAATGCTAGTGGCTATTCTATGTTGATTATCTCTAATTTAAATTTATCCTGCATATAGTTTGTTCATCCATAGTATTTTGCATGATTTCTCCCTCATTTGACTGTAAGTTCCTTGAGAGCAGTGACTATCTTTTGCCTTTCTTTGTATTCCTAGTACTTAGCAGAGTGCTTGGCACGTAGTGGGTGATTAATAAATATTTATTTCCTGATTTGCCAATATATATGCTTAATAATTACTTTTTTGCTTAGTTGTAAAAACTCTATATAATTGGACTTTATTATTACAATTATTATTATCCAGTGACTTTCTCATGGTCACAACAGGGGTATAATTTGCAAAGCGGAAACTGAACCCAGTTCCCCTGATCTCTTTTTTTTTTTCCTGTAGGTGAAACCTATTCTTAGAAACCATTTGGGAAAGCTTGGCCAGTGGTTCCAGGAACCAGAGAATGTAGGGATTAGTATATGGGATATGAATATTCACATCCCTTAAATGATTAGACCGAACTTGAACAGTGAAACTCGAAAAGATGCTAACCTAGGATTTCTATCTTTGTTTTGCTGAGGTTGCAGCTACAAGAACATGTTTTCCTTGGTTGGAGGTTGTCACTGTGCATGTCAGTTTTGCCTGAATCAGAAAACAAATGCTGGCTACAAGAAAGCCACACTAGATTATGGCGATACAGCTTGAAGCCCCAAACCGCTGTCTCCATTAAACTGCTGTTATTGAATTGCTGCTTATCTTACAGATGCGTTAATGTGATTTCAACAGCCTCATGGCAAAACAGGGATGTCTGTCATCACCAAACTCCAGAATGACTGTATTTTAAAATCTAAGATCAGTGTTTTCCTTTGAAAAACATGTTTGTTGGTACCCTAATGAAGGGAAGGAAAGAGAGGGTCAAAACAAACCCAGATGATTTTGAAAAATATTAAGTGATAAATTTAAATTTACCTCACAGGCTGGCTGAGGAAGGGAAAATTGGGTTTACATATTGTGATCTCTACTGTACTCAAAAGTCATCAAAGGCATAAATAGAATATGGGCTGGGTATGCAATAACTGAAGAGAGGAAATGGTGAAGGGTTGCAGGCACTGATAGCAAAGGAGATTAATTTTCTTTTTTTTAAAAAACATTTTTGTTTAAAGTTTTGAGTTCCAAATTCTATCCCTCCCTCTCTCTACCCACTACCCAAGCTGGTGAGCAATCAGATATAGGTTGTACATATGCAATTATGTAAAACATTTCCATATTAGTCATTTTGTACAAGAAAACTAAAAAGGAAAAAAAAAGAAAGAAAGAAAGTGAAAAATAGCTTGCTTCAGTTTATATACATAATCAATATCAGTTCTTTCTCTGGAGATGGAAAGTATGCTTCTTCTTTAGTCCTTTGGGATTGTCTTGGATCAATGTATTGCTGAGCATAATTGTTATTCACAATTCTTCATCAAACAAGATTGCTGTCTCTGTGTACAATGTTTTCTTGGTTCTGTCCACTTCACTATGCATCGGTTAATGTGTCTTTCCATGTTTGTTCTGAAATCATCCTGTTTGTCATTTCTCAAAGCCAAATAATCTTTTATAACAATTATATACCGCAGCTTGGTTAACCATTCCCCAATTGATGGGCATCCCTTTTATGTCCAGTTCTTAGCCACCAAAAAAAGAGCTGCATGAATATTTTTGTACAAATAGGTTATTTTCCCTTTTGGGGGATGTCTTTGGAATATAGACTTAGAAGTGGTATTGCTGGATCAAAGGATATGCAGTTTTATAGCCCTTTGGGTATAGTTCCAAACTGTGGAGATTAATTTTCTAACAAGGTCAAGGAAAGGAATTTATGGGTTTACACTTATTAAGCTATACATTAATCCTTGCTTTCTCCCCCATGGCACATTCTTTATATGCCTATGAAATCTGTACTACAAAAGCAAAAGCTAACTTCAAAGATTTTTAAATGTAGGCCAGGAAATTGAGTGGATGCCAGTTGTCTGAGGACCAGCGTGAGTAAGAATGGAATAGTTCATTGCTACTGTTTAGTGTTGATCACTAGAATGATAGATTATTTTTTTTTCATTAAAAGGAATTCAGGGAGCCTGTCCATTAAGCTATAAGAGGAGACCATCTGCTTCAATGGTGGGAATATCCATGCTGATAAAATCATGGATATTTGAAGTCTCATCTATTTGAAATACAAGTAATGGTTGATGACACACTATTAAATAAAATGCAAAACAAATTTAACTTAACAATATAGCACAAAATGTATTATAAATTCCAACTGATAAAAGAAAATGTGGGGAAAAGTGGGTGAAGGTCAGAATGGAGGATACTAATAACAAAAAGCATTCAGTATGTGGCAAGGTTAAGGAGACAATGTGGCCACTTAGACTGGAACCCTATATCTTTCTGACATCAATAATCACCTATAACCTGAACTTCATCCCTGGGCTCTCTGCTCATACGGGTTACCTTTTGCCTATCTTGGTGTGACCAAGGTTTCTACAAGATTTACTTTCTCTGTTTTACACCATGAAGTCTTATGTATATTCTAATTCCACCTCTTCTAGCTCCCATTTATGTTTCTCCTTCTTTCATTAGAATGTAAATTCCTTGAGGGAAGGAACTTTCTTATTTGCTTGGATTTTTATTCCCAGCATTTAGTACCTGGCATATAGTGAATGTTTAATGAATGCTCTGTCATCTATCTATCTATCTATCTATCTATCTATCTATCTATCTGTAATCTATCTATCCATCCATCCATCTGTCTGAGACAGCTGGGTGGTACAGTGGATTGAGCACTGGCCCTGAAGCCAAGAGGACTTGAATTAAAATCTTACTTCAGACACTTACTAGCTGTGTGACCCTGGGAAAGTCACTAAACCCCAATTAATATCCAGAGCCATCTCCTATTGTCCCAAAGTATATCTTGCCACTAGACCCAGATGGCTCTGGAGAAGAAAGTGAAGTTAGTGACCTTGCATAGCCCTCCCTCACATAAATCCAATTCACTGCAATTCATGGCATAACCCCAATGTCATGATCCTCTTCAAGAACAAAGGACAAAGGGGCAGCTAGGTGGCACAGTAGATAAAGCCCTGGCCCTGGATTCAGGAGAACCTGAGTTCAAATCCGGCCTCAGACACTTGACACTTACAGCTGTTTGACACTGGGCAAGTCACTTAACCCTCATTGCCCCATAAAAAAATGGACAAACAATAATATCTATCTGTCTATCTATCTGTCTATCTGTCTATCTATCTATCTATCTATCTATCTATCTATCTATCTATCTATCTATCTATCTATCTATCTATCTATATATCTATCTATATATCTATGTTTCTATCTGGAGCTCTCATTTCCCTCTTACTTTATGCATTAGAATGTAGGATATATTGGAATGTATATAACCTTGGAAGACTTTACTGTATTAATCAGTCATTTACCTATATGATTGCTACTCTATTGACTTAGAGAATGCAAACAACATATATGCAAATATATACATATATATGTCTATCCCTCAGCATTTAGCACAGTGTCTGGCTCCTAGTGGGCACTGAATAAATGTTTATTTATATGTTTATATTATTGTATTTATCTAAATATGTGCACATATATTTTATATAGGAACATATACATACAAAATATATATACATATGCATACATAAAGTATATATCCCACTTCTACAGGAAACATTTTCTTTTTTGTTTTGTTTAGGGGGCTTTTTGAGGAGGTGTTTGCCAGACAATTGGAGTGAAATGATTTGCCTAGGGTCACACAGTTAGTAAATGTCAAGTGTTTGAGGTCAGATTTGAATTCAGGTCCTCCTGACTCCAGGGCTGGTGCTCTATCCACTGTGTCACCTACCTGAGCCAGGGAGTATTTTCTTAATGCTAGCACCAGATTCTGTTGATTGTCTCTGATACATACACATATAAAATGAATGAATCAGGTAAAAATCCAATAACATGGAACTTACAAAAGGACTTTCTATGTAAACAATGCTATGATATATTAGATTGTGAGTCAGGAGGCTTAGTATCTTGTCCTAGCTATGTCACCCTAAGGTCATCTGTAATCATCACTGGCTAGTCTTAAATCTGCTTTCTGGTGCAAAGCAGACATCCAATTCCTCTTCCTATTAATATATATATATATATATATATATATATATATATATATTATTCTGTGATTTGTCATTCTAAGGAGCATTGTGATCATCTACTCAAAAACTCCTCCTTTTGCAGTTGAGAAAATTGAGGACAACAGAAGGCAAGGAGTTTACCCAAAGTCATCCAGATAGTAAGAAACATAGCTTAAGTTCAAACCCAGGTTCTACCTCTTACAAGAAGTGTTCAAGCGGGGACTTAGTTACCACTCACTGGGGAAATTGTGGCAGAGATCTTTAATCAGGTCCATTATATTCTTTGTAAAATGGCCCTATCCACATTGGTGGTTGTGGGAGGCTGTAACTCCAACTCTAAGTGCCTATTCCATTACACAGCCTCATCTTTAAGATGAACATCATTTGACACCATATTATTCAGCATAAAGAAGCACCATTATGGCAAGAACTGTGTTTTATAGAAACTTTGCCTCTTTGCCATTACTAAATGCAAAATTCTGCATATAGATTAATAAATAATCAGTGGTGGGGGTGAGTTATTCATTCAATTGCTTGTTTAAAATTTGGAATAATAGAATGAAACTTGTGCCATGTACTGCCCAGGACAGTTGGAGTGAATGTTTTATTAGCTATAAAGTACTATATAAATGTGAATTATTGTAATTACTATGATACCACTAAAGTTTGTTAGCTTCTCTTTGTGTGTGTTTTTGTCTCTATTTCCCTGCTTCTAAATTTCTGTCTTTTTTCCCCTCTTTCTGAGTGTGTCTCTGATTCTATCTCCCTTTGTCTATGTTTTCTCTGTCCTTGTCTGTGTCTCTCATGAGCTTTGTTATGATGCTTCCATTATGGCTTAGTAGATTTACCCAGGGTGTAGCAGGACACTTATTATATGTTGCTTTTATTTTCAATATCAGCAAATAATTTTCCATATTTAATTGGCCCAAATGTCCTCTTAATTTGACTTGATCCATCAGTCCTTTGTGATTTGTTGAGATCAGAAAAGGCTTCATGAAAAAAGCATAATTTAAGATTGACATTAAAGTATGAGCATGATGTGAAGACGGCAGTTTAGGACTGGTGTGAGGACTGCTCATCTACCTTTGGTGTCCAACTGTCCCCCAACTCTCACCTGTGGCTCCAAGAAACTGTAGTATGCACAGCAGCAACAACCCAGTGAAACCTTCTGGCTTACTTCAAGTTTTAACTAAAATCCCACCTTCTACAGGAAACCTTCCCCAACTCCCCCTAATTTCAGTATCTTCCCTCTTTTAATTACTTCCTATTTACCCTGTGTAAAGCTGATTTTGTATGTATTTGTCTATGTTTTTCTTCCTCATTAGACTGTAAGATCCTTGAGGGCAGGGACTATAGTTTTATTCTTTTTGTAACCTCAGTGCTTAACACAGTACTTGGCACACAGTAACCACTTAAGAAATTTTGATTGACTGACTCCAGGCCCAGCATCCTATATATGTCTAAAAATAAGTGGGGGAAACAAACTAAAATTAGGAAAAATGGAGGTTTCTGCACAATTGTCCATTTAAAAGCTATATTTTTAAAAAAATTATATTTGTTGGCTGTGTGTATTTGTGTGTGTGTGCACAAGTGTATGCATTCACATATATCTATGTATAAGAAAGAGACAGAGAGAATGTGTTAAGCTCATACTATGTTTAAAGCATTATGGATAAAACAAGATAGTTCCCGGCTCTCTAGGTGATTACATTATAACGGGGGGGGGGGGGGGGAGGGGATACTACATAAAGACATGGAGAGGTATTCATAGGCCTGCATGAGATAGATTGGAGCTAGAAAATCTATGACAAACTGAGCAAGATAAGGCCAAAGTTAGCAATACAAAGTTGGGGTTAGGGGGTTCAAGGAGGCGTGATAGGTTAGAGTGGAGCCCAGTCTTCCAACTCAAAGTCTTATATTTGTTCCACTATATGAAGCTATTACTTTCTTTTCACTCTGGACAAGTGACATCACTTGTGTCATGTGTCAGATAGAATATGAATAATAATACTTACCAGGGCTGCTTTAAATACAACTCTTTATAATGACAAAAAGATTATTGTGTGCATACTATTCTTCCTGCTAAGAGTGAGCCTTTCCTATTCCCAGGGGATATTCCTATATTTCCTATTCCCAGCAGCTATTTGCTACAAAATGCTTAGGTCACTGATAATCGGCACAACAACAATAGTTATAATCACATTTATACAGTCATTTGCCATATTTAAAGAACTTTCCTCCAAGTAACAGTGCAGGGTAGGTGGGGAAATATTAACAATCCCATTTTACAGACAAGGAAACTGCATCCTCAGCATCCTTTGAATTAACTTGCTTGTCAAATCAAAAAGAAACAATATCACATATTCAGTGAAGATTATTTTTTAATCTTTTTTTTTCCTTTTCAATGAATAGGTTCTGTTTTCTTTGTGCTATTGAGTGTGTATTTCCCACAGGCCTCATTTAACAGAAAGTCAGTTCCCTCCCTGCTGGCCCATGGTCCAGTCTTGTCGCCAAGGGCCTCCTTGGCTCACAGCTGTAGATACTGCTTCAGTCTGGAGAGGGTACTATCTTCATTCACATTGTGTGTGTTCAGGAATTATGCCGTCTCCCCAAGGCTGTCTTCTCTTCCAAGAGCTGCCTAACACTGGGCTGGGGACACTAGGATAGGTTGCTTCCTCCCAGACGACAGCCGATTGTGTAATATTCTGAAATTGATTTGGGGGAGAGTGGAGGAGGAAAGGAATTACCATAACCATAAGTGCTACTCTGAGGGACAAATAAACCCACTGCTTCTACTAGCTTTTGACACTCTCTGAGCTGTGTGAGATCTGCCTAAATACCACCCCAAGTGGTGCCATAATGAAAGGCAGTTATAGACCCTGGGTGTATACTTCATGGTTATTTATTTATTTGAAATGCCCACCCTGCCTACTTCTGAAAGGATTAGAGGCGATTTACAAATTAAAATACAGTGCAAGGGAAGCCATTTAACAATAAACAAGAGCAGAGTTAATTTAAAGGGAACTTTCCAGTGAAAGACAGTGTGGTATAGTGGGAAGCAAGGTCTCCCTGGAATCAATAGCCCTATTTCACTCTATTCCAAGCTCTATTCCACTTAAAGGCAATGTAACGGCTTGGGCAAGCAACTGCCCCATTCTGGACTTGCATTTCCATGTGGGACTTCTACTACATGACATCAGAGATTGCTATCTACTCTAAGTTTCTATGAAGTATGCCCAGGTGCCTCAGGCTCAGTGGTAAAATAGACATTTGAGGAGCAAGAAATTGAGTCCCTAGCACAGTAGTGTTGATTGAGTTACAAAACTAAAGTATAACTTGACAGGGAGAAAAGTGCCAATTTTAAACCAGCAAGCATTTATTTAGTTTTTTAAGGTTTGCAAAGTGCTCTCTAGAGGTTATCTCATTTGATCTTCACAACAACCCTGCCATTTGAAACCAAAGAGTAGGTAAAATGTAGTTTTCTGCCTGATTGTTCCTACTGCACCATGTATCTGTATCTGATAATAAGAGCTGGTGTTTTTGTAACTCTTTAAAATTTATAAATCACCTTATATCTATGATAGTATTTGATCCTAACAATAACTGCTGAGGTAGGAAATAAAAGTATTTTATAGGTGGGAAAACTGAGATTCAGAGAGGTAACGATACTTGTCCAATGTGACTGCAAAAATTCATAGGCAAGATTCAAACCCAAGTTCTCACTACAGACTCACTTTTCTTTCCACTGTGTAGAAATTTCTCCATTCTACATTTACTTAGATGAAGTAGAGCTGAAGAGTTTCCCAAAGCTGCATAAGTGTTGTTTTTTTTTCTAGCAATTCACTAAAAACTCCTTTATTTTTCCACGTGCATAAGTAAACTGATCCCTGAAATATGTAAGCTGCATTGGGTAAATACTGAAAGAGTATCTATCCTAAAGCAAAGTAAAGACAAATGTCAATCCCTAACATATGAAAAATAAATTTTAAATATCTTTTAAGACAGGTTAAAATGTTGGCATATCAGAAACATCCAGAAGGATAGAGCTGCATTAGTCTATACAGGTTAAGCCTATATTTTATTTTTTTCTGCTTCTTTCCATGAGGATGATGGAGGGGGAGAGAGAGAAAGAAGAAAGGAAAGATGAAAGGAAGGATGGAATGAATGAAAAAAAGGATGGAGGGAGGGAAGAAGGAAAAGGGATGGAGGGAGGGAGAAAGGGAAAAGGAAAGAATGGAAGAATGAGTTTACATATAAAGGATTATTTTTTAAAATAAAGGAATTTATTAATCAAGGGTATTCCTTTTCTCTTTTAAAATTTATTTCATTACTTATTGTGCTAGTATTTATTATCTCTCCCACTATCTCTGTCTCCTCCTTCTCCTTCTCCTCCTTCTCCTCCTCCTCCTCCTCCTCTTCCTCCTTCTTTTTCTTCTTCTCCTCCTACTCCTTCTCTTTCTCCTCTTCTCCTCCTTCTCCTCTATCTCCCTCTCCTGTTCCTTCTCCTTCTCCTTCCCCTCCATCTTTTTCCTTTCTCTCTTCCTTTCTCTTCCTCCCTCCATCCCTCCCTCCCTTCCTTCCCTCATTTCTCTTTCTTTCTTTCTTTCTCTCTCCAGCATTTACCACAGTACCTAGTACATAGTGAACAGCTAATAAATGCTTGTTGGCTTGACCTGTCAAACCACATGGCTCCAGGCAGAAGCACAGGAGACACAGAAAGCAGCAGAGTGATGAAGAATTCCTAGACCAAGCCAAGGTGTTCTACGCATAAGCTTCCTAGGTTCAGCATAAAAATTCCTCAGCCAAGTATGAACTGATACCATGAAACACCAGGGGACATGAAGATTATTTGGAGATCATATCCTGTCCTTGTCTTTCACTGGCACTGCAAGTGTTGTGTACTGTTCTGTATTGATGGGCTAGTGACCCTGAGTGATTTGCACTGTTGTAAGAGGGATTATATTTTGGGAGGACCATACAGACCCATAGAGTAGATAAGGTTCACTGGAGGGGTGCAATCCTTGACTCTAGCAACACTAAATAATTTTCTTTTGTAGGCAAGAGAGAAAAAAAGATTTTCCACAGTACTACTGTATGGTCAAAAGATTTACATGACCCTGAGGGAAGTGGCTTTCATTGGAGATAGACAATGTTTATGGATTGCAAAGATTTTTTGATGGGTAAGGGAGGATAAGGTTAAATAAAATATGTTCTCTATTCTATATTTTGTTATCCTGTGTATTTGCATGGGAGCCAGGATGCCTTTATTTGGTCTATAGAGACCTAGGAATGAGCTAAGAAACAAGCTTTAATGCTCCTTAGGGAAATCCTGCAAAAATGGGGGAGGGTCTTGTATATGTTTGTCTATGCAACGGTTCTGGGGACGCAATTGTGGAAGAAATTTAGATTAGTTATGTACAAACCCAGACAAGTTCTTGGCTATACGTTACACTAAGCATGTTCAGAGGCCAGACAAAATATTTACGAATGGAGCTTAGCATTAATTGGAGACTGGGACATTGACAGTCAATGAAATACTATAACTATGAAGAGAATCTCATATTTTCATAAAATTCAGTTCTTATAAAGATGACAGCAGTAAACTTGTACCATCCATAACCGAACAGGCTTCTCTTCTATAATTTGTCTCAACACCCTCTACAGTTGTTTCTACTTCCATCCTGTTTTTCCTGAATGCGAGGAAGAAATAGTCAGGAAATAAGGTAGTTGGACAGCCACCCCCAACCCAGTGGGAAAAGATGAGGCAAAGTATAGCTTCCAATGAGGCTTTGTCTCTGGCTGTGGATAAACTTAGCACTGATGGGGAGAACAGCCGTTAATTAGAGAAATAGGCCTTAATTACCAGCAAGAGAGAGATTCTAGGCAGTAACATCCAAGACTCAGGCTCACACCTAGACACCCTGCTGCTTCTAGCAGAAGTCAGCAAACTAAAGTGGCAGCTTTGGGGATCAGGGTGAGACAGCTGGGCTGCAAGCTTCAGTGTGTCTGTAACATTTAACTTCTGTGCTGTCAGTGAAAGGAAGGAAGAAGACACATTGGAAAGGGCAGACTCCCATACAAGTCAATACAGAAAGATATCTATGAATATGGTGTAGATGGAGACCCTGGGAGCTGAGGGGATGCACTGATTCCAGATTGAATATCAAAATTAGCCAGCAAGTATAGCCAATTCTACCATTTTACTGTCCCTCAAATCTCGCTCTTCCTTAGTGTTGTCAGTGCTCTTAGTCCCATAAAAATGTACATACATATGTGCATATATGTAAGTGTCTGATTGTTCTATATATGGAGGTGATAGCAGTAGAGCATAACAATAACCTCCTAACAAGCCTAATCACCTCCAGGTTCTTTCCCTTCCAGAGATCTAATTTTAGCCTACCAGGTTGGGCTACACGGTGTACACTTCTAATCATATCATTTCAATGTTCCAAAGCTCCCCATCATGTGCTGTGCACAATCCTTAGCCGAGCATTCAAGGTTCTGGCACCTTGCCAGCTTTATCTCAAACTATTCCCTCTCATATACTCTACATCCCAGCCTCAATGGATATCCTGCTCTTCCTTTCCTAGTCTATGTTCATTAAAACAAAAAATTCTATACTTTTATATAACCCTGATTTTAAACCTCTGCTACCTTGCGGCTATACCCATATATGGGAAAAGCTTCAGGAGTTAACCCCGAGGAAAAATCAGGAGTCAGAGTCCCTTAGGCAGTTGGATGTTGGACATCACATCCCTCTGGCAACTCCTGCAGGTGGCACTGGTGCCAAACTGCATTGGCTCTGCCTCTCCTTTGGATCCACCAGTGTCGCAGAGAGGGAAAACCTGCTGCATAGGCAACAGCTTGTTTTCCATATTGATCCGTCCAGGCCAGAGCCCTGGAGAAGATACTCTAGCTACTCCTCATGGGGTAGACACAACCCGGGATGCGACAGTTACTGGTTATAAGTCACGCAGGAGCTGTGGCTTCGTTATAGGACTGCACAGCCACACTGTGGCCTGTGTCTCTTCAAGGCACTGATCCACGGTTGTCTGTGACTGGTGGAGGCCTACTACTACTAAATTTCCATTCCAAGAATTTCCTTACTCCATCCTTTTTATCTCCCTCTTCTAACATCCTACCCATCCTTCAGTATTCTATTCAAATGTCATGAAGCCTTCCCCCAATTCCCACAACTAAAAAGAAATCTTGATTTTTTTCTATTCTCAATACTATAAATATGTCTTTTGTACTCTTCATACTCTAACTTGATTATAGAAATGTATGTTGGGGGCAGCTAGGTGGTGCAGTGGATAAGGCACGGGCTCTGGATTAAGGAGGACTTGAGTTCAAATCCTGCCTCAGACACTTGACACTTTCTAGCTGTGTGACTCTGGGCAAGTCACTTAACCCTTACTGCCCCACAAAAACAAACAAAAAAAACAAAAAAAAAGTAATAAGAAATAAATGTTACATAAATCTATTAAACTGTAAGCACAATGAAGAAACCAGGTTGTATTTTCTCCTTCCTTCACTCCCAATACCTAGCATAGTATCAGTGCAAGAGTTTTATAAATGCATGATGAATGAATGCATCAAAGAATAAATGCTTGACTAATGTAAGAAGGCAAGAATGTCTATACATTGCATTTTTCTGGACAAAATGAAAATGAGTATAATTACTTTTAGTTCCTTCCTCTAAAATGATTCCTTCTATTTCATACAAATACTCTATATAAGCCATATTTATATTTGGTTCAAGTGGGCTTAAATTTATATAAACTAGTTTTAATTTTCTTTTTCAATCAGTGAAAATCTGCCTTCTCTCTACCCAACCCCCATTGTCAAAGAAAGTTAATTCCTCATTTAAAAAAGTCTCCATTCCGAATCTATCACTTCTCTAAAATTATTATTGGTCATTATGTGAATTAATTTTCCCAAAATTGTCTTGCTAATATTCTTTTCATTATATGCATTGTTCTCCCCGTTCTGCTAACTTGACTCTGCATCAGTTCTTATGTCTTCCTAGATTTTTCTAAAATTGTCTCTTTAATCATTCTTTAAAGCACAACAGCATTCCCTTACATGTACATATCTTAGTTTGTTCAGTCATTCCCCCAATTGATGGACGCTCCCTCAGTTTCCACTTCTTTGTCACTGATGAAAAAATGATCTGGCTTAAATATTTTTGTACATTTTTAGAGTCTGTTTTGCTTAGGACTAATACTTCCCTTACTCTAGCTAGAATCCCTCTTATTCTCTCTTCTTCTTTGTGCCCTTTTCTCTCCTATGTCCCAGTTGAGTGAAATTTATTTCTGTATCCATATGTGGGTGGGTGGATATATATGTGTATTTGCATATATGTGAGCATTCTCTACTCCTTTGACCGGTTCAGATGAGAGCATAGGTTAACTAACTTGTCCAAGTCATTATATGTACACACAGAACACATGTTCTAGTATACCTAGAACTTAGGAGGTGAGGTGGAAAGGGCAGAAGAGAAAGACAGGAAAAGAGGAATGAAAAAAGGAGAGGAGAAGAGAGGAAGGGAGGGGGGAGAGGAGAAGATTAAGTACTTACTATTTTCCAGAATGTGTGCTATGAGCTGGAAATAAATATACAAGGAAGCCAGACTCTCAAGGAGCTTACATTTTGATGAGGGAAGTCCTCAAAAACCAGCTCAAATAATTCAATAACTACTTGGTGAATGGCATAGTGGGAAACACACACACACACACACACACACACACACACACACGCACATGCACACACACACATACACACACGTATGCACTTGTGTGCAGACACACAAAATTTCTGGGTTTGTGTTCTAGAATCTACCCTTTTATTTTGTATAATTGTCAGAGGAAGCTCTGAATTTGTGCTCCCATCCATCCATAAAGTAAAGAGATTTGAGTAGATGAGCTGTAAAATTCCTATTAGCTCCATCTTTTGTTTTTATTTCATATTGTTGCTGTTCTTCCTCTTTGTTTCTGTTGTTTATATCAATGATAGTGTTGTTGACAACAATGATAGAGTTGTTGAGATTGGGTCTACTTATCTCATCTAGACTAGAAGTGCAACAACCATTCAAAGGCCTGATCCGACTAATGATTAGCAGAGGAGCTTTGACCTATTCTGTTTCTACCCTGGGCTGGTTTTTCTCTCCTTAGGCAGCAAGATACTCCCTCCTCAAATCTCACTCCCCAGAATTTTAGCATATTGTTGCAAAACTGAGTGCAGAGACTCAATTGGCTCAGCTTACTACTTACATACTAAGAAATCCCAGGCTCAAGAGATCCACCAGCCTCTGCCTCTCTAGTAGCAAAAATTATAGGTGTGTGCCACCATTCCCAGGCAGCTCTAAAACCCAAAGACCCATTCTAGTGTTCTCATTGTATATGGCATGCTTCTTTGAGCTCTGACATTCTAATATCAGAGGTTCCCTCAACCTAAGCATCCCATGTTATAAGAGTTCTTTAGACCTGATCTCTAACACTATGATTTCTATAGGGTTTGCATGTATGTGTTTTATATAGATTTTTCTTCCCTGCCTGGAAATACATTTTTGAACTTTAACCAAAACTTTTCAAACTTAAAGAATAAATTATGAATAAGGTCATAAATCTCATTAAAATCTAATATTCAGCAAAGCTGCCTAGTGTGTATACTATGGAAAATTGGATTTCACTGTTACTCGAGCTCTATGTATAATATTGCAAGTTAATTACAGAGGGTAGTTTTTCAACGTGTAATGATAGCTTACATAGACCCGGCCCTGTGCGGCAATCAGAATGTAAGGGTTCTTAAGAGACCAGATTTAATAACTGTTCACCTATTCAGGTTCAGAAGACTAAACATGTCCTGAGTAAATACTAATTCACATCATTCCTGGAACAAAAGGAATTAACAAAATTGGAACATTATTTTTCTTTTCTGCTAATTTGCGAACAAAAGAACCCGCTCTCTTAAGGCATTGGGAGTGTTTATTTTCTGCACACTGCAAAATGCAAAGAGGTTTGGGCTCACTTTTGAAATGTTTTCATATTGAGCTTTAGCATTGATTTGAGATGGCCAACAAATAGCTGTTATTTGGAAAATCAGGTGGCACCTGGTGGTGTCTGCATTTGTTTGCTTTGCAAATTGTTGGCTCAATCATTATTATTTGCAATGCTGACTAAATCACAATGATTTGTCTTTTTTTATATATTCAGTATATATGAGAGGCAGCAGGATTTTGCAGAGATAGCATTAGGTTGGTAGTCTAAGGATTATAGGACACAGCTGAGAGGGAACTTAGAGATCATCGAGGTCAAACCCCTCATTTTACAGATGAGGAAAATGAGGCCCAGAAGGGTTAATTTTCTAGTGACTCATGACTAGCCTAAGGTCACACACATACTAACTACAAAAGTTGGGTTTCAAATACCAGTCAATGACCTTTATAATACTACACATTGCCAAGAATGTCACATTTGTCCCCCAGGTCTTCCATTTAACAACATGATCTTAAGCCAATAATTTGCCTTCTCTTTGATTTTTACATGTTAAAAAAAAAAGCTAATCTATAATATGGGATTGTAAAAAAATCCATTTAATTGTGTATAAAAGTGATATCTATATAGGCTGAAAAGTGTTATATACATGTCAGTTGGGAGAATCAGAATGAAAATATTAGATTCAGAAAATCTTGGGTCTAACTCCTAGTATGATCACTCACTAGTACTGTGATTAGCAACTTATTTCTATTTCTTTACCTCAGTTTACTTAGTG
Source organism: Dromiciops gliroides (assembly GCF_019393635.1). Lineage (NCBI taxonomy): Eukaryota > Metazoa > Chordata > Mammalia > Microbiotheria > Microbiotheriidae > Dromiciops > Dromiciops gliroides. Next base: position 629,072,490 of record NC_057862.1, on the reverse strand, counting down.
AAATAAAGGGATAGAAAGAGATTAACTTTACTATTGTAAAATTAATGTTCCAAGGTCTATTTCAGCTATAATATTCCAGGTTTCATGGTAATTTCCAATTTTATAACTAAAGAATTATCTTATTCAAAATGAAAAGTCTGAAATTCCAACTCAAAGCCTACTTTTGTATATTTGTGCAGTACTCTACTGCATGTATGTAAATATGTATTGTGTATGTGTATGTATATATACCTACACACGTATGCATATTATGTGTATGTGTATATACATATGTGTAAATATATATGTATATGTGTACATACATTTCATTGTAACCAAACATTATTTTTCTTTTCTGCTAATTTGCAGACAAAAGAACCAGCTCTCTTAAGGCATTGGGAGTGTTTATTTTCTGCACGCTGCAAAATGCAAAGAAGTTTGGGCTCACTTTTGAAATGTTTTCATATTGAGCTTTAGCAATGTATGTGTACATACATACATTGTAACCAAACCACCTTCTTCTCTAGTGATCTTCCGGTTTATTTTCCAACTAGAATATGAAAATTGATTACTTGAGGTCATATACATATATATGCCTATGTGTGTATGTCACACATGGATATTCAAATTCATATACATGTGCATATACATATATACGTGTATGCATATTTACATACATATGCATTTATATTAAATACAAATACTATGTCTCCTGGTTTTTTTCTCTCCTTGCCACAAGTGTAATTGTAACATACACATACACACAGAAACACATACCCTTCAGTGGAGAAGGAAGCACCAAAGTGACACTGGGTTTTATCTGTGTTTTGTTACCTTAGTTAAATAAGTTTTAAATTCAGGTTAAATCAATATACTAAAGGATAATTTAATGAAAAGAAGACACAAATTGTGTTTTCTTGTTTCTCTGAAATAAATTAATTCGCATGGTGCTTTATCTTGTTTAGAAGTTGTCTCAGCCCAGGAGATATCACTGAATAATCTTTAATGTGGACGAATAAACTCAGCACAGTGCAGAGATATGTTTAAATAACATTGATAAATCAAATTTAAACATCAATACTTGTTAGCATTCCTTTAAATGTGCTCTCCTTCGAGCTAATGAAAACCTTGGAGCAGTTCTTGAGGCCCTGCCATTATTGATTACAAAGTGTTGTAATTTGCCGCCTGAGATTACACTATGCATGAAAGTTTCACATTCATATTTTCCAACTAAGGAAAAGTAATAATTATAAATTAGTTGAATAAAACCATATTGAAATGCAATCCTTATGGCATTTTAGTAAAGCAGTCACAAGCCTAGCAAGGTTCTCGCAGATGATTCATATGTCATGAGTCCATTTGTCTTTGAACAAAAGATGAGTTTCAGTTATTTTAATTGTACATCTGTTTTCTTAGTTTTTTTTGTAATCTTATTTACCGATGGTGGAAATATTGATGCATTCTTCCTTAAGTCATAATTACAGCTTAGACACACACTGTTTTGAATAAAAAAAAAAAGAAAAACAGAAAAGAAAAAAGAAAAGTCTTTTATAATAATCATTGCTCAAATCCACATTACACTTTTATAAGACAGGTTGGTTCGATAGACAGAGCTATATTTTTAGTCCCATTACAAAACTCAGGAAAATGAGAGGCAGAAACTTTAAAATCACACAACTAGTAAATGACAACTAGGACAAGATTCTAGGTTGTGAATCTATAATTTGATTGTGCATCCTACTATCCCAGGATGGCCCTCAATAGATACTTTATACCTACTGTTTAGGAAAATCGAGTATATGAAACAAATTTTAGAAAGCAATTAGATTACTTGCCTTTACTGACCCATACCCTACTTAAGCTATACTTCTCTACATATATATCCTCTTGGTAGAATACAAATTATTTTAGGTTAGGAACTATATCATTTTTATTTTATATCTTCAACACATCATAAAAGGCCTTAATAAGCCCAATGAATACTGAGCAAATTATTTGTCAAATATAGATATTCCCTTGCCAGCGAACATAATATTTATATAACATTTACTATTGTGCCAGTCACTGTACTAAAAACTTTACAATTATTATATTTTTTGATCTGAAAGAAACTCTTCATGGGAGGTACTATTGTTATCCCCATTTTACAGATGAGGAAACTAAGGAAGGGGTAAAGTGATTTGTACAGGGTCAGTCACCCTGTAAATATCTGAGGTTAGATTTGAACTCAGATCTTCCTGACTCCAGATCTAGTGCTCTACTCACTGAGCCATAGCTTCACATCGTATTCAAGTGATGTCTCTTTTTCACCCCCAAATCCTCTATAGGATATCTACTCCATGAGTAGAGACTGGTTATTCTCTGGTTCTTTTGACCATTTTGTGACTTCCACATGTGACCAAACCATCTTCTACTCTAATAATACTCTGGTTACTTTTACAATCAAAAGATGAAAATGTATATACTTCAGCTTATAGATTGACAGGATTGAGACTGAAAGAGAATTAGTGGATATTTGTTGTAATTCTATCATATTACAGATGAGGAAACTGAGGTCCAGAGAATATAAGAGACTTATCCAAAGTCTCACAGAAGGTAGAACTGAAATCCCTATACTCTTGCATTAATCTTAGTGTCGCACTTAATAAATGCTTTTGTTGACTGTAGTATGGTCATCAGACAAAGTTCACTATGATTTACATTTAGATTTTATTATCCGCTTTTTAAAAAATTATCAGGAATATGTTTTTTCTTTTTCACTTTACTCCCAAACCTACCATGGAAGGGGGAGGGGGGGAAGAAGAACAAAATGCTTGTACCAAAAATGAATATAATCAAGCAAAATAAAGTATTATGTCATTCAAGTCCAAAAAGGTACCTCTTTCTTTACATTAGTTCTCTGGGAGTAGCATTCATAGATCCTCTCTGTTATTGATTGTGGCATTAATAAGAATTCTGAAGCCTTTTCCAAATTGTTTCTTTTTTATAATATTGTTAAAGTACAAATTGTTCTCTTGATTATTCTCAATTCATTTTGCATTGGTTCATTCAAATATTCTGAGGTTTCTCAGGAATTGTCCCCTTAAAATGCAATAGTAGTCCATAATATTAATTATATACATGTATTATATATTCATAATGTATCAAATATTCTTTAGCCATTCCAAAATTGATAGGTACCCTCTTTGTTTCCAGTTCTTTGCCACCACAAAAAGAGCCACTATAAATATTTTTGTACATGTTTGACCTTTTCATGTTTCTTGGACCTCTTTGGAGTATAGGGCTAGTTTGTAGATAGATATTTTTTTTAATTATTTGTTTAATGATGAGGATGAAGAAATGTAAATATTCATGGTGATTATAATAATATTGATAAAAATTCATATTGCATATGATATTAAGGTTAAAAACCATAGAAATACTACTGAAACAAGTAGATACCACTGCTCAGAGAAACAGTAAGAACTAATAATACATGATAATAACAATAGCAACAATAACATTAATACTAACTAGCATTTGTATAATACTTTAGGGTTTGAAAAGAATTTTACAAATATTTTCTCATTTAATCCTCTCAATACCCAGGGGGCAGGGGGGAGATTCTATTTTTATTAAGCCTGTTGTATAGATAATGAAACTGAATCAGACAGAGGCTAAGTGACTTGCCCAGGATCACACAGTTAGTAAATGTCTGAGTATAGATTTAAAAAAGGCATGCCCTCAGGTCCACAATTCTACCCACTGTGCCACCAATTTCCTCTAGCTAGAAATACATATTAAGAAACATTTTCAGGCAGCTAGGTGGCTCAGTAGAAAGAGCACCGGTCCTGGATTCAGGAGTACCTGAGTTCAAATCCGGCCTCAGACACTTAACACTTACTAGCCGTGTGACCCTGGGCAAGTCACTTAACCCCCATAGCCCCACAAAAAAAAACAAAACAAAACAAAACAAAAAACCTTAAGAACAACTTTTCTAGTAGATGTCACTATACGAAAGACTCATAAAGTCCAAGCTGTGTGGAGCAAAACACTTTTGGGTTACAGAGACATAGCAGAAGAAATATAAATAATATCAGAACTGCATGAGGTGCATATCATCCCTGTCAACCTATCTCCCTTGCAAGTAAGAGATTATTTAAATGAATCTGAATAAAATTTGTAAAAATAAGATCCATTCCCCAATTGACAAATGCTCAAAGAATATGAAAAGGCAGTTTTCAAAAGAAGGAATCAATGCCATAAATAAGTATATAAAAATGTGATAAATCACTCTTGAATAGAGAAATTAAAATTAAAACAACTCTGAGATACTACCTCACACCAGATTTACTAACATGACAGAAAAGGAAAATGACAAATGTCGAAGTGCATGTGGAAAAAATGGAACACTAATGCACTCCTGGTGGAATTGTGAACTGGTCCAAACATTCTGGAGAACAACTTGGAGCTATGCATAAAGGGCTATAAAACTGTGAATACCCTTTGACCCAGCAATAAGACTACTAGGTCTGTATCCCAAGGAGATCAAAGAAAAAGGAAAACATGTGGTGGCAAAGGATTGGAAATTGAAGGGATGCCCATCATTTGGGGAATGGTTGAACAGATTGCAGTACATGGTTGTGATGCAATACTATTGTGCTAAAAAAAAAAATGACAAGCAGGATGGTTTCAGAAAAATGTGGGAAGACATATGAGCTGATGCAAAGTGAAGTGAATGGAATCAGGAAAGTACTGTACAGAGTAGCAGCAAAATTATAAGGATGATCAACTGAGAAAGATTTACCTACTCTGGTTAATATAATTATCCTAGACAATTCCAAAGGACAATAATGCTATTCACCTCCAGAGAGAGAACTGATGAATCCTGAGTGAAAATTAAAGCACATTTTTTCACTTAATTTTCTTGCTTTTTTGCAATATGGATAATATATAAATGTGTTTGCATGATTTGGCATGTATAATTGATACCAAATTTCTTGCCTTATCAAGTAGGGGTGAAGGATTGGAGAGAAAGAGAGAATTAAGTCATTCTTTTAAAAAAATGAATGTTAAAATAAATAATAAAAAATTTCAAAGGTTAGCCTTTACACTATTATTTTGATAACTCTAAAATGAATTTATTTTATTCAAAATACAATAGAACATTAAATATAAAGAATCGTAGCATTGTGAATTATACCAGAACCACTGCTCTTCTTTTTTTTTTAACAACACAAATTTTATTTAATTTTTAAAAACATTTTTACTTACAGTTTTGAGTTCCAAATTCTATTCTTTCCTCTCTCCCTCATCTCCCCCCTCTCTGAGGTGGTAAGCAATCAGATATAGGTTATACATGTGCAATTATGTAAAACATTAGATATTAATCATTTTATATGAGACAATCTGAATGAAAGAAAAAAGGGTAAAAAGGGAAAATTGTATACTGCAGTATGTGTTCCACCAGTAGCAGTTCTTTCTTTGGAGGTGCATAGTATGCTTCATCATTAGACCATTGATATTCTCTTAGATCATTATATTGCTGAGAATAGCTAAGTCATTCACAGTTCTTCATCAAATAATATTGCTGTTGCTGTGTACAGTGTTCTCCTGGTTCTGCTCACTCTACTCATCAGTTCCTGTAAGTCTTTCTAGGATTTTCTGAAATCATCCTACTTGTCATTTTTATAGCACAATAATATGCATTACAAAGATATACTACAGTCAAGCAAATTTTAAAAGCCAAAGAGAAGATTTTTCCTATATTAAAATTATTTATTATCAGGCCTACTTAGCAAGAACATGTGTATTTTGTGCCACATCATCTCTGGTTCCTGGATACTCTGAATATTCAGGAATTTACTCCTAATGGGAGGTGGAGACAAGTGGCAGAATATTGTATTTTTTCCTTTTTCTGCATTTTTTTACAGATAATAAACATTTTTATTAAAAAAATTTAAGCCCGGGGGGCAGCTAGATGGCACAGTGTATAGAGCACCAGCCCTGGAGTCAGGAGGACCTGAGTTCAAATTTGGCCTCAGACACTTAACACTTACTGGCTGTGTGACCCTGAGCAAGTCACTTAACCCCAATTGCCTCACAAAAAAAAAAGAAAGAAAAGAAAAAATTTTAAGCCCCAAATTTTATCCTCCTTCCTCCCTTCCTTCCTTCTCTCTGAGGAGGTAAGCAATCAGATATAGGTTATACATGTACAATTATGTAAAAGATTACTATATTAGTAATTTTATATAAGAAAATTTGAATAAAAGAAAAAGTGAAAGTAAGTGAAAAAATAGTATGCTTTTGTGTTCAATATTAGTTCTTTCCTTGGAGGTCGATACTATGCTCCATCATTACTCCTTTGGGGTTGTCTTGGATCATTTTATTACTGAGAATAGTTGTCATTCATAGCTCTTCATCAAACAATATTTCTGTCACTGTGCAAAACGTTCCTCGGTTCTGATCCTTTCTAGTCCTTTCTGAAATCATCCTGCTCATAATTTCTTACAGCACAATAATATTCCATCACAACCATATACCACAACCCAATTGATGGGCATTCCTTTGATTTCCAATTCTTCACCTCTACAAAAAGAGCTGCTATAGATATTTTTGTACAAGTAGATCTTTTTCTCTTTTTTGGGAGATGTTTTTGGGATATATGGAGCACTGTTCTTCTTAACTCTACTGAAAAATATGAGACTGACGTTTTAATGCTGATGATGTTACAGACATAAAACAGACATAAAAAAACAAAAACAAAAACTACACACATTTATCTAGAGCATTAAGGTTTACAAAGACTTTTCCTGCAAAGCAACCTGATTTTGAAGACAGAGGGCCTGAGTTCAAATCCTGAATTTTCCACTCATTACCATTATTACTTAACTCCAGACTTTCAGATTCTTAAATTTAGCTGAAGGATTAGAATAGATCCTTTTCAACTCCAAATCTTTAATCCTATTTTATATAGTGAAGTTTTTAATATTTCCCTTTTGTAGATTAGGCAGTTAAGACTGAGAAATTTGGAACAACATATTATATCAATTATGTAGCACATCTTATACTATTTATCCTTTATATGTCCATTCTAAATTTCAGATTACCAAGTTATCATCATCATCATCTTCTTCTTCTTCTTTTTCCTCCTCCTAAGGCATAATTGAGATCTTTCAAGTATTTTACTTTTGCAAAATCCCCAGCCTTACTTATTCTAGAATCCACTGTAAAAAAAAAGAAAAGAAAAGAAACATTCTAAATCATTATAACTATTTTAATTTAGTTGTATTATCATATGCAATAAGTATTTATGAATATATTATCTGTCTTTATATATGAGTATTTTGGCATTATCAAAAGTTCTGGATAAAAATTGCCAAGTTCTTAAATGTTCTGATATTTGAATAATTGAAAAGATCTATGATTTCACTGAAGCAAATTGAAAACCCTCCATAACTTAATAGATATTTTACTTTAGTGATGGGGCAAAAACCTTCACTAGTTTGTAGTCAGCCTTCAGATGACACTCCACATCTTATTAGTGAGCATTTCCCTTGAGAGACTTACAGTTCACCACCGTGCCTTGATTTTCTATCTGGACAAGACCTGCCAGAACTTGTATTCTATGGGCATACACTTTGAGAATCCAAGACTATTTCTCCAAAACTATGACACATCAAGGCAATACTTCAAAGGGAGAAAGTATTTAGAATTGTCCAAAATGTACAATATGAGCTAAAAATTATGCACAGCTAAAGTACATGAAGAGAGCCCAAGCCTAATAAAAATTGAACATATTCTATGATTTTATTTATGATTTTATTCATTATTTATTCATTTTTAATATATAAAATAATTTGAGATTATTCACTTAATTGTAATGTTTTATGTATCAAAAATTTACAATGCAATTCATTGAAGGTCATAATAAAATGTGTCAACATATTTTCATAAAACTTATCTTTATTCATTCAATTAAATATTTGAATCTGTCTATTCTGTCATACTCCATCACTATTAAATCAATTTTATATATTGCATCAAAGCAACTTGGCACTTAGGTTTAACCAGGCCTAGTAATGGGAGATCTGGATGAAGAGTTGGATAATTTGACACTTGTAGGTACAGGGTTTAGATAGAATGGGTGAGGATCTTGGGTGAAAGTAGGAATAAAAAGAGAATGAAAATAAGCACAATTTATGCCAAGAGAATTGAGCTGCAGGCATTGACTCATTGCTATGTTTCTTATATATTTTGCCATGTTCCTCACTTTTTGCCTATTTAATTCCTATCTATCCTTTGAAATCCAACTCAAATGCTAGCGCCTCCTTCAAGCCCCTTATAATTCGCCTGTTAGCATATATCTTTCTTCTTTGGACATAAGAAAGTACTTTATTTACACTATTTTCATGCATTAGTTGAATATCATTACTGTGTATTGTCCTGCATTTTTGTTTTGTCTTCATATTAGACTATAAGCTAAGTCTTCATAGGGAATTGCTCTTCAATTTTGACCCCATGCTAGATCTCCTCCGTAATGGTGAATGCCTTTTGTGAGCATATGCATATCTTCCTATTTTATACACTGTGGAATTTTAATGATTAGGGATCACTGAATTGATGGAAAGATCTAGAAAATGTTGACTCTAATAGTCATTTTGATGTCATTGAGTAAAAGACCACTTTACTGGCTCTTTTCCAACTATATATCTTCAACATTCTATCAAAATTATGCAAGATACTTTGAAAGATGTAACAGCAATACCCTTGCCAAATGAACCTTAGTATCAGGTAAGGCACAAGTCAGGGAGAAAGGTGCTCTATTAAACTAGCAAACATTTGATGTCCTTTCAGAGCTATATGGTAGTCAAGAACATTATTAGTATAAGATATGATGGTATTCATGATATCTTTCAGAGGAGGGGGAAGAAAATCATGAGCATGATAATATGTTTAAAATGCTTAGGGAAGCTAAGTAGAACAGTGGATAAAGCACCAGCCCTGAATTCAGAAGGTCCTGAGTTCAAAATAGGCCTCAGATACTTGGCACTTCCTAGCTGTGTGACCCTGGGCAAGTTACTTAACCCACATTGCCTTACCCCCCCCCAAAAAAAAAAGTGCTTAGCACAGTGCTTGGCACATTGTAGTTGCTAAGTTTTTCCCTTCCTTTTCTCCTCCTTTCCTCAACCTTATGAATAGTGAGAAGCAATTACTTTAGACAAACAAAATTAAGAGAAAGGTTGCCAAGAGGTCCTACTAAGCAATGTCATTTAAAGATGAAATTGGAAGTAAGGAAGCAGACAGATAAAAAGTAGAAAATATCTACAAGATTTTTATAACAAATGGTTTTCAGAATCAAGGACAGCAGAGCCCACACATTTGGACTATTGACATCACAGTCTCAGAAGAAGAAAACTGAGGAAAACAAAGATTAAAAGAACAGCTGGACTGGATTGAAAGACAACATAATTTTGAGGGCATTAAAGAATTGATTTTCAAGGCATCTGGACAAAAGGTGTATATGAAAAACATGGAAAAAATGGTTCCTTTCTGCCTTTCCAAGTTTATTTCATTTTATTCATCTTCACACACTTTACTTCTAGCAAAACTGTTCCACTTACTGTAACCTACACATGATATTCCATGTTCTGACTCTATGCATTTGTTTACATTTTTTCCTGTGCCTTGAAAACACTGGTTTCTAGGCCTTAATTATCTCCTCATTCCAGCCTATCCTCCAATTTAGCTGCCCAGGTGATTTTCCAAAAACATAGGTCTGATCATGCAGCCCCGGAACACACACACACACACACACACACTGAATAGTAAACTTATCTTTACAGTCACACAATTGACTGAAAGGTATAGCTAATACAAGATTCCACTAGACTTACAGTTAACAATTTTACCAAAAGAATTTTATTTCATAAAGCAATATACCACTTCAAAGATTCTCTTCCCAATAAAGGTATCTTTGTACATGTCATAATCATGAAAAATTCTTTAAAATGCCCAACATCAGAAATAGTTTAATGATCAGTGAAGCCCCAAGGAAGAAATGCTGAAATAAAGGTGTTGGCTAATATCATGGAAGATATTCCACAAATGTTGAAGTCAAAAGGGAATTCCCTAGAGAGTAAAATCTTCTAGGTGCTCCTGCTTGCACACGACATTGTGCTAATCATACCAAACTGCAAAACTTTATAGAACCTCCTATATGAAATCCAAAATCCTTTAAATCAATTGGACCCATGCAGGAAAAACTAAGTGTTCAAATTATATGCTATACTTTGATGGACATGCTTTTCCACTAATAGGCATAGCTGCATAGAATTCTGTGGATGGATAAGGCGATGGGTCCAAAGCATAAAATAATAAATAATAATGATGATGATAATAATTTTAATGATGATGATAGCTAATAATGATTTATATAGCACATACTATTTGCCAAGTACTATGAAAGTCTTTACAAATATTACTTTGTTTGACCCTCACCACAACTCTAAGTTGTGCTTACTATTATTTTCCTCATTTTACAACTGAAGAAAGTGAGGCAAATAGAGGTTAAGTGTCAAAGGTCCATCACACAGCTAATAAGTATCTGAACTTAGATTTGAACTCAGGTCTTTCAGACTACAGGCCCAAAGCTCTGTCCACTGTGCCACTTAGGAAAAGGAAAATGAGTTTAGCAGCTTGTATGAAATTCAGCAAATTCTTTAGTGAACAAAACCTTCTTCCTGAAACAAAGATTATATCATAGTGAATAGAATGCCAAATTTTAGACAGGAAGCCTTGGGCTCCAATCCTGTTTCAGTTATTTATTCTCTATGTGACCCTGGCCAAATCATGTAAGCTCTCTGACCTTCAATTTCCTCATCCATAAACTGGGAATAATAATATCTGTAGCACTTAATTCAGAGGATCATTGTGAGGATCAAATAAATTTTTTTAAAATGTGAAGTGTTTTGAAATCCATAAAAATGTCTAAGATTGGCATTATTACCCTTCTCTTTAACATTAATTTTTTTCCCCACCTATTTGGTATGGCATTAACTTGTGATTACCAGTGTCTTAAAACAAAAGAATGTTGAAGATGACCAGAATGGTAATGGATATATGCATGTGGGGATGAGAAGGCTTCAATAGATCATATTAACAAGGAATGGCATAGGAAAAATGTCAAAGATCAACGAAATGTATGAATAAGAAAAAAAATGATGGGGCAGTCACCAAGCAAGATCAACAGGTAAATGATGGATACCTTGCATTCTCCAATGGTATCAATGCAATGGTAAGAGATTTAGAGGAAGGCACTAAGCACAAGGGGAGAACTCTCTTCTGCAGATTCATAGGATGACATGCCCAAGAGTCACACAGGTTGGGAAGGCATGGATAGGTTGTGACCTGAGTTCTTGAGGGAATAACTATATTAATGGAATCACAGATCCCCTCAAGTTTCCCTAAGCCCATCCCTGTGCCTTGAACATAGTAGATGCATAATAAATGTTTATTAAATTAATGATTGGAGCTTTGTATCTCCCTCCATCTTATCACAGTGATGTGTGCATGGAGGTGCTTTTTAAAAGTGTGCTGAACTGTTTACATGAATTAAAGAGCCATGTCAGAAGCTTCAGTGGGATTATGGCCCAATCTTAGATCTGACAAATATATAGGTCCAGTACAAAGGCCAATGACAAACTTCTTGCTGACTCATGGGAGGAAAAAAAAAAGGATTTTTCTCAGAAGATGTAGGGGGTAGGGAGAAAGAAAAATAAGTCTTTCAGTAGTCATTTTTTCCAATTAATAAATATTTATTTTCTTTCCTCCCACCACAAAGCCTGCTGGGGGGGGGGAGAAAAGAAAAAAAAGCCTTGTGAAAAATATCACAGTCAATTGAAACATTAAAATGTTTACTGTGTCCCAAGGATTGTGCTAAATATTGAGGCTACAAAGAGAGAAAAAAAAAGTCCCATCAGTCACATGATTAAAAGTTAAAAGACCTATTTCAGCTCTATATAAAGAATGGAAGATTGATGAGGATGGTAAATTCACATAACAATTAGAACTGTTTCACAGTGGCATGGCTACTTTAGGAGGCCCTCCCCAGCCCTGGATGGCTTCCTCAGGATGCTAAATGACCACTTGTCAGAGATGATCTCTTCAGAAATAAGTTGAACTAGATGCATTTTCTGGACCCTTCTATTTGTTTTTTTTTTTTTGTAGGCAATGGGGGTTAAGTGACTTGCCCAGGATCACACAGCTAGTAAGTGTCAAGTGTCTGAGGCCGGATTTGAACTCAGGTACTCCTGAATTCAGGGCCAGTGTTTTAACCACTGCGCCATCTAGCTTCCCCTTTTGTGGACCCTTCTGACTCTGAGATGCTGTAGTTTTAGATTCAAATTAACTGACTAGGCAATGAATTCTCAAAGCCCTCTGGAAAGAGGGACATAGAGTGAACATCAAAGAAGATGGCAATGAAGGAAGGACCCTAAATAATATCAATGACAGGCACAAATTGGGCATAGACAGACCCCTTTGCATATTGGGAGTTGGAGGTTACCTTTTGATACAACAGAGACCCTAAAGACCTCAAAAGAACATTTTCTTTTCAGAGCTTAAAAACAAACAAAAAGCCTGTCAGAGGAATAATCATCTAAGTTCATAGACATTTATGAAAACTATATTATGAAATTCACCCATTTCATCAACCTAGCATGAAAAGCACTGAGATGTGAGTAACACTTGTTTACATTTTAAGATACTATAGCATAACAATTAGTAAACAGGCTTCCCAAACTGTCCATTTGAAGTAACATTTTATACAATGCACATACCCTAGTAAGTCACAAGATGCTGACAACACAATATGCCAGCTGCCAAAGGAGAAACTGATGAAAAAGCAGTAATTCTGAATTTTAATATAATATAAACCATGTCAGCAACATTTGTGAATAGCAGCTGCCAGGATTTCAGTCGAACTTGAATGGATAATGTTATTTTTATGTTCGGCTCTCTTCTCATGAATTAAACTTTTTCCTCATTCTTTTTTTCCCCTCTTATTCAATAAGCTATAGATTTTTCACACAAAAAAAATGGTGGCATAATGGTGTGAATAATAACAATAACACATTTCTAGAGTGATTTAAGATAAACAAAATATTTTTCTTACAACTTTTCTGGGCATAATTACTAGCTCCATTTTACAGATTAGGAAACTGAGGCTTAAAGAAGTAAAATGATTTGTCCGTGGTTATATGGCTAATAAGAGTCAGAGGTAGTGTTTGAACCTAATTTCTTTCTAGTCTCTCTCTTTCAAAGCTTGGTTTGGCTCATCCACCCCCACCTAGGACCACACTGGTAAGTCTGAAAGGTTTGCCAAAAGGGTAGTTGCATAACCACAATTCACTTTCTGAGTCCAAGTGGTTATTTCTGGTATGAGAAAAGATATATGTCACTCCTTAGGCCCCACCAGTGTGCTTCATGTTTTAACAAATTCACTAAAATGGCACCTTAACTCTTAAACGTGAAATAGTTATTAACAGAATGCAAAGGAATACTAATAGTAAAATAACATAACAGTCGACCCATAAATCCAGGTAACACTAAACCACCAATGCGCATAGTACTTGTTTGGAAGAGCAGGTAAAAATTTGAAGAACCCTAACAGTGAAGCGTATGAGCATGGAAACTTGTATTTCAGGGTAACTCACAATTTGAGACTGAGACCTTGATATCCTGTTACCTTTAAGGGAATGTATGCGTCATTAATTACCTGTCAAGTAGAATGACTCCCTTTATGAACCTCTCCAATCTCCTGTTGGATAATTATCAGTTACATTGTCTGTATAACAAGGATTCATTTGGATGTATCAGTTGGATATGTAGATAGCCACTGAGATCCTTTCCAAATAAAAAATTCTATGATTCTATGAAGTCACTTCTATGTCACTCTTGAACTGCAAATACAAACAACAGGCATTGGGGGAGCTACGTGGCACAGTGGATAGAGTACCGGCCCTGGAGTCAGGAGGACCTGAGTTCAAATGTGGGCTCAGACACTTGACACTTACTAGCTGTGTGACCCTGGGCAAGTCACTTAACCCCAATTTCCTCACCAAAAACCAAACAAATAAAAAACAACAGCCATAAACTGTGATATGAACAGTTTTTTAGGTCTGCTCCCTTACCTGAGCAATGAAGCAGTATTTTATTCTTAGGTAGATAGATGATAGATATAAATAGATAGATAAAAATGACAACCTTTACTTAATCCTGGAAGGCTAAATAAGCAAAATGTTTCAATTGTGCTGGGTTTTTTTGAGAGGATGTTATCTCATATGCCATTGATGACAATAAAAGGCATCAAAACAAAGCCTTGGGAGTTTTTCTTTCTCTCAAACCATAGAAGGTGATTGAAAGAAAGGCAGATTTTTTTCCTCATTAGCTAATTTTTCAAGTATCAGATGAGTCTTCTTTGTCCAATGAGCTCCCAGCATCAATGTTTTCCTCCAATAAATTCAGTTTCCTACATTATCTGCAGAGCCATTCTATCTCTATTCAGTTGGACTCTAATCAAAGTGGCTGTTCTGTTGAATTTTCATTTCTGTCAGTTTCTCGGGTCTCTCAACTTCTGGCTTTTGCACATAGCTTCTAAGGTCAGTTTCTACTTATAACTGCCTAGCTTCTCTTCTCTGCCTCAAATAAGTATTTCTTTATTTGTAACACACTACCTTAATCTTAAAGTGAAAAAGCCCAAATCCAAATTTCTGCCAGATGACATAAGTTTTCATTATACAATTATCCCATTGTACCTACATAGTTCTTAAATTCAATTTTCCAGCAATACATTCCAAGTTCCTAAAATAATAATAATAATATAATATAGTCATAGCTAATTAGATGCTGAGAAACAAGGCACTGTATCTATCTTTGCCATCAGTCAGTACTTTTGCCTCTGAATGGGCAGCTTTCACTCACCTCTTCTCAGAACTCTATGATTTTCCCTCAAGTATTTTCATTAAAGGAATGCTTTTCTCTCAGGTACCTCAGAAGTCTAACTCTCTCCTCAAAATTCTTTTCTTTCTGTTTCTCATGGAAATGTCCTTTTCCCTGCCCCCTTTTAACAAACAAACTGTCTACTTAAGACAGGGGAATTACCTCATACCAGGTTTTATGACTCCCAATTTCAGCACTCCAGAGACTTATTATGATCACCAAATTCTGAACTATTAGCTGAAACCCACAGAAGAATTGTACAGACACTATCTTTCCCTTTTGGAAACTGATATTCCATTATAAAGGTTAATTGTCTTCAGTTTTACTTTTGTTGAGTGGTATCTTGCCTAGTACCTCAGTTACTTGAATGCCAAATTATAAAATAAGTTTTCAAAGTATAAGTTGCATAATATTAAAATGTCCCATTGTTGCTGTCATCACCAGGTATATGTCCATATGCACAAACTAAATAAACTATGTGTGGAATTGTAGAATTGACTGGCATAGTTCGAGAGGCAGTGTGGTATGTTAGAAAGAGCCTTAGAAAATCTAAATTTGAATACTGGCTCTACTATTCATGGTAACTGGAAAGTAGAGAGCAGAAAAAGTGAGGACAGGAACATCAAGTGTGACATATAGAAAAACACAGAAATCTGACTTAACTGTGCTGTTTTCCATAAACAAGGCTATAGTGAGTAAAATATAAGGTGGGAAACATAAGGTGAAATCCATCTATTCAGGACCTTAAGAATTAAGCAGTCAAGTAGATTTGGAGAAATAAAGTCTAGGTTCAAATCTCAGCTTTGTCATCTACACAACACTGAATAAATCACATTGTCTCTATTGGCCTCAGTTTCCTCACTTTTTAAAAAAGTGAGGCAATTGGGGTTAAGTGACTTGCCCAGGGTCACACTGCTAGTAAGTGTCAAGTGTCTGAGGCTGGATTTGAACTCAGATCCTCCTGAATCCAGAACTAGTGCTCTATCCACTATGCCACCTAGCTGCCCCAGTTTCCTCACTTTTCAAAAGGGAAATTCAGATTAGACAACCTGTAAGGTCCCTTCCAACTATAATTCCTGATTGAATGGATTTAAACTATTTAGGGGAAATAGAGAACATTTGTAAAGTTCTGATAAAAAGGTATGATAAAAACAGTGTTATAGGAAGCCATGGTTAAGAATAGGAGCTTATACATTTTTAAACACTTTAAGCTCTGAAAATTTTCTTATATACATATATAGATAACTAGATAGATGTGCATATGTTGTGTATATATATATATACATATATATGTATGTGTATATGTGTGTATGCACACTTTATAGAATATATCTAAATATATACATATATGAGCATATATACATATATATGTATTTATATATACACTTCTGTATCTATATTCTTACTTGTTCTTTACCACAATCAAGTAAGATACATTTTAATATTAGCCCCATTTATAGAGTGGAAAATTGAGATTCAGCACCTTTAACACTGGCCCAGTTACAGATCTACTAAGTATCTAAAGCAATCTTTACTCAAGCATTCTGGATTTAAAGCTAAGGTCTCTTTCCACCACACTATGCTTCCTCTATAGAGTTCTTCTTAAATAAAACTTGACTTTTCAAAATCAATGGTACTTATTTTGGAGGAAATTTGAATTTAACCTTTTGTGTGACTTGATGTAGTTGTTATCATATGACTTTACTGTGCCCTAAATACTTGGGATTTCTTGCACGTAGAGCCTCCCAGATTACATACTGCCCTGGAGTAGTACTTTACAAAGCAATAACCTAGCAATTGGAGAGAGTTAATGTAATTTCCATGAGGTAGCAGGAACATGCTAAAACTCTAGCTCATTACATGAAATAAAGGTACTAAAGAGGAAGGCCTACAGAGTTCCAACCAGTAAAGGTCATAGGTTACATGCAAAGTGACTACTTGTGTTTATCATTTCACATTTACATTTTATATATCATCTTATATTCCAATGTGTTTTTATAATCATTTTAGCTATTTACCTTTGTACATGCAAAATTCCCAATTTGCATCCGCAAATATCTGCTCCTGGGTACAGCTGCCCACTAGTAGGCTTAATTACTTCAATAAAATTCATTGACTTTCTAAGACATAAACTTGTTCCATAGCTACACTGTTACTATATCTACTAATATTAAAAGTTGATGCATGAACATTTTTAGATATATCTTTGCCTGTGCCTTTTGAATATGGAGAACAAGCTTCTGCTTGTGACAGTGAATCATGGAAACAATTTGGATAAGAGTATGAATAACTTTAAATCAATATGAGAGAATTTAAATTAGAAAGGCACCTCACTAATACTTCTAATATTAATAGCTCACATTTCTTTGTCATTGTACAAAGAGCTGTTGTCACACTTTCCTTATCAAAGAAGAAAGGAAGGACGGAAGGAAGGAGGGAAGAAAGGAAGGAAGGAAGGAAGGAAGGAAGGAAGGAAGGAAGGAAGGAAGGAAGGAAGGAAGGAAGGAAGCAAGCAAGCAAGGAAGGAAGGAAGGAAGGAAGGAAGGAAGGAAGGAAGGAAGGAAGGAAGGAAGGAAGGAAGGAAGGAAGGAAGGAAGGGAAGGCAGGCAGGTAAGGCAGACAAGAAGCAATAGACAGAGTTGTGATCTCCATTTTAAAGAGGAGAAAACTGAAAACCAGATTAAGGAAGAAATGTGTCATAGTCACATTATTAGTAAGAGTTGAAAGAATAAATTCAAGCCTGGGTTTTCTGATTCCAAGTCCAGAACAATATAGTAACTTAACATGAACTAGTCAGTCGATCAGTAAGCATTTATTATTTACTTACCATGTGTCAGATGTTGTACTAAGCACTGAAAATGCAAAGGAAGGGAAAAAAACAGTTCCTGTTTTCACATTCTAATGGGGAAAACTATATGAAAACAGTTATATACAAACAAGATAAATGCAGGGGGCACAGCTAGGTGGTGCAGTGGATAAAGCAGAGGAGGGCTTGAGTTCAAGTGTGGCCTCAGACACTTGACACTTACTAGCTGTGTAACCCTGAGCAAGTCGCTTAACCCACATTGCCCTGTTAGTAACAATAATAATAATAATAATAATAATATTAATAATTTTTAAAATAAAAAATTTTAAAAGATAGATGCAGGATAAACTGGGAATGATCAACAGAAGGAAGCCACTAAAATTAAGGAGGATCATGAAAGCCTTTTTGCAAAGCATAAGAATGTACCTGGTACTTGAAAGAAGCCCCATAATAAAGATACAACCTTTGATGAATGTCATATATTATTTGTGATCAAATCAATACTGATCGATGAGAGTGTATTCATTAGCTCAATTTATAGAATGTTGAATTGAAATTAAAATTAAACATGATAGTTGGGAAATTGGTGTTAAGGACTAGAGAAGTGAAAGTCATTTCTTCATTCACTAAATGATTTATTCATTTAGCAATTACTGTTTAAACACCTACTCTATGCATGACACCATGCTGGAGACCAGAAGATACAAATACAGACACAATTCTTGTCCCCAAGAAGCGTATGTTCCAAGGGGGAAAGAGCATTTTAATAACTAAGCATATATAATATATATATATATGTACTTTGTATATACATATACATATGTGTACATATATATATATATATATATATATATATATATATACATATACAGAATAGATGAAAGGTAAGATCAGAGAAGTAAGACACTTAGCCACTAAGAGTGAATAGAAAAGGCCTTCTGCAGAAGGGGAATTGGGTTGTTGTTTTTTTTTTTAAACGAGGCAATTGGGGTTGACTTGCTCAGGGTCACACACCTAGTAAGTGTTAAGTGTTTGAGGCCAGATTTAAACTCAGGGACTCCTGACTCCAGGGCCAGTGCTCTATCCACTGCACCACCTAGCTGCCCCCAATTGAGTTTTGAAAGAAGTCAGGGAAGCTAAGAGGTAGAGATGAGGAAGAACATTACAAGTATGGAGGAAGGCCAATGCAAGGATGAGAGAAGCATCCTGTTGTGGTTCTATAATTAAGGGACCATCCTTTTGGCCATAAGGACTCATTTTACTGACTACCTTGATGGAACTCTGAAGATATCCTAAAGAGGCATTTTCCATTCATCATTCCTCTTCGTTCTGCTGGATATGTTATAAGGACAATTCTCAGAATTCCTGGGGACCACTGGAAAGATGCCATACATGAGTTCATGTCATCATAGGAAAACTTGTGTCTAGGATGAGCCACCTCCTTTTTCTGTCTTCTTTCCTTAGGTCTAAGGCTTTATGATATCTTGAAAGGCAGCTTTTCTCTCTGTTGCTGTGCATCTCATCATTGGGGTATCAGCAACTGAAGCAGCCAAAGAAGCAAGAGAAACAGTGGTAGTATGCATGAGTCATAGCCAAGGTGGTAGAGTAGCAGGAAAAAGTTAAATCAAGATGATCTTCTCACCTTCCTCCAAAAAAGCCTCCAAATAGTTCTAGAAAATGTACCAGACTGAATATTCATGGGGAAAATCAAAGAAAAAAGTATACAGTGAGTAGATTTCCAGCTTAAGTCGGCACTGGGAAGACAGAGATCTTCAAAAAGTAGGTAATGCATCAGGATAGGAATTTGCTGCATTGAAGAGGTTGTGCATCAGGAAAGTGGAGGTACTAGAGCCAAGGCTCAGCACCCCGGAACAAAACAGGGGAGCCTCAACAGGAAAAGGTGCCAACTGTCAATTTTGTCACCTACTACCCCATTTTAGGTCACAGATCTAGGACAGAATAAGGTGGGGAGGGTGGGACTTAAACCAGAAGTGGCAGTCCAGGGTAAGGAATTACAGCAAGCTCTGGGCTGTGTACTGAGAAAAGGGCAAGTTTCGAAGCAAGTAGCAGATGTGTGGCTCAGATCCCAGGAGCAGAGCAAAATCTGAGCTCTAGGTTCTAGCCCAGTCTGAAGTCTACAAAGGAAAAAACAAGTCAATAATCTTAGACCAAAAAAGAGGCTTCATTTCTATCACTCTAAATCAGCAGAGCTTTCTAGCTGGTTGATGGAGGCTGAGTTCAATAGCAGTCTACTCTTCCTCTGAGCCAGATCAGGAGCTTACAGAGCTCTGACAGGTGAAGCATGAATCAGACTTTACTCTAGGTCAGAGAACTTTGGAAGTATTTAAAACTTACATGTCCTCAGCCTGAGCTGGTCTTGAGACCCTTGAAAAAATACAAAATTCAATATCCTCCCCCCCGCACCCAAGAAAAAAAAGGTGCAGTGGGATGAACCCAAATTTTTCTTCCAAAAGTCTGTAGATAAAGGTCAAAGTTAGAAAGTAGGATAGAA
The DNA here is from genome assembly GCF_019393635.1 of Dromiciops gliroides. Taxonomy (NCBI): domain Eukaryota; kingdom Metazoa; phylum Chordata; class Mammalia; order Microbiotheria; family Microbiotheriidae; genus Dromiciops; species Dromiciops gliroides. Next base: position 629,052,214 of record NC_057862.1, on the reverse strand, counting down.
GAATGAGCAAACAGACAAAAAACAAGAATCTTCCCATGAGGATTATAATGACTGGGATGCTTAAGAAAAAAATCTAGAAGAAAAAAAACTTACTCTAAAATAGCTATAAGCAAAACCTCAAAGAAAAAATTGGGCTTGGTCATGAATTCAACTAGAATATCCTAAAGAGATAAATGAAGAATTACCAAAAGTGTTTTGATTTCTTGTTGTCAATGAAATGAAAATACTAGAGGGAAAATGGAAAAGAAATAAGAGCTATGGAAGAAAGACTGATAGGGAATTAATAGCTTAGTTCAAGAAGTAAAGACATCTTGCCCAAGCAACAAACTCACTGAAAATTAGCAGCTGATGAGTACATTAGAAAATAACAGATACTAAAACAACAAGGAAAAATAACAAAAATAGAAAAAATGTAAGGTATCATAACAAAAACAACTAAACTTGAAAACAATTTGAGGAGACAAAATTTAAAATTCTCTTGACTACCTAAACAGGATGACCAAAAAGAGAGTCTAGATATCTTATTTCATAAAATTCCATCTCTTAGAATCAGAGGGTAAAGCAAAAAAGGAAAGAATCCTGAATGATATCCTATAATGAAAACTCCAAAAAATGTTATAGCCAAAGTCTAGAACTTCCATGTCAAAGTAAAAAATACTGCTATGAGACAGACAGAAATATTACAAGGACAGAAGATCCATAGTCAGGATCACACATACTTTAATAGCCACCATTATAAAGAATGAGGACTTAAAATAAAATATTACAGAAGGCAAAGGATATGGGCTTCTAGCTAAGAATAACTTACCCTTAAAAAAATCTAATAATCCTACAGGGGGAAAAGATACTTTTAATGAAATAGAGGACTTCCAATTATTCCTAGTGAAAAGAACAGAGCTGTGTAGCAACTTTAAAGTTTAAACCTCTGAATTAAGAGAAACATAACAATGAAAAATGATAAATGATGGGAGGGGAAGGTTAAACTGCTTATATTTTAACATGGGCAGATAATAAATGTGTCTGTTCTAAACCCTATCATCATCAAATATCATAGAAAAAAAAATCTTATTATATAAGGCCTAGAAATGGCTCTGTTATGTTTCAATGAAATTAAAAGAAGAATGGAAAGACAAGGAAAGGGGAATACAATGGAGGGAGGAAAGGGAAATGAAGGTTAGGGGTAATTATTTCACATAATGAGGGTATGCAAGTAAACCTCTGTGTACACAAGGAAAAGGGAAGAGGAGCTTATACTTGAAGCTCTCTCATCTGAGATGGACATTGCATATAAAAAGTTAGGTACAGAAATACATTTCACTCAACAGTGCAATAGAAGGGAAAAAAGAGAAGAGAGAATGCAAGGGAAGGTAGAGTAAGGGAAGAATAATTCTAATTAAAACTAAGGCTGAATAAAAATATTCATATTTTTTGGGGGGTGGCCAAAGTAGAAATTTGAGGGGATATGTATCAATTAGGGAATGGCTAAATGAACTACAGTATATAAATGTGATGAAATGTCCTTGTAAGTTAAGGAATAATATGAAGGGGATGGTTTTAGAGGAACCTAAAGTTATGTAAAGTAATGTAGGGTACAATGAACAGAATGAGGAGAATAATTTCTTCAATGACAATAATATGGGAAATACAAACAATTTTGAAAGAATTAGGGACAAGGTAGCAGAGTAGAGGCAGTAACCCATCCAAATTCTCCCAAAATACCTTTCCTAACAACTTTAAAATAACTCCTAATATCAAATTTTGGAATGACAATAGCATCAAAAGCTAAATATGAGACTTTTTTGACTTTTCCAATTTAAGATAATGTAGTTTTGGAAGAGGTCTGTGACATCACTGTGGAGGCTAGGCCTAAGCACATTCAGCAGCACCAGAAGCTGAGGGCCTTGGAGGTGGATGATAACAGCAGCTTCTGGAAGTCTCAGCACAGAGGCTGTATGGGTGTTGGACAACTGGTCAGAAAGAGATTACAGGAACCTCTTTTGGCATTGAATGTAGCTGATGCTTATTAGCCATTTATTATTTTATAATTATAATATATTATATTATTATAATTATATATTATATTATTATGTTGCCCATATGTCTGGGTGTCAGTTCCACAGTGGAGAGGAATGCTTGTGATTGGTCACAAGGGAGCAGGGGCCCAAGTCATAGTTCCAAGTCAGTGATGAGCACTAGCACTTGTTCCTGTGAGAGAACAGGGAACCTGGTCACAGTTCCAGAGCCAAGAGGAGGACTAAGTGTTTGAAGCTGTAGGGGAATAATGTTAAGGGGGAAGCAGGGTAGAGCTAAGACTTCAGAAAAAAGGCAAGCACTTACCTGAGCTCCCCCAAATTCTCCCCTAAATAACTTTAAATAATTCCTCAAAACCAATTCTGGAGTTGCTGAACCCACAAAAGGAAGGGGTGAGACAATTTTACAGCCCTAGACAACTTAGAAGATTGGCAGGAAAAGTGACACAGAGAAGTGAGAGCAGAACATGGTCCAGTGCAGGTCAACACAGTATTCACTCCAGCAAACCATCAGCAGGCCTTGGAGGCAGCAGAGGTTTCCAAAGCTCTCAATCTAAAGATGATAAGATGGTTGGACAAATGGCCAGAAGAAGATTACAAGGGTTCCTTAGTTGGCACTGGGTGCAGAATTCTGAAGCATTGCCCAAACTCAGATCTGAGTCATAGTCCTGTATCCCAGTTCCAGGGCAAGAAGGAGCACTATCACACCCGTGTTTGCGGCAGCAGAGAAGCAGGGACCCTGGTTGCAGTTTCAAGAAGGAAAAGAGTATTTGTGGCTGCTCACAGACAAAATCCAAGCACATGACAGGAGAACAGTAAATAAACATCTCTCCTTAGATCAAACCAACTTGGAACTGAAAATTTGCCAATCCCCAGAACTAGTTCAGAAAACAAGTGCACCAAAAAAACTCCAAAAAACAAAAAACAAAACAAAACAAAACAAAAAAACATGAAGGTTGAGACAATGCCTTCTCCACCCCAGTCGCAGAGCCCAACTTTTAACATAAACTTATATCAAGAAATAGTCTGGGAAAATGATCAAACAACAACAACAAAAGAATCTGACTTTCGAAAGTGACTATGATGACAAGGAAGATCAAAAAAAAAATGCTATATCTAAAGTCTCCCCAAAAAAGTATGATTTAGTCTCAGGGATAGACAAAGAATTCCTGAAAGATCCTGAAAGAGATTTCAAAAATCAAATAAGAAAGGTAAAGGAAAATTTGGAAAATTGGGGAAAGAAATGAGAGAGAATTGGGGAGAAAAAAGTCAACAGCTTGGTAAGGGAGGCACAAAAACATACTGAAGAAAAAAAAAACACCTTAAAAAACAGAAGAGACCAAATGGTTTTAAAAATGACAAAAATCTGCTTAAGAGAACTCCTTAGGACAGCTAGGTGGTGCAGTGGATAAAACATCAGCCCTGAATTCAGGAAGACCTGAGTTCAAATCTGTCTTCAGACACTTCACACTTACTAGCTGTGTGACCCTGGGCAAGTCACTTAACCCTCATTGCCCCTAAAAAAAAAAAAAAGAGAGAACTCCTTAAAAAGTAGAATTGGCCAAATGGAAAAGGAGGTACAAAAGCTCATTGAAGAACATTATTTCTTTGGCAACTAGGTGATGCAGTGTATAAAGGACCAGCCTTGGAATCAGAGGAACCTGAGTTCAAATCTGGCCTCAGACATTTGACAACTTACTAGCTGTGTGACCCTGGGCAAGTCACTAAAGCCTCATTGCCCTGCAATAAATAGATAGATAGATAGATAGATAGATAGATAGATAGATAGATAGATAGATAGATAGATAGATAGATAGATGAATGAATGACTGAATAAATAAATAAATAAACAAATAAACAAATAAATAAATAAAAGATTATTTTTTAAAAATTATACTTAGGAAAGTAGAAGCTAATGACTCCATAAAGCATCAAGAATCAATCAAACATAATGAAAAGAATGAAAAAATAGAAGAAAATGTGGAATTTCTCATTGGAAAACCAAATGACCTGGAAAATAAATTCAAAAGAGATCATTTAAGAATTATTGTACTACCTGAAAGACATGATCAAAAAAAAGAGCCTAGACATCATCTTTTAAGGAATTACCAATGAAAACTGTCCTGATATTCTAGAACCAGAGGGAAAAATAGAAAATGAAAGATTAAACTATTCATCTATTGAAAGAAATCCCCAAATGAAAACTTCCAGCAATATTACATCTAAATTTCAGAGCTCCCAGGTCAAGGAGAAAATATTGCAAGCATCCAGAAAGAAAGAAATCAAATACTGTGGAGCTATAGTTGAGATAATACAAGATTTAGCAACTGCTACATTAAAAATTAGAAGGCTTAGAATATAACATTCTGGAGGGCAAAAAAGCTATGATTGCAACCAAGAATCACCTACCCAGAAAAACTGCGTATAACCTTTAGAAGAAAAAATTGATATTCAATGAAATAGTGACTTTCAAACATTCCTGATGAAAAGACCAGAGCTGAATAGAAAATTTTAGTTTCAAATACAAGACTCAAGAAAATTTAAATAGATAAACAGGAAAGAGAAATCATAAGGAATCTAATGAAGTTAAAATATTTACATTCCTACATGGGAAGAAAAAAACTTATAACTCTTAAGAGCTTTCTCATTATTAGGTCAGTTAGGAGTCTACCTAGACAGATGGCATGGGTGTGAGTTGAATATGATGGAATGATATGTAAAAAATGAAATTAAGGGGTGAGAAAGAGGAATGCACTGGAAGAAGGGGAAAGGGACAAGGAGAATTGCATAAATGGTATGACACTTGACAATTTTCAGTTTGGCCATCCAACCATGCATTGATGAAGAGACTAAATACTTGCCAGTATCCTGTTACACCTATGTTCTCTACTATTGAGGTTCAGGATGCTTCAGTAATTTAGGATGGTCAATTTAAAGTTTGATCAGACATCAGAGACAATTTGGTACACCCTCTCACTTTACAGATGAAGAAAGTAAAGTTCATATCATTGACCAAGTTCACAAAAGTCATAAGTAGCAAAGGTAGCTTTTGATTCTCCGTCTTCTGACTCCAAATTCAGCACAATATACCTTAGCACATTGCCTCTTCAAAGTTGCCTGATATCTCATGACTAGTAACTAGTGGAGCTAAGACTAGAACCTAGCATTACCTTTTTAGTTCCTCCATCAAGTGCTCTCTTTCGACAATACTGCCTACCCCGCAACTTGGACTCTCAATTGGACTCTCAATATATAGTTATGAAAGACCTTCTCCTAGGTACTAGGGAAGAATTATCAAACACATGGCCCACAGGCCACAATCAGCCCATAATATTCCACAGTGCAGTTTGAACCAGATTAAAACCTAATTAGGAATTCTTTAACAAAATAAACAAAAAAAATTTTAAAAACACAGATCATATTACATTTTAAAACTAAGTCAATATGCTATTCACAGAGATGCTTATGTACAGTTTAGTAATCCCCATTTCTATTTGAATTTGACACCATTTGCATAGAAGATACTGACACTTAACTAATGTGTGTATATCCTCTCCACCAACTGCTCCACATTTACTGAATTTTTATGAAGAAAAAAAAAATCAACACTCTTTAGCCAGCCTTCTGGTGAAGAGTTTATCAAGATTATCTAGTCTAATTTTCAGTTGACAGATGCTAAGTAATTGCACCTATAAAGATATGCTGTGGTATATGTTGGAAAAATTTAGTACATAGTAAGGGGAATCATTTACAAATTTGAATTGTAGATTTTAAATTCTGAAAATTTAAGTCTATTTTAAATCATGACCTCTATTAAGGTCATGACATGGAGGTGACATTAGATTTTGGCTATGCTTGTAAACCACAAGTCCTCAGTAGGCCTACTAAAATCAAAAAGCTTCAAGTATGAACCTTACAAAGAAATTAATATCTCTCAGGAAGTTAGAAATAAGCCTAACTAAATAAAGAGAGGCCAATCACTAACATGATTAAAGGACTGTCCCCTAGAACATATACATATATGCATATGTACATATACATACATACATATGTATGTGTATGTTTGTTGTTCAATTGTTTTTGCTAAATGGTACCATGATCTTTTATAAAAACTCAATTTTACAGTGAGGAAGAAGTTAGAAGATTCTATCTAATAGTGCTTTTCATTTGTTGTTGTTATTTAACTGTTTCAGGCATGCCTGACTCTTCATGACCCCATTTGGATTTTTCTTGACAGAGATACAGTAGTGGTTTGGCATTTCCTTCTACAGATCATTTTACAGGTGAGGAACTGATGCAAGTAGGCTTACCCAGGGTCACACAGCTAGTAAGTGTCTAACACTGGATTTAAACTATTGAAGAGGAGACTTCCTGACTCGAGGCCCAGAACTTTATCCATTGTGCCACCTAACTGGCTAGAATACACATAGATAGATAGATGATAGACAGATAGATAGATGTTGTATATACATATGAATATAGGCATTTGCATATATCAATTTGTATGTATGTCCACATATATACATGTATAGCTATAATTTGTATACATATGAACATGCATGAATATATTCAATTATATACTTATGCACATACATACAAATATATGTATTTAGTCACGACATAGCAATGGAGATGTTGTCATTTATACTGGTGAATGGAATGCCTACTGATGAAACTGCAGATCTTTTCAAAGGAGTATTATTTGCAGAAATTTTGCCATGAGTGATAGAACAATTATTAGGTAGAAGGTAAGAACAAAGTTGTGTTTGCACATTTATCTATTTGTTTAAGAATAAACAAATATGATCATTTTTGTAGTCAGAAAAGAAGGGGCCTATTGAGGAAAGATTGAAGATGCAAAAGACAAAGAAAGATGTATGAAACAAGAAACAGGATTAGGAGAGGGGATGTGATCAAGGTCAAAGATGGAGAGAGAGGAGCATGATGTAGGAGAAAGGTTGCTGAATTTGAAATTAGGAAATGAATTCAAATCCTGTTTTGCCACTTGTATGGATCACAGTGCAATCACTGCCCCCCCCCCATTCTCTGTTCTCTATCTCTCTCTTCTGTGTGTGTGTGTATCTCTCAAATTCCTCATCAATAATATGGATATAATTAGATGTATGCTAATGACCTTACATATCCGTGAGTAAAACATTTTTTTTACAACTTGGCATATAATATTCTAAATCGTGAGATACAGTATGATACAAAGAAAAGGGCACTGGGCTTGAGTCAAAATGCTGGCTTCTGATACTCCCTAATTATGTAACCTTGGAAAAGTCAGTACCTCTTAGAACATCTTTTTCTGCATTTATAAAATGAGGGTATCTACCACGTATTTGCTTTATAAAGGTAACACCAGAAATTGCTTGATAATCCCTCCTTTGCTCCCTTACATCTCAGAGACTGAGGTGGTACCCATTTTGCCAAATCCAACCTCTCTATCTTTTGCCTTCATCACATTCCCTCCTCTACTCCTGTTCTTTTTTCCATCAATCTTTCTTTTTTTGCATTTTCATCCTCAAAACAAATCATCCTTATCCAAAGGGCCAAAAAGAATATGAATCTGCCTTGAGAATTTATTTGATAATGTATATCCTAGAGAGAAATAAAATATCTCCTTTGGAAATACCAATAATGCTAATCAGAGAGTAGAGAGAGTTTAATGTGGAGGTGAATCAGTGTAGTCCAATTTGGGATCATAACATTATGTAATGAATGAGAGTCAATCAGTCAATAAATATTTCTTCAGTGCCTACTATGTGCCAAGCACTGTGCTAAGTCCTAGAGATACAAAATGAGGCAAAAGTCCTTGCCAAAAGGAGTTCTAAATCTGATTATGAGATAATAAGCAAATAAATATGTACCAACATGCTATATGCAGAAAAATATAAAACAATTAAAAGACAGAAAGCACTAGAATTCAAAGGGGTTAGGAAAGTCTTCCTGTAGAATAAAATATTTTAGTTGGGACTTGTAAGAGAGTTTGATGACGAATAATAGTGCCCCATAGGGATAGTAAGCTAAAATAAAACTGTACTATGTGCTGCTACACACAAGGGGAGGAAGAAGACAGATGCCATGGGAAACAGTCTCTCTGCAGTGTGATAAAATAATGGGATTTGGCAGACACCCAGGGGCCCCCACCTGTAGATTGATTTGGAATTGACTGAATTGGGTGAGACTGAAAGACTGACTGAGAACCTACTTAAGGTTGATTAAATCAATACCATACCTGGCCAGCACTGAGTGGGGTGCTGTTCTCAGAGGCTGTGGACTACAACATCAACACGAGACCACCCTCATCCAATCAGCTTGAAGGACAGCCCCTTCTAGGGAGGGAGACAGGAAGTAGAAAAGGAGGTTGACTCCCTAGCTCTGGTCCTTTTTTGTCCGGGACTTTGGTGGCAGACAGAGAAAAGTAGATAGACTTTTCTGGCGTTATGAAACTCCATGTGTTGTCTTTACGTTTCAATAAATACTTAAAAGCCTAAACTCTTGCTGAATTTCTCAGTAAATCTTACTAGTTTCCCCCCCAAACTGGGGGGGGGGTGCAGCAGGTAAGGACACACATTAGATTTTAAACATCACAGCAACTACCATTGCCCTAAGTGTGAGAGTAGCACAGATTTGGTAAGCTCCAGACATGTAACCATAGAACTTTATTCACACTGATCAGGGTCCTTCAGGACTCAAACTTACATGGAATTTTAGACAAAGAGCCAGCATGAAACCAAGAAGTGACTGCTCTAGGCATCTAGGTGGTACACTGGAAAAAGCACCATCCCTGGATTTAGGAGGACTTGAGTTCAAATCCAGCCTCAGACACTTGACATTTACTAGCTCTGTGACCCTGGGCAAGTTATATTGCCCCACCAAAAAGAAGAAGGAGGAGGAGGAAGAGGAGGAAGAGGAGGAGAGAATGTTCCTTCATTGGAAGGGAAAGATAATAGTATAAGTAGAACCAGTGAAATGAGGATATTTTCTAAACTTCCTAATAAGGAGTAAGGAATGGGGGACAAGGATGCAGAAAACTTAATTCTAAATATGTCATACAATAAAGGACCATAGGAGGTCTAATGTCTTATTTTTCTGGTTCATATATACATGCTAGAAGGATGTAATAATAGCAGTCAAACTGTTTTTCACCAATTTATATATTAACTAGATACATTTTTTCATCTGTTAAATAGAGAGTATACCTGACTTCATTACCTGCTTCCTAGGATGGTTGTGATTAAAGTATATGATAAAGGATAATTAGCTATAGAAACATGAGTTGTTGTGATATGTATAGAGTGTTTTGCCATAAGTTATCTAATTATCATCAAAAGATACATCCAGCATGTGTATTATACATGGGAAAGGATGTGATCAAGGACAAAGGTAGAGGGGGCAGCCTTGTCAAAACAGAAATCACTTCTATATCTGAGACAAGATGGAAGGAAAGACTGAGAAAACACAGAGGATCATGAAGGTATAGAGGAAGAGAAGAAGAGAAACTTACAGATGCATTAATTCAATATATTTATTAAAATCCAAAAATAATTTAAGTATCAAGTGATTTAAAAGTAGGGGGGGGCGCAGCTAGATGGTGCAATGGATAGAGCACTGGCTCTGGAGTCAGGAGTACCTGAGTTCAAATCTGGCCTCAGACACTTAACACTTACTAGCTGTGTGACCCTGGGCAAGTCACTTAACCCCAATTGCCTCACTAAAAAAAAAAAAAAAAAAAAAAGTAGAGGGAATCTTATTGACTATCTCTAAGACAGAGCAGCATAACACTAGTGTGCATTAGAATGGAATATAGAAATGTTAGTTGGTAGTCAATATTTTCTCCTCCATCCTCCTCTATACCAACAGAGCTGAATCCTCCCTGGGGGAATGGTATAGGGTGTAACCTTGGTCATTTTTTTCTCACCCTCTTTTGTTACAGATATTTTATCAGCTACATGGTTTTAAAATCTCTCTCTCTCTCACTTGTTCTCTCCCTCTTTCTGCCTGGGGACAATATAAAAGCTCCTTTATCCATGTGGTCCCCTTTTCTGCTGTTTTATGGAGTTTATATAAGATGAAAAGTTAGTTGTACAATGACAATAGCTCAGAGCCCCCAATTAGGAAGTATCCTAACACTGAGACAAAGATTAAGCTTTCTGCCCTAATTTAAATTCATTTTCCTCTAGCAATTTTTTTTCTCCTTATGTTTATGGAAGAAAATAGGATGCAAAAAATATTTAGATTAAAAAAACAAGCAGAGTATATTGCAATATATAATCCTGGCCAGACACAGGAAGGGGAAGTTGTGTTGAGCTGTTTTCTTTTGTTTTGTTCCAAGTTCCCTCATTCCACAAAAGGGTGGGTTACTGCTTTGGTTTTGTGTTTGTTTTTAACTCGTTTCAAAAGGATTTTATATGTGATTCCACTAAAGGCAAAATATCAGAAACCTATCCATTGAAATATTTTTGATGAAAAAAAATACTATCTTCATCCCTTCCTTGCCCTCTAGTATGCATTATAAACATTTAAGAGCAGGTTTCCACATCCAGATAAATAACTCAAGGCACTCATAATTATGTCCCTCTGCCATTCTATATACCTCTGGCAGGAATTGTGTGACTTCTCTGTAGTCCCAAGCACATACTGCTACGTAATTAGAAAGCTTTTTTTGCCCAATATAACAAAAGATTTTAAGGTTGTATTCTGCTTCCCTTTCATTTGCTAGAAGGATAAGCATCTCCAAGTTTTTCCTAACTGTGGTTAGAACACGCCATTGAGAAAAGACACTGTCTGAAACACCTATATTATTACAAGTTGTTGGTCATAAACTTAAAAATTCTTAGGAGCCAGGTGAAGCTCAAAACTAGACATGTTAAGTTGTCTCTTCCATCAAGTGGATAATTAGAAGAGGAAAAAAAAAGATAATTTATTTATTAGGCCAGTTAAAGAAGTCCTGCTCCTACAATGTACCTAAGTAGCTGCTTTTTCCTATGGCAACAACACTGGTTGGCTGACAGCCAAGATTGCATGAGATCTCACAAGGATTTAAGTCCCAAATAGTGCACATCATAGAGAAAGCCAGCAGAGCACCAAGGGAGTTCAATGAACCAAGTGGCATGCTAGTAATGACACAAAAAGAGAAATAAGGGGTGATATTTAATGACATTTTCATTTAAAAAGCCATTAGTAGAGCAGCCCCAAGATGCCTGACTTTCCTCACGCCAAGATGTTTGCATCAACTTCTGTAGAAAGAAATGATTGATCCTTTGTAGACCCTTGTAGTAGGGGATCTTCAAGGAAGCCCCAGCCACACCCCAGCATGGTCTTACTGGAGTAACGTATAGCTGAGGGGTGGATTGTAGATATTTCTTGCCTGAAGAAAGCTCTTTGGTGAAGATGCTTTAGGAAACAGATTTTTAGACTCTTCAGAGACAGTTGAAATATCCATCACACTACTTCCAGCTTTCTAATCAATAGGAGTAGTAACCTTCTTTTAGTCTGTCAACTGAAGGCAATCAACCACCCCGAGGATCTCATCAAAGTTCCTGCCAGTAGTTTCTGGTTCAAAGATCCAAAGCTTCAACTTCTTTATAGGGTCAAAAATAAGTGCCACATGAGCTCTCACAGGCATGCCCTCCCTATCTCACTCATCTGGGTCTGAGATGTCCAACTTGATGGTAGGGTGACATTTGCAATCATCAGTGATAGAAAAAGGCAGCTTCTCTTTGGACTCCTGTCTCTTGTAGCCACTGATATCTTTACCCTAGGCAAGATGGTCTTGGGCAGAGTCAGTAGAAAAGGAGTTAATTTTAGCATCCCATTTGGCAAATGCTGGGGCCAGCTTGGCATCATGGCCCAGCTCTGTTGTGCACACTGGAGGAAATTCCCAAGGATGGAGGAAGAGAATGCCCATAGATCTCCAAGAAAGTTGTGGAAATGGATGCAGCCAACAGTGCTGTCTTCCTCAAAGTTGGGACTTCATCTCTAAGCAGCAGACCTCTAGGCATGGCTGCAGTATTGGAGGTCAGGAGCAGGCAGAGGCCCAGGAGGACAACCACAGCCAATATATGGGTTCCTGGGAAAGGTAGGTTACTGTTAACAGCTTCAGCTCTCTTTTTACTTTGTCCTTTCAATTTCTCCTTTCACCAGGCAAACCTGTGGCACTGTGGTTTTCCTTTTTCAACAATGTTCATTAAATAGTGACTTGGTCTGAGACTGTTATCTTGCTAACTAATTCTGCTAATCTTGAAGTCCCTAGTCCTTGTGTCTCAAATACCATGTGTACATGTGTGTGTGTGCATGTATGTGTGTATATGTGAGAGAGAGACAGAGAGAGAGTCCATTTAAGAAATATCCAGTCTGGATAAAGCACCGGCCCTGAATTCAGGAGGACCGACATTCAAATCCGGCCTCAGACACTTGACACTTACAAGCTGTGTGACCCTGGGCAAGTCACTTAACCCCCATTGCCCTGCAAAAAAAACAACAACAACAACAACAACAAAAACCCAAGAAATATCCAGTCTGAGGAAAGTTCACTGTCCAGCTCTGAGAGCCCATTAGTCCCAAATTGTTCTCACCTAAGAGACAATACTGATGCCATTCCAATTTCAAACTCCTATCATAACAGCAAGGTTTAGTACAAAGTTTCTTTTTTTTTTTTTTGGTTGGTTGATTTGTGTTGTATTTTTTTTCACAGATAAGGAAACTAAAGCTCAGAGACACTGAGTGACTTCTCAAATGTTACAGAACTGGTAAGCAGAAGAGCCAGAAATAGAATTCAGATTTCCAGAAGCTGAGGACTTTCAAACCCAGGCTGTTGTTTTCCCCATTTCTCTACACCACTTCTAACTCTTTACTGAAGAAGGGAATAGAGGAAAATATTGCTGAAAGTGAAAACAGGAATACAAGGCATTTAACCCCTTAAAAGTGTTTACTTTTAAATGTTAGCCCATGTAGAACAATATAGTTTACTTCTAATCATGTATTGGCATGTCTTGGTAGTTTCTAAAGGGGAACAATTTTCTAAAAATCATTCATATTCATGTATATCTTTAGAAAATGCAGCATAATTATAATTAAGAATAATTATATTAAATTTCAAAGTCCATAATAATTTTCAATATGTAATAATTATAATTTCATCTAGCACATTTTTTCTAACAGTCCTATGAAGGAAGCAAAAGAAGTGAGAATTATTATCCCATTTTTAAAGGCAAGCAAATTGAGTCTCAGAAAATGACAATAATCAGCCCCTGCTTACTCAGGTTTTATGTCTAAATGTACATTGGACTTCCTGTCACACCACACAAAGGTCTTTCTAAACTTGCTACATCTAATTGATTTTTTTTTTCCTACCAAGCTACAAACAATATAGATAACATGACTGAATACTTTTTCCTAAGATTTGTCAGGGTCATGTCAGGTGTTTGCATATTTTAAGCATCTTACCCATCAGGCACCAGCACTTTAACTTTCACTAGAGGCTTTGGAGATAATAATAGCTCACATTAATAAAAAGCATTAAGGTTTGCAAAGCACTTTACATATATTATTATCCCACTTGATCCTTACAACAACCTTGTAACATATGTATTGTTATTAACCCCATCTTATAGATGAAGGAGTTGAGTCAGAGGGTGCTCACATACTGTACTATGATGGTTGTTAATTATGTGACTTTGGATAAATCACTTACATATCTTGGATCTCAGTTTCTTCATCTGGAAAATGAAGATGTTGGACCAGAAACCTCCTAGGTTCTTTCTTCTCTAGATTTATCATCTTATGATGAGGAATTGAAGACTCAAAAAAGTAAAAACTCACCCAGTGTCAAAGATCAAGGATATCTGAGGAAGAATTTAAACCAGATCTTCCTGATTTTGAGTGTTCTACTTTAGTCACATCATGCTGGCTAACAGATAGCAAAGTTTTGAAAAGTTTCCCCTTTTATGAGGACATTGTACCTGCAATTGTTTCAGAAAGGACCCTACCATCAAGGCCAGTGAGCAGTTTCTCCATGCTGCATAACTACCATTCTGGAATAATTTCTTTATTTCCACCTATTGTGCTCATAAGAAAATCAGAGCAGCTTCCCAACCTCCAACCTCTTTGGATGTCTTAAATTGAGAAAGTATAATTAGGCCAACCTTTGCAACTGCTTGTGAGGTGGGAGATCTGAGAATACAGACCTTCTTCATTGTCTTTAGTGCATATGATTTTCTCCTAATTTACCACCTGGTAAAAAGGCAGAAAAAAAAGAAGAAAAAGAGAAATTTAAATGAATTTAACAAACACTGGACTTCTGTAATGTCTCATACTTGAAATTCATCAGCTGGTATTAAGCTAGGACACTTTCTAGAACATAATCCTTTGAATATTTATGAGCTGATCTGCACAGGAAAAAGAAAGTCTTTGTTAGAAACAATATACCTCAGGAATTTATCTAATTGTGATTTTAATAAACCAAAGGGAAAACATGAAACCTTTAAACAATTCATTCAGCTGTGAGCCTGATGTAAGAAAATAAAATGAGAGGTTAACATACTTGCCCAAGGTCACACAGGGATGGAAATAAAAGCCTGGTGAATCATACAACTGAAAGGCAGGAATGTAATCCTCTAACAAGAAAGCACCACTAAAATTTAGTTTCAAAATGCAATTAATTTGTTGTAGGATAGAAAAGAAGCTGTTTTGGACAGACCCACACATTAAGACTTTATACTAAACTTGTAGAATCATTTATGGGACACGCAAAACATTTTGGTAGCAGAGCTGAAATCCTCCATTTCCACAAATGTAATTGGTTGATTGAGCTATCAGTCAATATCAGGTACAAAGGCCATACTTGACAATCTTAATGGTTACTGACAACCTAGTCAGCCACTGGTAAAGGGAAAAGGCACATTGGAGGCAAACTTCCCCTCCCACAACCTGCTGAAGTACTACAAGAAGGTGGTCCTAGATAGTAGTTTCAGGATTCAGAGTGCAATATTGCTACTCCAAAAATAACATTATAGCTGGGGCCAATACAGAATTCCTCATTATCTCAGAAGTAATGGGGAATGAAAATTTCTAAACAGGGACTGGGCTGTCTTTCTGAGTGCTCTAGTGTGGTTACAACACTTTAATCTGGCCTCATATGTAGGAAAGAAAGGAAGGAAGGAAGGAAGGAAGGAAGGAAGGAAGGAAGGAAGGAAGGAAGGAAGGAAGGAAGGAAGGAAGGAAGGAAGGAAGGAAGGAAGGAAGGAAGGAAAAGAGAGAGAGAAAGATAAAGAAAAAGAGAGTGAGAAGGAGGGAGGAAGGGAAAGAGTGAGGGAGGAAAGAAGAAAAGAAGGAAGGAAGGAAGACTGATTGATTTTCTTACTTTTCCTACCCACTGCCTCACTGAGTCATTCATACATACTCTATTGTCCTTCCTTCATGATCAAAATATTCGATACTTAAAAGAGTCACATATACTACAATGTTGAACAAATAGGCTATATATCTAATGGGATTTCCTACCCAAAGGTACCCTTCTACAGAAAAGGATAGGTGGATTTAAAAGAGACCTGATTTTATTTATTTTTAGAGTGGCTTTCTGGAAAGGCAAAGGAGATATTGGCCTAAATGGTGTTGCCCCCAAATCTCTATCTTACCTGCTCAGCAATGCATAAAATTCCTTTCCCAAAGACAAAAGTTTTAATTCCACAATGGGAAAGAAGGTTTCAAGATGCAAATACTCCTGGAAGATAATGCTTATGATATAATGGAATTCAATAGACTTTAGTCCTGGCATTGTCCCTGGTTGGTTGAATGATGTTGGAAAAGTCTCTTCATTTTTTGGAGCCTGTGACCTTTTTCAAAACAATAGGAGTAGAAGTGATTACAACAATGTACATGGAAAGAAAAGGATACTGAATGATATTTAATAATATTATTAATAATATGCCTCAGAAAGGGCAAGAAAAATGTACTTTCTTCTCAACTTTTCAGAGGTGAGGTACTATGGGTATGGAATATTGCATATACTTTTAGATTATGTTGATGTACGTACAATTGCTTCCCTACCTCCCCCCCTCCCCACCCCACTCCCCTTTTCATTCTTTTTTGGTCTTGAGAACAATTTATCTTCCCCCTTGAGGCTTCGTATGTAGGCATTTTGACAGTATTTTCCTCATGTGAGTTTGTGTTTTAGTCTTTCCTGTTGCCATAGAAGCTGTCAATGGTAAGGGCCCGTTTCTGTTTCTTACCCATGTTGTACCCTATTTTTTGATTTATAAAGTTGAAGTCTGTTCGTGCAGCACAGGGGCTAATGTTGCAAGCTTCTTGTGCTGAGGGATAGGGGTCTGGTCACGGGAGGCCTCTGTGACTCGTGGATTCCTCACCTCCTTGTGCTTGCTCCTTGTGATGGGGTGGCTTGGCCTAGTCACTGCTGCTCTCTGTATGGCTCTCTAGATGGTAGTTTGCTCTGTCAACCAATGCTGGTGGGTTTCACAACTGGCCAGCTGCACCACCAGCCTTCTAAGCCAGGGCCAAGGGGCCTCAGCTGCTGATCTTTGCTGTAATCAAGAGCCCCATGATGACTTGCCCAGACCTCCTCTGTGTTGTGCTGATCTGCACTGCACTCCCCTTCTGCCCAAGTGAGACCAATCTTTCCTGACATCTTCTAAATTATCTCAAGTTGGAAGATAGTGTATCTC
This sequence comes from Dromiciops gliroides, assembly GCF_019393635.1. NCBI lineage: Eukaryota > Metazoa > Chordata > Mammalia > Microbiotheria > Microbiotheriidae > Dromiciops > Dromiciops gliroides. The sequence continues at coordinate 629,035,500 of NC_057862.1, read as the reverse complement.
TGTCTTTTTGTAAGTTCTATAGCTCCAGAATCTGTTTAGAGGCTTGATGTAATGTTGTTTTTGAGGGAAACTTGGAAGAGTTCAGGCAACTTCCCTGGCTTGTCTCTGCCATCTTGGCTCTTCCTTCTTTTCATTCTTATTTAACAGAGAGTCGCTTATCAGGAGTGGAGAGAGGCATATTCATAAATGAAATTGATCTCAAAACAAATGATTTTGCTATTGTTGCTTTTAATAAAGGAATTGAAATGTTGTCATTGAATCTTTCTGTCCTGTCTGGCTCTTCCTAGATGTTGTCCATGGGGTTTTCTTGGAAAAGATATTGGAGTAGAGTAGTTTCCAGTGGATTAAGGCAAACAGAAGTTAGGTGACTTGCCCAGGGTTACACAGCTTGTAAGTATGTGATTCAGATTTGAACTCAGATCTTCCTGGCTCTAGGTCCAGCTTTCTATCTATTGAGCCAATGGAATTATGTATTAGTCTTAGTTGTGGAGTTGAAATGAATGTTTCCTATTATGCACACTGAAGATAAGATAGGTGGAGAGATAGATGGACAATAACATTTCTTAAAAGTTCTATACTACAAAAAAGGCAGCTAGGTGGCTCAGTAGACAGAGTGGGGGGCATAGAGTCAGAAAGACTAATCTTCCTGAACTTAAATCTGACCTCAGACACCTACTGTTATGTGATCCCAAGCAAGTCACTTAACCCTTTTGCCTCAGTTCCCCATCTATAAAATGAACTGGAGAAGGAAAGGGCGGGAGCCACTATATGGCGCAGTGGATAAAGCAGCAGCCCTGGATTCAGGAGGAAATGAGTTCAAATCCAGCCTCAGACATTTAATACTTACTAGCTGTGTGACCCTGGGCAAGTCACTTAACTCCAATTGCCTTATCCCCCAAAACCAAACAAATAAACAAACAAAAAAAAAAACTTGAAGGAAATGGCAAATCACTCCAGTATCTTTGCCAAGAAAACGTCAAATGGGGTAATGAAGTGTCAGATAAGACTGCAATGACTGAACAACAACATATTAAAGAACCAATATAATCAAAAGATAAAAGTAACATTACTGGAAAATATGTATATTTAATATTTAAGCTAAATACCTGTGATGAAATAATGGGATATAGCAGATACTCAAAGACCCACCTGGAGAGTAATCTATACTGATTGAATCAAGTGAGAGTGATTGACTGCTGATTAAGCCTACTTCAGGTTAATTGGATTGTAGTCACACCTGGCTATCCCTTAAGAAGGTATTGTTCTCAGAAGCTAGACTGTGAACTCAACTTGAGAACACATTCAAAACCAATGGATTTGAATGACACCAACCAATCAGCTTGAAGCAGTGTGTAAGGACCACCTCTGTTCCAGACCTATAAAAAGCTTCCACAATCAGATTAAAGCAGGCTCGTGGAGGAGGACTTGAGGAAGAACCCAACCAGGCTGGAACTCCAGGCTAGGTAGGACTTCTTTTTCTTAACTTTCTGAACTCCTTGTAAATATCTGTATGCTTTAATAAATGTTTAATGCCCAAAGACTGGTGCTGAAGCTTCTAATTTAAGGCGACCACAATTTAGACTTTAAACATCACATACCTAACATCTAAAAAAACCCATAATCTCCTAGTATGCAATGTACAGATGAGAAAGGAACAAAAACCACATAATTTTGGCGGAGAAAACACAAAATGTTAATAATTAACTTGAAAAAAAATATTCATCCGCACTAATAATCAAAGAAATGCAAATTAAAACCTTTTTGAAGTACTACCCATAATACACAAAAAAGGCCCTAAAAATAAGAACAATGAAATCTGAAGCTGACTAATTTATGAAGAAATATATAGGCTTATTCATTGCTAATAGAAGTGGATATTCATTTGGAATGGGGAGGAGGGAGAGGGGAAAATTAACAAAACCAAACCAAAACTTTTGACCCCAAAATTCCTTTAGGGGAATTTCAAATGGCCTTGAAAGTATTGTTGAAAACAATAAAAGTGATAAAACTGCATATACCCTTTGATGCAACAGTACCACTACTAGGTCTGTATACCAAAAGTATCAAAAGAAAGAAGGAGAGAGGAGAGGAGAGGAGAGGAGAGGAGAGGAGAGGAGAGGAGAGGAGAGGAGAGGAGAGGAGAGGAGAGGAGAGGAGAGGAGAGGAGAGGGGAGGGGAGGGGAGGGGAGGGGAGGGGAGGGGAGGACAGGAGAGGAGAGGGGAGGAGAGGAGAGGAGAGGGGAGGGGAGGGGAGGGGAGGGGAGGGGAGGGGAGGAGAGGAGAGGAAAGGGAAGAGGTCCTATTTGTGCAAAAATATTTATAGCAATTGGGGTGTGTGTGTGTGTGTGTGTGTGTGGTGACTAAGAATTAAATAATTATACAATGGCCGAACAAATTCTGGTATATGAATGTATTGGAATATTATTGCGCAATAAGAAATGTGTAATGATTGGAATGATGCCACCTGCTGGAGACTTACTGTAGAAGAGTTCTGCCCATGAAGCAAAGGTCTTTGAGGACAAGACCAGGAGTCTTTACTTTGGCGTCAGGAAGTGACGTCTGCTTTTGGGAGGAAGAAGGAAGAGACTGGCGGCTCAGTCTCACTCTCTTTCCTTTGGACTCTGGTGGAGAGCGGAGCTAGAAATGTGCTCTCCCTTTAATAGATAGGAATCCAGGCCTTTCTCTCTCTCTTTACCAAATTCTTATTCTCCTTAATAAATGCTTAAAAGTCTAACTCTTGCTCAAGCTTATAATTTATTGACGACCACTCATTAGATATTTTAGACAGTTTAGCTAGAATTTTAGCCCTTAACAAATGACAGGATGATTTCAGAAAAACCTGGCAGGACAACATGAACAAATGCAGAATGAAGTGAGCAGAACCAGGAGAACATTTTACACAGTAACAGCAACACTGTATGATGAACAATTGTGAATGACTTAGCTATTCTTAGCAATACAATAATCCAAGACAGTCCCAAGGACTCGTGATTTTTAAAAAATGCTCTCTGTTTCTACAGAAAGAACTGATGGAGTCTGAATACAGAGTGAAACATGTTAATTTTAACTTTCTTTTTTTTAGGGGGGGAGGGGATTGTGTTTTCTTTCACAAAATTATTAATGTTATTAATATTACTAATTACTAATAATGTGTAATAATAAGTAAGTGGTCTAATACACTGTTATTCATTAAGGAAATGGAACACTATAATGCAGTTAAGACTAATAAGTATGAAAAAATAAAGAAAGCTTGAAAAATATGCATGAAATAATAGGAAAACCCCCCACAAAATCAAAGAATTAGAAAAAGTACCTCAGAAGTCAGGAGGATAGTCTATAAATTATAATTAACTTGTTTAAATGCAAATATTTACAAAGAAAGCTTATTTTACTCTGTTGATGATTACTACTATTAATAAAAGCTAGCATTTATATAGCACTTTTTTTTACATTTTACAAAGCACTTTACATACATTATATTATTCAATCTTTGCAATAACTCTTAGAAGTAGGTACTGTTATTAACCCCATTTGACAGATGAGGAAATCGAGGCTCAGAGAAGTTAAGTGATTTGCCCAGGGTCACACAACTCATAAGTGTCTGAGGCAGGATTCCAGCTAAGGTTTTCTTGAATCTAATCCTTATATTCTATTAGCTATACCACCTACCTTCCTACTATTAAACTTTATAATAAATCCTAAATATTGAAATTAGGCATTAGGACTAGGACTCTTCCAGATACAAACCTGAGTAGCCTGTCTTCTAAGATGACTTCCAGGTAGAATATTTAACCTTTTTAGGCCTACTCTAGGTCTGGCATTTTAATGTCTAAGGTTGGTTCTTGCCCAAACATTTTTTCCTTTTTTTTGGTGAGACAATTGGGGTTAAGTGACTTGCCCAGGGTCACACAGCTAGTAAGTGTCAAGTCTCCAAGGCCAGATTTGAACTCAGGTCCTCCTGACTCCAGGGCCGGTGCTCTATCCACTGTGCCACCTAGCTGCCCCTTGCCCAAACAATTTAAACAGATTTAAATGGACAATTCCAAATTAAGACATAAATAACGATTATTTTATCTGCCAAGATCATGTCTCATACGGACATCAGTAACATTAAGTTCTCAAACGTGGTTTGATCAGAAGAAATTAGCAAATACTAAATTCATCCTATTTCTAACTCTGGGTAGTTATGATTTTCTACAGTTTGTCATCATTTCAACCTCACTGCTTAAGTGGCACAGAGAACTAGATTTGAAGTCATTAAGACCTGAGTTCATTTCCTGCCTCTGACACTTTCTAACCCTGTGACTTCAGACAAGTCACTTAAACTTTTTCAGCCTCAGTTTTATCAACTGTAAAATGAAGGCAATAACGTCTATCTCACAGGATTATTGTAAGGGCTCAAAGCAAATAACAAGTAAAATGTGAAGCTTTGTGAAACAAACTATAAATGCCAAGTATAATTTAATATCATTACAGCATGTAAAGCTAAACATTTGTTCTAATTTAACATATGCTTATTAAATTTATATTATCTTTTCAATAACTCATTAAGACTAGAGTTTCTGAAAAAGTGACTATCAGCATTGATAGAACTCTTACCTGAAAATTCCCTACAACAATGAGATTATGGTACAGGCTTTATCCCTATGCCTATCTTGTCAGATAATGTTTAGATAAGGAGAAGGATGAGAATTTAGATATGGAAGATGTTTAAAGAAACCAATTTCCGAAATATTCCAGACGTCTAAGATATGTAAGAAAACTATTTAAAGTTCCAACGTATGATTATTGCATCTAACCAGAAATTTTTAAATGACAAGGTTAGATCATGGGACAGTATGCTTGAACTCTTCGATGGCCCTAAAATAAATTATTCATAATTCACAAATAAAGAACTCACGCAGTGCAGTTGGCAAAATTTACTTTCCACATTTGCACTCTAAACATATTTAAAAGCTTCCATAATTGTCCTCATCTCTTCCAAAACAGCCTGAAGCCTAAGCACCCAGGCTGTGTGTATATATGTATATCTGTTCCAGGGTATCTTTGTCATTCTACGGAAACAAAACAAAGCAAAACAAATAAAGAGAGAGAGTAATGGCTCCTTCCTCTAGGATTGAGAAGAAATGATTTTTTTTTATCAGAATTTATAGACTACAAGAATTTATGAAGTCTTTTTTATGTGGTCCTAGATTCCCTTGTTTTTATATGACCACCACTGGCAAACCAAACCTCTCTCTCTCTCCATCATCTCAATGACACTTGTTTCCAGGAAAGAATGTTGTCTGTTTCTTACAGGGAAATATGCTAGAAGTTCAGTGGTTATTTTGGATTGAGGAGACAGGTCAGATATGCTTAAATGCAGAGCCCAGAGAGGCCAGTAAAGTCCTGAATGGGCTGGTATAACCTGGACAAACAACCATTTTTTCTTGGTGACTAATAGCTAAGGGACTACCAACTCAACGAGTATGGCAGCCTACTATTAGACATTGTTATGGAATTGTGTAGTGCAATTCCTGGCACGTAGTTAGCACTTAATAAAGCCATATTGGCTATTACTTATTTTGTGGCAAGATCTGGCATGGAATCTAGTTTTTGGGCTTCAGGACTCTTACCTGTAAAATGTCAGGAATTAGAAAAAGAAATGGATTTGGAAGTTGATAACTTGAGTAAAAGTTATCTTCCTGTGTGATAGAAGATCATTTTTATCATAGATTTTCTTCTGAAAATAGGACTTTTAAGGCTTTCATTCATACCAATGGACTAAGGAGAGGAGAGAAAAGAACCAAACATATATTAAGTGCCTACAATTTGCCAGGAATTGTGCTAAATACTTTACAAATATTGTCTCATTTGATCCGGTTATAAAGAAATAACACAACCATGTCATATTTAACATTGCCCCCAAACAACTTCATTGTTAATAAATGTTAGGCAAAACTAATAAAATGTTTCTATGATTTAATTTGAATGATTGTTCCTTGATAGCGCTATTCTTATGGAACTGCCCCATGTAATCTCGTTTTGCCCAGGGCTGTGTTTTCATTGACAAATTTATGACATTAGGCTAGGTATCCTTGTGTGAATATTTAGCCTGGAGAACAGAAGACTTTAGGGGGAGATGACAGTTCTCTTTAAACACCTGAATATGGAAGATGTATTAGACTTGTTTTACTTGTCTCCAGAGGGCAAAACTAGGAGTAAGGAGTAGAAGTTGAAAAGATCCTGATTTCAGCTTGATATCAGGAAAACTTCCAAAGAATTTCCTCTCACTTAAAATGTAATGGGCTACCACAGTAGGGTAAAAATGCCTGTCATTATGTAGAAGCTAAATGACCCTTTGATTGGGATTTTGTAGAGGTGGTTCTTGGATCAGTTAGGAATTGACTAGCAGAGCTCTGACTCCTCCTAAATCTATTATACTTTAATTATTTGTGCAATCAGAAAGGGTTGATTTTTTTTTTTTTTTTTGCAGGGCACTGGGCGTTAAGTGACTTGCCCATGATCACACACCTAGTAAGTGTCAAGTGTCTGAGGCCAGATTTGAAATCAGGTCCTCCTCAATCCAGAGTCAGTGCTTTATTCACTGTACCACCTAGCTGCCCCAAGAAAGGGTTCATTTATCATGTAGTATATATGCCATTTTACCCTTTTATTAGAATAAGTATATAAGAATACGTAACACACACAAAAAAAGTTAGGACGGGTAACCAAACATTCCAATGCTTCATTCCCTTCATTTCCTAAATGGAAATAATAGTATTTGTCATATTTTTTCCTGTCAGTGACCTTGCAAATTTTAAGATAAATCTGACTAGTGAAAAGGTGCTTATAATTTCCAGATACATTAATGCTTTCAGGTCAATAGGATCCATTTAATTAATACCAATAGATTTCTTGCTGAGTACTTCACCTATTTATTTTCTTGATCTGGCCCCGCAATAATCCTGTGTGGTCGGGCTTTGTTTCTATTTTGCAGAAGAAGAAACTGAGACATCAATATTTGAGTAAGTTGCCCAAGATCACAAAGCTAGTTACTGTTTCATCTATGACCTGTCAATCAATCAATCAACATTTGACATCTACTATATGTCAGGCACAGCACTAAGTGCTAGAGATACAAAGAACAGCAAAAGATAGACTTCATATCACCTGACAGCCAGTCTATGGATTTTTTTTTTCTAATACTGCTCTAAGGAAGAATCATCTCTGGCTTAGGATATTTCATTGGAGATTCTTACTACATGTGCATTTACTTGAATAATGCATACACCTAGCACCTAACATGCTCCTGCAGGAATCCACCTTAACTTTAGCTTAAAACTTCCTTATAGTATTATCAAACAATACCCGCTAATGACTTCCTCATTTTTAGTCCCCTTAGGACTTATCACAAGACCTCAAATTATATAAGGAAAAGAATAATTGACTTAAAATAAAATATGAAGGAAATATTAGGGGGTGAGAGGATGCATTGAAAACAAATACTCCTATTACAAACATTTTCAAAGCAAAACAACTTTCCCAGTATGTAACTTCCAGAGTCTTGGTTTCAGCACAACATGGGAACTAGAGAACATTGTAGAATACTTTGCTGTTTCACCTCCATAGAGTAGCTGAGTGAAGAGGATCAAAAGCCTATCTCTGCTTCCTCTCCATCTGCCATTTTTTAAAGGTCAAATATTCCTCTTTGGCCTCTGAAACCCCATTCCCTCTGACTGGTCCTAGACAGAAAGTTCCCAACACAAAAGGAGTGAGGAAGTCACAACACTGACGGAGAGTGACCATGCTAGAATCCTAAATCTGTTATAATAGACAGAGGTGTGCTAGAATGAGTTCATACATTTTGGGAGAGCTGCATTTTAATTTTCAGTGTGAGCATTTATACCTCAGCAAAAGCTACAAATCATAGATTCATTTATTGTTTTGCTGATTGTCTAGACATAAGAAAGAGATGGAGAAAATATTAATAATGAAAACTAAAAGTGTTTAATGCATATGTTTTTGGGGGAGTGGTGAACAACCATGTTAACATGTTAATAACCATGTTAAACATTTACCAGAACACTCCTGTACTGGAATAGAGAGAGTATAACTAATTATAATAGCCAGCAAGATGAGGCATAGTTCACAGGGTATTCCTGCTCTAGTGATCAATTCCCTTTTCCTCATTTCTTTTCTTCTCTTCCATTCAAATCTCTCTTTCATCATTAACTTTGACACCTCTGGGAACCTATGAGAGTCACCCAAAGTTTTATGAATATGTGGTACATCTGAAATACATGAAATCCATTACTTAATTGGCATGGTTACTATAATCACCAATCCAGATTACAACTATAACATAATCAAAGAACATTCATCCATTTTGGCCTTCTAGTAATGAGTAGCTTCAAACTTAATTAAACCAATTCATGTATAACATGGACAGCCACCATGCTGCTATTTAAAGCATTATTAGAAAGACCCAACAGAGACAGGATGCTAACTTTAAAAATTAGGATCATCTCATTCCCTGTACCAGGTAGAAAGGGTCCCAGTACTCCAAGTATGCACAGTATTTTTTACCTGGTGCCAACCCATGTGAATGCTTGGGGAAGTTTTCTTCTGTCCCTATATTCCTGTTTCCCTGCCCTCCCTTCTTCTTCTCTCTCTCTCTCTCTCTCTCTCTCTCTCTCTCTGTCTCTGTCTCTGTCTCTCCCTCCCTTCTTTTTTCTTTTTCCTCTTTCTCTCTATCTCTCTATCTATCTATCTATCTACCTATCATCTACCTCTTTCTTCTCAATGATGAGAGTCATCGCCTTAGTATAATATATCCTAGTTACAAGCTACCTCTCCTTTTGCCTTAGCTCCTAACAATTTTTCCTGTCTCTACTTTTTCCTTCTAATTCATCCTTCATACCACTGACAGCCTAATCTTCCCTATGTGTAGATCTGGTCATATCGCTTTATCAAAATAAAAAATCTTCAGACCTTTCTATTGTCCTCTGAGTCAAGTTCAAGCTATTCTACCTGGCATTCATGGCCCTCCACAATGTGGCACCATGCCACCTCCCTGATTTCAATTACTACCTGCTTCAAAGATCCTATTATCATACAAACTGTACTACATGAGATCACCACCCTTCCCTTCCCCCCCCACTACACATCCGCATTCTGAATTTTCTTTGATGTGTGCTTTTGCTCATGATTTTCTTAAACTTAGTGTTGTCCATTTCCCTCTTTACATGTTCAATTCCTACAGAACTTTTAAAGCCCAACTCAATTGTATATTCCTTATGAAGCCTTCCCTGATTCCCATGAGTCAGTAAGGGAATTGACCTCCTTAGATTACACACAATATGCCATGCTGTACCCCTTTAGAATATGAATCACATAATTTTATGCATTATAACTATCTGGACATGTGTCTTGCTATAAGACTGTAAGTCCCATGACATCAAAGACAATTTCTTATGTAACCTTCCTTTATTGCTGGAACCTATCATAGTGTTCCATACATAGCCAGTGCTAACTAAATGTTAATCTTTTTAAAGGCCAGGGGCATGGTAAAGCTCCTTAGGTATCAATGAAGTGAGGATAAGAGCACACCCAGATCTATTATTTCCCAATTCTCATTTGTTCATGGACCAAAAGGTTCAGTAACTCATGTTTTTGTTAGGGTTGTCTTTTGTCATTTGTTTTGTTTTATTTTATAGTAGCTATCCCACTTTCTTAAAGTAGAGACTCAATCCTCAAAGCCCCTCTGGAAAAAATATGAGGGGAAAAAGAAATTAAGTTTTGTGGAAGACTTATGGAAGAGAGAGGAGCAGGAAGGTGATCTGTGAAATGGAAGATGCAATGATTTATGGCACTACTCCTCCAAATACATGAAATTGGGTTGGTTTATGATCCTTGAAGACTATCACTTTATTGACCTCATACACCTTTGCAGTTTATAGTAAATGCTGGCCTCGTTTCAGAATCTTGAGAATTTTGGATGATTAGATGATCTCTGAGAGCCTTTAGAACTCTTGATTCAACGATTGTATGTGTATTTCCAAGGGATCAATGAGCCTCTTGTGCCACATAAACATAGTCTTTTTTCTCCCTTTCTCTAGCCATACTACCAGTTGCATCATATGCTCATGCATTCATTCATTCAAAAAGCATTTATTAAGCACCTGCTCTGTGACAGGAACTGTGGATTCAAATACAATAATAATAATGATGATGATGATGATGATGATGATAATAATAATAATAATCTCTACTGACAAAGGGCTTACATGCTACTAGAGGAAAAAAAAACAAGTACAGAGAAAAATAGATAACAAAGATGTGCAAAGTCAATACAAAGGCATCCATCAGGAAGTGAGTTTCCACACCTATAGTGTCAGCATGTCTGAGCCACTGGGATTGCTGATGATGCTAACAAAATATAATGCTACTGATTGTGACCTGCATCCTCTTTTTCATTTTCCCTGGATTTCCTGGGATTTTCCTTCCAGGTTGGTTTATGTTAATGTAATATCAGAAAGAGACAGCCAGAAACACACAGAGAGAGACAAAGAGAGAGACAGAGAAAGAGACACAGAGAGAAAGAAGTTGAGCTGTGCAGAAGAAGCCACTAAGTGCTGCTCATATCCATATGAATGGTTCACAAGAAACTCTCTGCCCCATCACACACACACACACACACACACACACACACACACACACACACACACACACACACAAACTACCTACATGCAAAATAACACAAAAGGGAGAGTTGAGTTCTCTGGATTTAGTTTAGATTTACTATCTTACTGTGGTTGTTGAGCTGTGCATATTTAAAAGAGGAAAGTTAAGAGAGTCAAGTGGGAAGAAGCATGAAAAAGTAAGATATGAGTTAAATGTATAGTCTGGGGGGGGCAGCTAGGTGGCACAGTGAATGGAGCACTGGCCCTGGAGTCAGGAGTACCTGGGTTCAAATCTGGCCTCAGACACTTAACACTTACTAGCTATGTGACGCTGGGCAAGTCACTTAACCCCAATTGCCTCACTAAAAAAAAAAAAAAAAAGTATAGTCTGGGAACCTGGGTTAAATTCCTTTCAGAGAGGATGACCAGATTTTCCTGGCACTCAATTTCCTCATCTGTAAAATGAGAGGTTTGGACTAAATGACGTTTGAGTTTCCCTTCTAGCTCCAAATTTTAACAAACCTGTGATCTTCACTTCTTCAGTTTAAACATCTCCAGTTCTTTCGACCACTTGTCATATGGATGATTGCAGATGGCCACTTCCTATCTTGGTTATGCTTTTTCATATGCTTTCCATCTTTTCAATATCCTCCCTAAAGCATGATACCAGGGAATGAACTGAGGGTTCCAGATGTGTCTCTGACAAAGCAAAAAACAGTGGTATGGATTCAAGGGGTGGACCCAAGATGGCAGGATAAAGGAAGGGACTTGCCTGAGGTCTACCAAATTCATCTCCAAATGTTAAAATAATACCGCAAAATGAATTTTGAAGGGACAGAACAAAAAAGAAAGGAAGGAAGGAAGGAAGGAAGGAAGGAAGGAAGGAAGGAAGGAAGGAAGGAAGGAAGGAAGGAAGGAAGGAAGGAAAGAAGGAAGGAAGGAAGGAAGGAAGGAAGGAAGGAAGGAAGGAAGGAAGAAAGAAAGAAAGAAAGAAAGAAAGAAAGAAAGAAAGAAAGAAAGAAAGAAAGAAAGAAAGAAAGAAAGAAAGAAAGAAAGAAAGAAAAAGAAAGATGTGTTTTAATGGAGTGAGAGTGGAGTATAGTACAAGAGTATACCCACCAGTAGAACCCTTGCCCAGCAAGCAAACAGCAGATCTTGGGGGCAACTGAATTGGTGACAGTGGTGGTGGTTTCCAGAGTTCTCAGCCCACAAATGGTAAAGAAGGGTCAGACAACTTGTCAGAAAGAGATTACAGAGTATTTTTTTGCTGGTACTGGGAATAGGATTCTGTTACATTGCCCATATACCACTCCAGGTCTCAGGCCCCAGGTGAGGAGGAACACTAATAGGAGCAGGAACCCTGCTCACATTTCTGGGGTTGAAAAGAGTGCTTGTGGTTACTCACAGATAAGAGCACAGGCCAGAAAAACAGTGATCACACCTCTCCTTAGATCATACCACCTTGGAAGAACCAAGAGTTTGCAGATCCACCTCCTTCTCAGAAATACCTCTGAAAACAGCAACGGGAAAACCTGAAGCTTGGAACAGTGCCCATCACTCCAGGAGCAGGGGCCAACTTTAACATAAAATCAGTAGGCAGTTGGTGGTGCAGTGGATAGAGCACTGGCCCTGGAGTCAGGAGTACCTGAGTTCAAATCTGGCCTCAGATGCTTGACACTTACTAGCTGTGTGACCCTGGGCAAGTCACTTAACCTCAATTGCCTCACCAAAAAACAAACAAACAAACAAAAAACATAAAATTAAATGTCAACCTGGAAATTGAGCAAACAACAATAACCACAAACAGAACCTCACCATAGAAGTTATTATGGTAAGAAGTAAAATGAAAACACAAACTCAGAAGACAATGAAATCAGAGTAGCTATATGCAAAAGCCTCAAAGAAAAATGTGAATTTGTCTCAGGTTCTATAAGAGCTCAGAGGAAAAAAATAAATCAAATAAGGGAAGTAGAATAAAAATTGGGAAAAGAAATGAAAGTGATGTAAGAAAATTATGAAAAAAAGAGTTGATTGACAACTTGGTAAAGGAAGAACAAAAAAATACAAAAAAATAAAATGAATAAATATCACCCTATTCAACATAATAGGCCAAATATCAAAAGGGGAACAAAAATACACTGAAGAGAGCTCCTTAAAAAGGAGAATTGGCCAAATGGGAAAAAGGCACAATAACACACTGAAGAGAATAACTCTTTACAAAGCAGAATTGGCCAAATAGAAGGAAAAAATGTACAAAATTCACTGAAGAACTCCTTAAGAAGTAGAATTGGCCCAATGAGAAAGGATCTATAAAAACTAACAGAAGAAAATAATTTCTTAAAAATATTAGAATTGGGCGAGTGGAAATTGATTCCATGAGATATCAAGAAACAATAAAACACAATCAAATGAGTGAAAAGATAGAAGAAAATGTGAAATATCTCATTGGTAAAATGGCTGACACAGAAAAAAGAATGAGTAGACAATTTAAGATTTATTGGAGTATCCAAAAGCCATGGTCAAAAAAAGAGGCTAGATATCATATTTCAAGAAATTATGAAGGAAAACTGAATTGATAGCCAAGAACCAGAAGGTAAAATGGAAACTGAAACAATCCAATGATCATCTTGAGATTCCAAAATTTATACTCCCAGGAATATTATAGCCAAATTCCAGAGCTCTCAGGTCAAGAAGACTGTGGCATGTTCATATGTTTCCTTCTCCTTTTCACCTCTGCCTCTCTTAGTATATATATTAAAATGCTCCCCTACTTAGCATCCCCCACACCTCAAACTTACCATTCTCCTTTATCTTTTACACTGAGTGCACTAGAAATTCCTTACACTTGATTTCCCTCACTTTAAAGGAAAAATTATTTTCTCCCATACTCTTGAGTCTCACAGGGTGCAGCTCTTTTCCAAGATGGGACAATAAGTTTAAAGGGGATAGATAGATAGATTAGAGAGATTATGGAGAGGTACAGATGATGAAGAAATAGAGAAATAGAGATGACAGAAGATAGAGAAGAAGAGAGAGATAAATTATAGGAGATAAATGATAGAGTATAGACATATTGATACATCAATCTAGCTATGCCAATAAGTCAACTTATGATTAGATTGATATTATGGACTATAGATTATAGACAGATATTAGATAGATAGATAGATAGATAGATAGACTGATCACAGATTTTATCGTTTTAGTTGTGTCTGACTCTTCATGACCCCACTGTTTTGTTTTGTTTTGTTTTGTTTTGTTTTGTTTTGTTTTGTTTTGTTTTGTTTTGTTTTGTTAGCAAAGATACTGGAGTGGTTTCCATTTCCTTCTCCAGATCACTTTACAGATGAGGGAACTGAGGCAAACAAAGGTAAGTGACTTGCCCAGGGTCACATAGCTGGTAAGTATCTCAAGGCAAACTCAAAGTCAGGAAGAGGACTCCAGGCTTGGCACTCTATCTACTGCAACACCTAATTGCAATAGCTAGATAGAGAGGTAGGTAAGTAGGTAGGTAGGTAGGTAGGTAGGTAGGTAGGTAGATGATAGATAGGTGATAGACAGACAGACAGATAAAGCATTTATTAAGCCCTATGTGCCAGGCACTGTGCTAAGAACTAGAGATATATAAATAAAAATTTAAAAAATAACTTAATTCTCTACTCCCAAAGAGCTAATATTCTAATGGGGAAGAGGAAACATAATAAAGAGATGGAGCAGGAGGGTGGTACAGAGGAAGTGTGACTCCCTGGAGAATGAGTTAAGAGTTGTCATGTTTAAAATCTGAATGTGTGGTTGCCTTAAATTAGAAGCTTTAGCACCAGTCTTTGGGCATTAAACATTTATTAAAGCATACTAGGTATTAGAAAAAAGAGAAGATGCGGAGTTCAGAAAGTTAAGAAAAGGCCTATCTAGGCTAGAGTTCAAGCCTGGTCTGGTCTTGTTCTTCCTCAAGTCCTCCACCACAAGCCTGCTTCAACCATTCACTCCCCGAGCTAACTGAGTGTGGAACATTTATATAGGTCTGGAGGAGAGGCGGTCCTTTCACACTGTGTCAAGGTGATTGGTTAGCATCATACAAAACCACTGGTTCACTGGACTTGAAGGTGGTCTCTTCTTAAGTTCAAAGTCTTCAGGTTCTGAGAACAATACCTACTTGAGGGCCCCAAGGTATGGTTACAATCTAATTAACTTTAAGTAGGCTAATCAGCAAAGTCAATCACTCTCACTTAATTCAATCAGTTTAGATTAATCTTCAGGTGGGGCCTTTGAGTATCTGCCAAATCCCATTATATTCTCACAGAATAAAATCTTCATGGTTGGTCACATAGATGCATCCAAATAGAGGCAGAATTTATTTGCATCTCATACATAGTCTTCTGAACTATCAGTACAAATAATAGACATATTTATAGGGAACTCTAATATTTGCAAAGTACTTTTTTTTTTCTCAATAGTCTTGTGATACAAGTAATACACATATTAGGATACCAACTTTACGGATGGCAAAACTGAGTCTCAGAGAAATGAGGTGGCTTGTCCCCGGGCATTCAGCTGGCAAGTGACAGAAATGGATTTAATCCTGGGGCTTCAGATTCCACATTATTCTATTTCAGTGAAAGATAGCACAGGACCTATCTCCACAGTATGATTCTAGGATTTAATTCTTTGCAGAAAGGTAAAGGGCAGATATCATTGAATTAAGAAAGTGCTGTCTTTGTTTTACAGATATTTTTCTTTTTCCTTCTTGTTAATTACAAAAGACCTCTTTTGTCAACTGCCCTCTTCCCCATGTCAGTATAATGACTGGACATCTCCCAGTTTACTGTTTCACCTAGAATTCACTCTGTCCTTGACTCAGTTTCTTAGATTCTCATTTTCTTAAAATCTCAGCTCGTGCCACCTCCTATATGAAGGCATTTCCTCATCTCCCCTGCTCTTAGTGTCTCCTCTTCTCCTCAGGAATGGTTTTGCATGTATTTTATACATAATTATATAGTATGGATTGTCTTCTCTAATAGAACCAAAGCTCCTTAAGTTCAGGAGCTATTTAATTTTGTCTTTGGAATTCTCAGATCCTACATCAAAGGCAATTAGAACTTCACAAAACTTACATGAAAACTAGGTTTATTACAAGAGAAATAAACATTCATGTGAAACCCAAGGGGTTCACAGTCCATACAGAAGTCTGCATGATAGTAGAGCAAAGAGGAGAAAATACACATTTCCACCAAAAGGGATGTGGTATAGGAGGGGGAAAGGTACAGGAAAGGTGGCCAAAGGACAAAACCCCTCCCAAAGGGGAAAAGCAAGGCAATGTCAAAAGACACATTCTTTTCCCTTGGGAACTGCTAGACTATGAAGATAGGATATCTTTTGTGAGTCGCTATATTTTCCAGAAATCTTGGACCCAGAGTATTCAGGAGGCCCTAAATGTGTCTAGGATGAAACTCCCCAAACTGACATAATTTGTTGTTTGCATACCAAACTTGACTCCCTCTTTGTCTTTGGGAGTCAAAGACCTTGCTTATCTATAAGGGTCCCAGCTGCACAAGCAGTTTTCCAGTCTAGTGCAGACGCACTAGTGCTTGTCTTGATTCCCAAGGATATACATTCCTTAACACCTAACACAATATTTGCCACCTAAAAGACAATTAGCAAATAGTTGTTGATCGTCTGAATGATCTCTGATTTGAAATTTTGATCCATAATTTCCAAAGTTTTTGGTAAGTCTGGTAGACATGAATGATCATCTGTATACCATCTCTCAACATATACAAAAATTCTGTTCCTACAAAAGAACCATTTTAAACGTATCAAAGAGAAGGGAGTTTTCTCACAAGGTCTTCACTAAAAAGGATATGACTTGAGAAAGTAAGGCCCAGCTGCAAGTTGGACCTTTCCATTAACCTTGGCTTATCTATTTATCCCTGACTTTGTGATAAATGCTTCTGGGATTTCTAATGTCACACTACCCCCAACTAACAGGCAAACAACCTTGTTGTTAGTATTTTTACCTTTTGTTGAAGCCTTAATAGCCAATTCTCTTGTTCCTGAGAAATGGCCATTCTCTTTGAGATATAAACAAGAAGTTCTAACCTTTTTTACCTAGTAATTCTAGTTTTCTGAAAAATTGTTCTCATTTCTACCCAGTGGGTGGCATAAAGAGTAGTAGCTTGAAGCCTGAAGCCACAAAACTCAGTGCTGTGGACTTCCTTTGTTTTTGTCTTTCTTGAGGTCCTTCAAGGTTTTTCTTCCCATTCTCCTTACTCAATTCATCTAATTGTTTTTCTCCCCTAGGGCTGTAGCAATAATTGGGTGTCTTTCCACAAACAGCTTTCTTATTCAAAGAAAGGGCCTGGGAACCATATGATTTGTACTTTTCCTTTCATAGTACTCAGAGCCACTAAACTAGCACACTTACTTGAGGAAGCTCTATGACTTGTATTAAGTAGGAAGTGATGTTATAATTTGGGCATCTAGGTGGCACAAGTAGATAGAAAATCTAGCCTGGAGTCAGAGTTCAAATATGAGTTCAAATCTGGCCTTAGACACCTACTAGATATGTGACTTAACTAGCTGTATGAATTAACCCTGCTTGCCTCGGTTTCTTCAACTGTAAAGTTGGAGAAGGAAATGGCAAACCACTCTAATATCTTTATTAAGAAAACCCTAAATAGGGTCACAAAGAGTCTGAACAACAACAAACATGTTCTGGTTTGAGTCACCAAAATTTATTTATTTGTTATTAGTTTATTTCTATGTCTTTGGATGTCTTCACAATACACAGTGAAGTGGATATTTGTTTTTGGACCAAAAAAATGGATCTATGCAGAATAAAGACCCATGTAGAATCAACAGAGTAAAAAGGATCTTATACTGGTGTTAACCTGGAAATTAAGGAAACAATCAATATAGGAGAAAATAAGGTCTTTAATTGAGGGAGAGGAATTATATCTCATGGTATCACAAAGCTCAAAAGCTAGGAATACCCAAAGATGGGAACAGAAGACAGGGTTTCTATGGGGTAACAGAACAAAAAGGGAACTAAAAGATTGTTCCAGAGTGATGTACAACAACTTAATGTAAATGAACCTTTAACAAAAGAAACAATAGAACTGCTCCTAAGTTAAGTATAGTGCTACTGACTCTGAATAGAAACTACTTAATGTAGATGGGCTCTTTCATATAATAATCATAAAGTGGGGGTGGGGGGGAGTAATGAACATTGGAAAAGAATAAGTTACTTGGGGGAAGGTCCATAAGTCCATCAAGAGTCTGGAAATGACAAAGACAGTCAGCCCCAGGCAATTCACCTGCCTGGGAAAGAGGGGACTGGGTGGAGAATCAGTTCTCAGAAATTTTTGTAGTTCTTACTGGGGATCAGAAGACTGGCCTAATCTAAGCCTCGCCTCTGAGTAGCTTTGTCATTTCACTTCACTAAGTCTCAGTCTCTTCATCTGTAACATGAGGGAACTGGACCAAGTTACCATTGAGATCTTCTATTCCCTCATCATGATGTCTTCAATGGAATAGAGAGATGTGATTGTTCCACTGTACTCTCTTTTAGTAATCATTCTATCCAGACTGTCATTCTCAGTTCTGGGTACCACATTCTGGGAGGGACAATGATAAACTGTACTGGGTTGAGGAGAAGGTATCCTGATTATTAATATAACTCAAATCTATTATCATCTTAGGAAATTTTTGAAGGAAATTATGATGTTAAACCTGGAGAAGGGTAGACAGAAAGGGCTAAGGTAATCGTCTCCAAAGTTTTGAAGACCTTTCATTCAGAAGATTAGCCATTTTTGTTTGTTTCTTTGTTTGACAGAACTGGAAAAAAAAAAAGGTAGAAATCAAAGAAAGCACAATTTGACATGATGTACCCAAGGATTGACAAGAAATTAGAGTTGTAAAACATTGGAATGAATTGCCTTTTACTAAACTGAATTGTCCTTTCTTGAATTTCTTCAAGCAGACACTACATGACCACTTTTCCCGGATGCTAATGAAATGATTCCTGCTTCATCAATAGGCTAGACTAATGCTCCTTCCAACTCTTAAGTTTCCATGAATATGATTTTCCAATGCTCATTCTCCATCTAGTGGTGACCTGGGCGGTATGTGATATGTAGGTTCTCTGGTACCTGAGCATATTTGGTCATTGTAAATCACAACACAAATTTGAGGTATATACATTTTTACAATCTCTTTCATGGGTAAACAGCCAAAAAGTAATAACCCGGTAGTCAACTCTCTGTGATAAATTTCACCATTCCTAGCTGTATTAAATGTTTTAATACTAGAATCCATTATCTGGGCCATATTCAAAATCTTGATAGGTTTCTACAACCTTGTTTCAAGGGAAAGAACACCAGGTATAGACTTAGGAGATCTGGGTCCCAATTGTGTTTCTGATACTTATCTCTGTGACCATCTGCAAGTCATGTCACTTTCCCAGGCCTTAGTTCCCTCATCTGAAAATAAGGTGTTGGATTAGATGCCTCTGATGTCCCTGCTAGCTCTAGATCTATAAGCCTGTGACCTGAGTTCAAATTCTATTTCTGCCCTTGATTATTTGTGTGACCTTATAGAAGTCACTTAACCTCCCTTGGCTGGGATTTCCTCATCTATAAACTAAAGAGGATGAAATAGATAATCTCTAAAGTCCCTCTAAACTCTAGATTTATACTTCTATGAGCCTCTGATATAACAGAACTTGAGGTCTATGGGCAGAACTTGCTCTATATTGTTACCAAGAGATATCTGAATAATCCTTTGTGATATATTTATTACTATTAGTTTACTAATATGTTCATGTCCTTTCAGAAAGGTACAGATTTACAATGAATGAAAGAAACTGATAACCAATGTTCCTTTTTGCTCTTCTAAAAAGTCCTTCTCATCTCTTATTTCTTAGCTGTTCTATATTCTCAGGAGATGAACCAAACTTATCACTGCCAAGGGAGGGAAAAGGAAGATTCAGTACCAAAACTAGAAAATGTACTCCTATGTAGAAGAAAGCTAAATCCTATATTTCTACGTTCCTTCTTTGAAAAAGATTGACTGGGTTTACCAGAATTTTACTGTATTAAATAAATTCTTAGAAGAATACTATCATTCAATGCTTAGAGCTTAATTGATCTATTCTGAACTTGTCAAAGAAATAGATTATTTATGACACTTAATGTATGTGTCATACAGTCTGGTTTAATTGCACTTATTCCCTCTTTTATTGTTTTCCATCTAATTTATGTCTGTCACTCCTGGACTTAGATTTCTGGGTTTTAGAGCTAGAAGGAGCCTTAAAGCTCTTCTAGTCTTATCTCCTTGTTTTAGAGAGGAGGAAATTGAAGTTGAATGAAATGGTAATGAGGGACTAAGACAAGGTAAGTAGTATTAGGTGTGATTTTAATTGATTCCAAATGTGTTCTTTCTCCATCCTCAAACACTTAATAGTTGTGTGACCCTGGGTAAGTCAACATCCTCATATGTAAAATGGGAATAATAATAGCACCTACCTTCCACAGTTGTTGTGAGGATAAAGAGAAAATATGTGTAAAATGCTTTGCAAACCTTAAAGCACTGTATAAATGTTAGTGGCACAGTTAGAGCACAGTACTGGACCAGGAATTAGGAAGACTTGTTCTTCTCAGTTCATATTTAGTCTTAGACACTTACTAGCTGTATGACCCTGGGAAAGTCACTTGACCCCATTTGTCTCTGTTTTCTCATCTGTCAAATAAGATGGAGAAAGAAATGGCAAACTACTCCAATAACTTTGCCGAGAAAACCCCAAATGGGGTCACAGAAAGTCAGAAACAATTGAACAACAACAAAATTATAGTGATTATTGAGGTGGTGGTAGGAGTAGCAGACTGGCATTGAGGAAGAACTGTGCTCACCTGCCTGGCCTGATTGTTTTGGCTTTCAGTTCTGTAGCATGAAAGGGCCCTCTATCTTAGTAAGGAAGAGCTGAAATATCTAAACCTCTTGGGGAGAAAAGGATGCATTTAGAACCTTTGGAGCATCTTGATATCTGCTCTAAGATAAGGCCCAGCCCAAGGATAGAGCCTCTGAGGCAGCCTGACATTTGCAAGACAATTTATTCCCTTGAAGTGCCAAAAGAGGGGGGCCCCCAAGAAGTGGGGAAGACCCTTTGCATGATTTTTCTTTGTTTGCTCTGCACTATAAAAGCTTGCCATTTCTTTGCTTCAGGGTGGTTGAGATATGGGATCTCTCCTGAAGGCCAGTTGCTTGGTTACAATATTCTGAATCCTACTTTTATGTAAATTGTTTGGTGTGCAAGTTTAATTCTTTAACTGAGGATATCCAAGAACCACTCCCACTTGTAACAATTATCATTACTACCCTACCAATTACCAAAGCGGATTAAAATACAAATTAAAGTGCTGAGTTGCTGTTCAGTTACTGTTTGGCTGTAAGCAAATAAAAGTCTGGTTCTCAGTTTCTCCATCTGTAGGATGTAAGAAATAATACTAGTTCCACATAATTTGCCAATAGGATCAAATGAGATTGTTATATAAAATCCTACATAAATATGAAATTTTCTTATTGATTGAGTAGAAGTAATATAATCCTCTTGAGACTAGAGGATTGGGAGTGGGAGTAAATCCTTTCTCATATCCTCTATGACGTCTAGAAGGCGGTATAATTGTAGTCTAGTAATTACTTGTTTTATTGTAGTGAATCAGAATCTTATCTTTGTAAGAAGATCATGCAATCATTGGATTAAGAACCAGAAGGGATTAGAATATAAACTGCTGGCACACTCAGTGAGGGAAATGTAAGGCTTTATAATATAGAATGTTGGCTGACAGAAAGAACATCAAATGTTAGAGCTAGAAGGTGGTACAGAAACTAGATTTCTAGACCTGGGTTCAGATCCTTCCTCAGATACTTACCAGCTATGTGGGCCATGGAGAATAAACTAACCTTTCTGTGACTCAGCTTTCTTATCTTTAAAACAAGAGGGTTAGATTTGATGATCTCATAAGTCCTTCATTTGCTTGGAATACATCATCCTAAAATATGATGTTAGAACTGGAAGTAACTTTTATAATTATCTATTGCATTCCCTTTGTTTTATATGTAGCCATATAAGCTCTGGAGCTTCTTATCCAACTACTATTCACAATAAATTGGTTCTCCAAGAGTCTGACTTGCTTCATGTTACCCCTCAGGATTATAGGGATAATACCAAGGGGAAACCTCTATTCCAGTGTCATCCCCTCCATACCAATACCTATAATTATTATGCATGGCCTGTATTGATTGATTTATTCCCCAATATCATTTAAATAATTAGCATCAATTACTTTTTACAGAAAGATATTTACTAAGATGTTTTGCAAAAACAAAATATATCTACCCCCAAAACCAGAGGTACCCTCTCCATTCCCCTACCTCCTTGGGGAGAATGGACTCAAATATATAGCAGTTGATTCAAAGAATTAACTCAATCAAATTCAGTCCAAAATGGGGTATAGCCATTGGATAAGTAATTAACTTGTAGCATAAAACCTTGATATTTAGTAGATCTGCTGCTGGGCTGGGTCAGGGAAGTCACTCCTCAAGGCTTCATTGGTATATCATTTGGATCAACTACACCCGACCTCTGGTTCTCCTTACATGCCTGATTCTTGCATGGTTTGCTCTCCTGACCTGAAGATTGCAAGCTTGAAGGCATTTCTAAAATGCTTCCTCCTAAGATTCAGAAAGGACGGACAAAATAGAAAGAGAAAATAGTCATGTCATGTGTATGTGGTAGCTCCAGTTGACAGAGGGTCCAACCAGAGGCTCATAGCAGTTCATCTTGATTATTTGTCATCAGAGACAAAAAATCAAGGTTGAATTGTTCCTATGGGAGTCATTTGTTTGTTCATTCAGTTCCAGTTCAGCGACTAACCAAAAAAGGCCTTCCTTACCACTCTATAATCAGAGAGTAAATAGGTATAGACCACCCATGCATGATCATAAGTGCAGAGATGTGCTCCTCCATCATCTATTTCCAGAAACAGGTTCACCACACGTGCATATTCCCAGCATCAGGCCCTTATTTGCCAATACCCCCATTATATATATCAAGAAACAAACTCAGAAAACTTAAGTGATTAGTCAAAGATAGTATAGGTATTAACAGAACCAAAATTTTAACCTCAGCCTTCTCTCTTTATCTGACACAATTTCAGAGCAAGAAGGGAACTTTGAGCTCATAAAGTGTCATTATTTTGCATATTTGGAGACTGAGACCCAGAACAGGAAATAATTTTTCTAAGATAGCATAGCTAATAAGTATTTAGATGTGCTGTTCTATACTTTCTCTTATTCCCATATGAAAATCTCACCAGCATTTTCTTTTTCAATAAACTCTAAGTCACTAAGATCAAGAAATCCCCAAGAGTGAAAAATCCATTTATTTAAATCTCTCTACATTGAAGAGAAGCACCATTTTCTTAGTGAGAAGAGTAATCAAGCAGAATGGAAGTTTTTAACACATTTTCTATTAAATAGAGACTGCCAGAAGATCAACTGCTTCCCTCCTGTATCATTAGCCTCATTAATTAATTATCTGCTGTGTAGAACACACAAAGATGGACATAGTCAACTTTCCCTTATTTGCAAATGGATTATATACTTTATGGATTATTTCCCACCCACTCAGTTCTGGGCTGACACAGTAAGGCCACAGTGATATCAGAGAGAGGTAATGAAAGGATTTAGTCACTATCTGAGAGTATGTATATAAATCCATAGATAGGTAGAAAGATTAGATAGATGTATAGAGATAGAGATCAATATTTCACAAATTGTATATGTAGATAGGTATATATGTCTAAACATATATACATATTTATTTTTACAAGTTAAGAAAATAGAGGGCAAAAAATATACTGATTTGCAAGTTTCATACAGCTTTCTTCACAGAGCTGGTAATCAAATTCAAGTCTTCTACAGTTATATCGAGGGCTCTCCAATATCATACATGTATATGCACACATATACATATACTCATGTATACACACTATGTAGACACATATACAAACATAAATGTATACATATATACAAACACATATGTATAAATACATACATAAAAATGGGTGTGTGTATATATTCCTATATACTCACATACTTATATGTATATATATGCATGTATACATACATGTGTGTATGTGACATATAGGTATGTTTGTATGTATATATCTATGACACACCTCTAATCCAAGTTATTATGCATTCTGGGCCTCCATTTTCTTATCTTTAAAAAAAGTGGAAGTTTAGACTAGGTAGTCTCCCAAATTCAAGACAACCAAAGGCTTTTTAGAGAGGGGAGAGACCTTAGAGTCAACAAGTGTTAGAATTCTGTAATCTTAAATTTCTGACACTTATTGGCTGGGTGAATATGGATAAATTGTGGAACTTCTTTGATGCCTCAATTCCTTCATCTGTAAAATGCAATCTGTTAGTAATAATGCTTGTCCTACCTATATCACAGGTACTATGATACTCAAATGAGATAATGAAAAGAAAAGGGTTTTGCAGCTAGATAACCTGACATGAAAAGTCAGACGTCATACTGCTTCAGTAGTTTCATTCAAATCAGAGAAGAATACATCAGCCCCCAAACACCCAGTGTCAAATTTCTTTACCATAAGCTAATGCAGCAAAAGTCTTTAAAAACTCTGTCTTGGTCCTGGCTTTTCTACCACTTTGGTAGATGACTTGAGTAAACCTGTTCCATTCTATGGACTTCAATTTCCTCTTTTATAAAATGAAGGGAAATGGATTAGAAGATTTGCATTGTCCTTCTTTTTTTATCAGTCTTTGAAACGTGGGAAGATGAGTAATTTGTTTTTTAATTCACTGTTTCCATAAAAAAACCCATTATTAAATTAGTCCCAATGGCACTTTTCTACCATGGAAGAATGTGCTTTTTATTGGGATAGAGTCTGTGGTATTCTTGTAAGCCTGTGACCTAATCCTAAGGGGTGTGTAATTAAACAATTAGAGGGCAGAATGTTGTGTTTTATCCTACAAAAATAACTGTATCTTCCCTAATAGCTAAACACTACCCCATTGTGCCCTCTGCCTCTATTGTTCAAACTGTAACTTTCCCTCTTTCAAGTGGGCACTGGACCTCTTAGGGAAGTTAGATGTTTTGTAGCTGAAGCACAAATGCCATTGAAAAAATTCCACCCTCACCCTCTTTTCTCAAGGTTACTTCATAGATTAGAGGGAAGGTTGTGGGTGATTGAAACTACAGTGTTTTGTGAGTAAGATCCCTACCTCTCATGTTTTCATTTTGAGTAGTACAGAATAATTTCTGAAAGATGCACAGGCATGGGTGGGTTGGGATCTGTATCACAAATAACATTACAATATCTTTCTTTCCCTCTTCCAATCTTCCTTATAACTGTTGAGGGTGATATCATTCTTCCAATCAACCAGGATCTCATGGTTCTGGTGTCATCTTTACATTTTCATGGTACCTCACTGTATACAGCCAATTAGTGGCCAAATCCTTTTGCTTCTACTTCTACAACTCTTAATTATGCCCCCTTTTCTACTTACACATAGCCACTACCCTTGCTCCAGCCCTCATCATCTCAATGAAGGACTAATACGACCTCCTAATTAGACTCCCTGAATCATATTTCCCCCATTTCCAATATATTCTCTATATATCTGCTAAAGGGATTTTCCTAAAGCATAAGACTGAATCCCTAGTGACCCTAGGATCAAGTAAATTATTATTTAATCTTTATCTCATCCTTTGAAAATTCTACTTTTTTTTAAGTTTTAAAAAACACAATTATTAATATAATGGTATAAGTATATAATTTATAAAGATATAATTATATATATTTGAGTGTTTGTTGTTTCTTTTTCCTGATTAATAAATTTTGGAGACAACTAATCTAAAGTATTTAAAGTTAAGACTAATGTGCCATTGGAACCATCACATTTCAAAAAGTGTAAATGTTGAGAGTTTGGATAAGAACAAATATGGAAAATATATACAGTGGTTTCTACTGGAATATATTTCTTATATTTTCAAAAGCATTTTTTTCAATGTAAGTTTGGCATTTGGTCATTATATTGTTAGATATAGCTATGTGTGAGCATGTGACAGTAAGCACTAATTAGGTTTTCTCTCTCTGGATGTTCATCTTTCCATTATTAGGGAATTCCTTTCCACCCTATTTGCACTAGGAAATTGTTATAATGTATTAGACATATCATCATTCCACCAGTAAGGAAGGGAAAGTACATCAGGATTCTACTTGCATAGCTATCTTTCTCAATTATCAACTGATACTTTGGTAAACATTGGCAATAGGGAATAGAGACCACAATAACTCACTTTTTTCTACTAGACATGAGCCAGATCCATAGGTCTCAGCAACCAGGGCCCCAATGAATCATGTGGCTCAGCTGAAGAGATAACACTCTGTTATCAACAGGGCAGGACCCCCATTGATTAAAAAAATGCTTTGACCTTTGCCTTAAAAAAATGATACCTCCCAGCATATAGAACTAGGGGGTGAAGAAAATATCATTTTAGAAAGTACTGAAAGAAGGTATGAAGACTCTAGCTTATGGCACATCTAAATCAGAAATTATGGGCAGGGATAAAAGATAAACACACTCTTTTCTCTATTTCTCCCTGGGCCATTCCTGGCAAGCAAAACATCTGAAAACATGACCATCCACTACCAGACATAGAAGAACCAAAATACACCTTCCTTTCTTTCTTCCCTTTTTCCTTCTTTCTTTCTTTCTTTCTTTCCTTCCTTCCTTCCTTCCTTCCTTCCTTCCTTCCTTCCTTCCTTCCTTCCTTCCTTCCTTCCTTCCTTCCTTCCTTCCTTCCTTCCTTCCTTCCTTCCTTCCTTCTTTCTTCTTTCCTTCTCTTCTTTCCTTCCTGTTCCCCTACCCATAATTCTACTTTATACTTGGCTTATGCCTGAGAAGCTAGCTTCTCTCCTATATAAAGGAATGCTTCTGTTTATATTTTAATTTTTTCTGAGACTGTGTCTTTCACATCTCCTAGTCTGGAAGTACAGTGGCTGCTCACATGTCTGATCCCACTACTTGATGACATCAAAGTTTTGACATGTTCTGTTTCAGACATGGATTGGTTCATCCCTTATGGACAATCTGGTCCCCCTCCACCTCTACCCACAAACCTGGTCACTTACCATATAGATGCTGAACTTAGTGCTGATATCCAATTGTCATATCCCACTGAAGCTCAGAACTCTTAAGCACAAGAAATCCCTTAGACTCAACCTCCTTAGTAGCTAGAATTATATAGGCATGGGTAGACTTTAAAGTTCCTATTAAGAATTAAACTCGGGCAGCTAGGTGGCACAGTAGATAAAGTACCAGCCCTGGATTCAGGATGACCTGAGTTCAAATCCAGCCTCAGACACTTGACACTTACTAGCTGTGTGACCCTGGGCAAGTCACTTAATTCTCATTGTCCCACAAAACAAACAAACAAAAAAGAATTAATCTCAAGTTTGAGGTAGAGGCTATTCTGATTGATTTCTATAGTTGCACTGAGCTAGCAACCCTCCTCCCTAATCCCACCCCCCCAAAAAAAGGCTGTGTGTTTGCTCTTTCTTATTACTTTCCCTCATTGCTCTTGGCGGGGAAGAAATTCTGCTTATTTATTAGGGTTTTAATTAGGCCTTTTAAAAAAAATTGTAGCTTGAATAAAAGGTGTTACAGGTGTCTTCATTTAGGGTGAGGGAGAAACCAGGATTTATTGATACTAGTATGAGTTGTAGGGAAGGGAAGATTGTTTAAGAGCTTCCAATCCAACATGAATTGGTAAGGGCCAACTATGGTTGAAGCACTATACTAAGTGATTTGGATTCAGGTACAAAAAAGAAAATATCTCTGACCTCAAAGAGCTTACATTTTACATAGTGGGAAAAGAGAAGCAATATAACATGCAAAGCAAAAAGTACATGTATATTTATTTGAAGAAGGAGAGCCCAGTTACAGCTAGGAAGATCAGCAGGGCTTTCTTGAGAAGTGATGGAAAGGATTATACCAGGCAATGGTAAGAAGAATGCATTTCTGTTTTGTTTTCTGTTTTATGGGTTTTTGGGGTTTTTTTTTTTAGGGCAATGAGGGTTAAGTGACTTGCCAAAGGTCACACAGCTAGTAAGTGTCAAGTGCCTGAGGCTGGACTTGAACTCAGGTCTTCCTGAATACAGGGCGAGTGCTTTAGCCACTGTGCCACCTAACTGCCCCTGCATTCCTGTTTTGATGGAAGACCTGTGCAAAGTCACCAATGTGGGAAATGTGGAAGTTGTTACATATTGGAAACATCTAATAGGTGACTTGGGATGGGCCATAGAGTATAAGAATAGAAATAATGTGCTACAAGACAGAAAAATGCACTGAAGACAAATTATGAAGTACTTCAAATGTCAAGCAGAGATTGGGGGTCATTTGTATGAAAGGAAAGAAAACTGAGGGAGGCAAAAGTAATGATTGGGATGCAGTTACAATAGTCAAGCAAGAATTAATGAGGGTCTGAATTAGTGTTGTGGCCCTATGAAAATAAGAGTTGATAGAGATTTGAGAGATATTGTAGAGGTACACTTGACAGTTTTTAGGTATGATGGGAGGATGCAGGTTGAAGAAGCAAGAGTAGAGAATAACTTTCATGTTGTAAACTGCAATAATTTAAAAGATCGTGGTGTCCTTGACAAAAACAAAGAAGTTAGGAAGTCTGATCAGTTTGGGGAACAAGATGATGAGTTATGCTTTGATCATTTTGAGTTTAAGGTTCTTAGGGTCATCCAGTTAGAATTTCCCAATGTACAATTGGTAATATAGGACAAGAACTTAAGATAGAGATGAAAGTTTGATATGTAGTTTGGGGAGTCATGGGCTTAGTTTTATTTATTAATTAAACTCAATCATTTTTGTGACCACTGAGAAAACACGTAGAAAGAAAACAAAAAGAGGGCCTTAGCTTTGAGGAGGGGGGTGGGCAACTGTGGGTGAACATGGATTACAATTCAACAAAAGTGAAAGAGAAGTCATTGCCCTACTTCAAACCTCACATTTCAGCCTTGGTAAACTAATGAAAGGGTTTTATAAATATAGAAGCACTATGAAAATATAAGTGTATATGGAGTAGTTCTGTTTTATTCTACTCTCCCCAAATAGTTAGTCATGGAGTTTCTAACAAAGGCAACCATATCTTCCCTCATCCTTAATCTTGGAACAATTACAACACTCATGGAAAACTCTATTATGACAGTGAGGGTAATGGGGAAGACTAAGAGAGATGTGCTGGATCATTGTAATGTCTTGTAATTTAATTTCACATTGGTTGGTTTTATCATCACATGAAAATGAATGGTGGCAATATCTTATAATAGAATAAATACTGAGGTCAGGAGCAGAGGATCTGACTTCAAATCCTGTTTCTGCTCTCAGCACCTAGCATAATACCTTATATGTAATATTTTGTTGCTGTTGTTCAAGCATTGCATTCATATCTGACTGTTCATGATCTCATTTGGGGTTTTCTTGGCAGAGATACTGGAGTGGTTTGCCATTTTCTTCTCACAGCTCATTTTACAGATGAGGAAACAAAGGCAAACAGGGTTAAGTGACTTGCCCAGGGTGACACAGCTTATAAGTATCTAAAGTAAGATTTGACAGAAAGATGAGTCTTCTTGAAGCCAGGGCCAGCACTCTTATACATTGCTCTATCCACCAAAGTGCCCTTAAGTTTTAAGCCTATGTATTATTAAACATTTAAAATTGTTACATTATGTTAGTTGAAAATTAGGATTTTTGTCCTCTGGAACTGAAATTAGAGACTATTTCTTCATACACAAAAGAAGCAGTTGAAAAAATACAGTTGCTAAACACCATAAAATGCCATATGGCTTTTTTCCTTGTGAAATTAACAATCAACCTTCAAAATGCAATTAATACTGCAATTATGATCTGAATGCTCATTTCAGATAATGGGAATATACTTTGCAATCAAGGTTTTCCTTTCTGTTGTCTTCTCTGGGTGTGTAAATTTTTCTCTCCAGTAAAAATATCATATTGTTACCTCCTTGGGAGAAAAAAAAGTGCTCATTTTCTGTATTATCCTTAATTAATTTGCCTTTAAATACCATTTTTAACATTCTAGCTGTTTGTAATAATTATAATGAGAAAACTAGTATGAAGGTCATTCCCAACATCTGGAAAAGGAAACAAAGACTCTACTAATTAGGAGAACTTAAGAAATAAAGGAAGAAACCATTTTTTGTAAACAGATGCTAGGTAGGAGGTAGGGGATGGGGCAGAGTATATAGGAGGAAGGGGGGGAAAAGGGGAGAGTAAAGAAAAACCCAAGAACACATATTAACTGTTTATGATAGTTCTTTGGGGAAAAGTTGTGACTTTTTTCCCCCCATTAAGAGAGTTTCAGAGTGCATTACAGTAGCTGATTTGCAAGACTCCGGATCAGGAACATGGGTGTGAAAATCATCTCTGGCACTTAGCTGTTCTACAAGTCCTATCACTTGTCTCAGCCTCAATTTCTTCACCTATAATATGGGGATTACAATACCCAATGTTGGTAGGCGTAAATGAGATAATATATATGAAGCACTTTCCTAATTCATGGTGTTAGATAAGTGCTAATTATTATAATGGAAAGAACATTAGATTTAGAATAGGATGAGGCCTGGGTTCAAATTTTGGATCCCACACATGGCAAATGAGAAACAATGGGCACTCTCCCCTTGTAAGCCTCCGTTTCCTTATGTGTAAAAGGGGGAAAAAAATGTTTTGCCAGCCTTAAACTTATAGGAGTATGAGTGACTATTATCATTATAATTGCATTAGTCCTTACAGAATTTGATCTGCTGATAAGCTGTCATTACAATATGTCAGCATCTTTAAACTGCTATTACAGGGGAAGTGAGGTGACGTTAACCTGGCAGGCCCCTTCCCAGACTGTGACTTTGTTCTAGTCTTGAAGCAAACTCAGGCAAGCCATTCACTAAAGCCACTCGTACAGGGCATGAAAGCTTCCAACCCAGCAGCTGTTGTTCAGTGATGCATCAGTGAAGCAAAAAATTATGCCAGTATAAAAAATAGATCTTGAGCCACAATCCTCCTTCTTATCCCTTTGTTCTGCATTAGGGGAGAACCTCTGGGATTCATTTAGCTGTAATCATTTGTTACTGAGGGGCAAAGCGTCTTTCAGACAGTGATGATGGAGTCACCTTTGAAAGAAGTGCAAATGAGGAGAAATCATTTTCCAATCTGCCCTCCCAGGATTGCATTTGATAAACTAGTGCTCACTCAAAGAGACTGCCTAGAATGTAGATCATATTCATAAATAACAAATGGGCATCTTAGACTTAATTTTGTTCCTAGTAGGTTAATTGCCTGATCTCCTGAACCTTCCTGCAATAGTTCGTGCAGGAAGCAAGTTGCACTGAAAAAGGAGGTATTGAGCCACTTCAAATTCCAAATGGGCAGGGTCAGAACATACCTGGAATATTGCATCTAGTTCTGAATGCCATATTTTAAAAACATTAACAAAACAGAACATGTTCTGAAGAAGATGACTAAGACAGTGAGAGGACTAGAGACCATGGGGAGAAATGAGGAGGTTAGGCCCAATTATGAGAAGTCTCAGGGGATATATGATTGTTGACCTTAAGTGTTTGAAGGACTATTGTGTGAATGAGGGATTCGATTTGGGATTTTTAGATCATACATTCAGAAATGGAAGGGTCACTAGAGGCCATGAATCCTAGTCAAAGAGAACTTGAGCTTCCCACAGTTACATGGGTAGTGAATGGAAGAAGCAAGCATTTGAACCCTGTTCCTCTGATTCTTCATCCCAGATGCTTTCCAATGCACCCCAGTACCTTAAAGCAGAGATACTTCATGAATGTTCATGGATCTCCTGCTGGAGTCAATAACATTGGCTCAATCATTCTCATTTTGAAATAAGTTAATTTCCATTTTAACTTTGGAACTACAATCAATAGGCTGTGATTTCTTCCACATAAATTAAGCCATTAGATTTATTGGCAATGCCAAAGCCAAACATCAAATCTTTAATGAAAATGAAGATTAATATTTGGCCAAGAAACCTCAAATCATCAAATGTCTGAAATGTTTGCTTTGCTTGCATTGACTACTGCTTTAGTTTTGCCCTAAGGGCCCTAGGTTGCTTCTGCATCATATTAATTTGGGTGGCAGTGGGAGAGGAACAGTGAAGTATGGTAGAGAAAGTTAAGCACTGAGAGTGAGAAGTTGGAGCTTCTAACACCACTTAAGAACCACTTAGGAGCCCTGCAACTTTTTGCGATATGCTTTTGTTTCTCCCTGGACTTCAGTATTTTCATCTGCAAAATGAGGGTAATCATATTTTCCTTACTATTTCATAGATTTGTTGGGGGACAAAATTTTATAAAGCTTAAAGCAAGATAAGCAGGTGAATGACAATTATCTAAAAAATGAAGTTGTTCAGTCTAGTAAGCATTTATTAAACACCTACTATGTGCCAGACACTAATGGTAATTTAGGACATAAAAAGACAAAAATGACACTGGCCTTGCATTCAGCCTATATTAAAACAGGAGAAACAATAACTGTGTAGATAACAAAATGGAAAAAAAATTAAAATCAAGAGAAATAAGAGAAGGTGGAAAGAAGTGAGAAGAGAAGGACCAGTAATTAGGAAAGCCATATTACCTGGCTACAAGTTTAATGATCTCCTTTGCAAGCTATAGCATTTGGCCTCTTGGACACATAATAGCAAATTGCAGAGGCAGTCCATAGATTTGTGACTGGCAGTGGAATGGGGATAGAGGAAAGAAGGAAGGAAGAAAAAAGGTAAATGAAGAAAGAAGGAAGGGAAGAAAGTAGGAAGGAAGGAAGGAAGGAAGGAAGGAAGGAAGGAAGGAAGGAAGGAAGGAAGGAAGGAAGGAAGGAAGGAAGGAAGGAAGGAAGGGGAGGGGAGAAAATTGGTAGGTAAGGAAGTGGAGAAAGAAAGGGGAGATGAAATAAGTATTTTTAAATAGTATTTTATTTCTTCCAAATGCATGTAAAGACAATTCCTTGTCTGCCTATTGACTTTTGGAGGGGGGTGGGGAGGTGTTGAGATAGAGTGAGTAGGGGGAAAAGAAATTGGAGGCAAACAGAGTAGGTATTTTATTCCATGAGTTTGACTAGAAACAGAGAGAGAGATATAAGATGATAGGTTGACGGGATGGTAGTCTCATGAAGACTTATTTAAGAAGGAAGAAATGTGGGGCATATTTGAGAACAATAAGGGAAGAAATTACATGATAGGGGGAGTTTGAAGATTCTTGAGAGGATGTGATGGAAAATGATTAAGAAGATAGGAGGGGAGGGAATAGGATTGATGGGACAATTACATGGTTTAGCTTTCTCCATAGTATGCATTTAATAAATGCTTGTTTTCTTCCTCTTCTACCCACCTCTCTTTCTCATTGCTGTGGGAAAGGGAAGGTGAGTGGGGGGACAGGATCAGGAAGGGCAAGCCTGTATGACTTTGTTCTTAGCTTATTTTCTCTTAGACTACAGGGAAAGCCATAATGAATCCAGAGGTTATCTTTTTTCTTTTTTTTTCTTTCTATGCTCAGATTTTGACCATAGGAGACAGCATCATGAGTCTAGAACTTTAGCCTTAGCTTTGGCCTTGATCTTGGTCTTAACTCTGGCCATCACCCTTAGGTCCCTGAGAAAGGCAGAACCTCATAGCTGGCCTCCTCCTTGGGTTCTTGGCTTGCTTCCTTCTTATGGGTACAGAAGCCTTAAGGTTCTGTTGCCCCTTCCCCTCTTCTGTCTACTCCATGGTAAGACAACAGTTGCTTAGGGGAAAATAAGTGAATGAATGAATTCTAGCATGCACCTGCTCTCACTTCTTTGTTTAGTTTGCTTCAGGAAAATGGATCAGGAAGCTAATTGTCCTCTCTTGCTTTGACCTTACCCCCTTAGGCCTCTGAAGGTTTGATAGAAACCATCGATATCTGTAAACATTTATGTTTGGGGAAAAAGAGTTCAAAGAAACATGGTTCCCACTCTTTTTCAGTGTTCTTACCAATTCAGCACCTCAGTTGACTCCCTGTAACCCTTTTTTTTTTCTTTCTTTTTTTTTTTTTTTTAGTTAGGCAATTGGGGTTAAGCGACTTGTCCAGGGTTACACAGCTAGTAAGTGTTAGGTGTCTGAGGCCGGATTTGAACTCAGGTACTCCTGACTCCAGGGCCAGTGCTCTATCCACTGTGCCACCTAGCTGCCCCCCTGTAACCCTTCAAAGGGATAAGTTTTTAGGAGAAAAAAAATGTTGCTTTCTCTTCTCAATTGAGTAAAGAATATTAAAGGTGAGAAAATCCAACAGGCTGTTGAACTAAGCTTTTGCTGGGACAAGAACTCTTTCACCTATTTCAAATAGACAATAGTTTATCTGTTTTGAAGTTATCACCCCAAAATAAATGGCCACATTGCTGCTGATGCTGAGACTGAGGTGATTGCTATTACTATTTCATATTGCAAGGACTTCTGTCTTCATTAGAGGGAGTGCCCTTCCATTGATGCAGATCACAGCCTGTCACGACTTTTGTAGATGAATTTAACAGCTACTGAAAATGGAAAAAAATCCAGCCCTTACCCCTTCCCTGTCAGTTTAAGTTATTAAGTTTCTCTTCTGATGAGTATACAGCAAAGCTGTTTCCCCCATGCCTGGAATTCTCTCCCTTCCTCATCTCTGTCTCCTGACCTCCCAGGCTTTCTATAAGTTTCAAATAAAATCCTACCTTCTGCAAAAAGCCATTCTTTATTGTGCTGTAAGAAATGATAAGCAGGCAGATTTCATTAAAAAAAAAAAAAACCTGGAAAGACCTACATGAATTGATGCTGAGTGAAATGAACAGAACCAAGGGAACGTTGTATGATGATCAACTGTGATAGATTTAGCTCTTCTCAGAAATACAATGATCTGAGACAATGCCAAAAGACTCATGAAAGAAAATGCTCTCCACATTCAGAAGAAGAACTATGGAATCTGAATGCAGATTGAAGCATGCTATTTTCACTTTTGCTTTTGGTTTTGTTGTTGTTATTTTTTCTCCTTTCTTGTCATGTTTTTCCATTTTGTTCTGATTCTCTTCTTACAACATGACTAATGTGGAAATATGTTTAACATGATAGTAATGTATAACCTATATCATATTGCTAGCTGGCATTGGGAGGGGGGAGGAAAGGGAAGGTAGGAAGAACATTTGGAACTCAAAATCTTATAAAACTTAATGTTGAAAACTATCTTTACATGTAATTTGAAAAAAAAAAAAAGGTCTGATTTTTTTTTAAGAAGCCTTTCTGGTCCTCCTCAATGCTAGTGCATTTCCCAAGAG
Source organism: Dromiciops gliroides (assembly GCF_019393635.1). Classification (NCBI taxonomy): domain Eukaryota; kingdom Metazoa; phylum Chordata; class Mammalia; order Microbiotheria; family Microbiotheriidae; genus Dromiciops; species Dromiciops gliroides. Next base: position 629,000,386 of record NC_057862.1, on the reverse strand, counting down.
ATAATCTCCAAATTACCAAGTCTATAACTTTTTTGTTGGTTCATAGTAGTTTCCCATTAGATTTCAAGCTTCTTGAGGTCAGGGACTTCCCTTTGTATCTCTAGTGCTTAGCATACTGCCTGGAACAGAAGAGAAGCTTAATAAATGCTTGTTAACTTAGTCCATGCAGAAGAGACATCATTTTTCATGAAATTAGTATTTGAGGCCTTCTTTACTTATTTAGACAAGGAATGGATTATACTATATAGACGCAGAACTGGAGAACCTAGAATTGCTTCTTCATTATGATAAGGCATGGAAGTTTAAAAAAAATGTTGTAGAAAGTTATTATCATTTCTATAATTAAGAAAATAATATTAGTTTTTACTAAAAATAAAGTATGATAAAATAAAAATTATCAACAAGTATTGATAGTGATAATAGTAACATTAACTGACATTTCTGGAGCATTTTTAGGCTTTCTAACCACTTTCTTCCTAAAGACCCTCTGAGAAAATAAGAATAGTTAACATTTACGTAGCACCTACTATGTTCCAGGCACTGTCCTAAATTATATAAGCATTTTTATACAAAGTCGATAAATAAGAAAGTGAAGTCCAGGAAGAATGAGTGTCTTACTCATGAGAAGACTATATGCCAAGAACTTTTCAAGGTACTTTACAAATATTAACTCACTCAGTTGTTCCAAAAATTCTGGGAGGAAGGTACTATAATTATCCCCATTTTACAGTTGAGGAAATTGAGGCAGACAGAGGGTAAATTACTTGCCTAGAGTAATTAAGTATCTTGAGACTGGAATTGAACTCAGATTTTTCCGACTTTGGGTCCAACATTCTATCCATTGGGCCACCTCACTGCCATGGTCACACAGTTAATAGGTGGCAAAAGTAGGAATCAAAATCAGGTCTCCATACCTATCCAAATTTTTGCTCATGTGTTTAGGGAGTTTGATTAGAAAATGAAGATTCGGGGCAGCTAGATGGCGCAGTGGTAAAGCACCGGCCCTGGATTCAGGAGTACCTGAGTTCAAATCCGGCCTCAGACACTTGACACTTACTAGCTGTGTGACCCTGGGCAAGTCACTTAACCCTCATTGCCCTGCAAAAAACAAAAAAACAAACAAAAAAAAAACCCAGAAAATGAAGATTCTATGCCCAATTCAGAGAGTATCAAGAAACCTCTCAAATATCTAAAATGAAAGATAGCTTGGTGTGGTTGTTGTATTCTCTTCTCAAAGATGACGAAAATGACATCACTATGTTGGGGTCAAGGTACAGTGAGTCTGACTGCGGCTGATCGGACCAATAGGAGCTCAGAAGGCTCTACCATAGGTTGAGCACAAATAGTCTACATAAGCATTTGGAGTGAAGATGTCTCTAAATTTCTGAAATGCATGTTTCCTTCAAGCTACTTTGCATATATTTCACTTTGCTTTCTTTGATGTGGACAAGCCATGCTGAGTGAGTAGTCCTTTACCAGTGTCTCCTATGGCTCACAATATGTCCCAAAGTTCTTCAGAGAGACCTTGAGAATGTCCTTGTTTCACTTCTTCTGACCTCTATGTGAGTGCTTGTCTTGTGTGAGTTCTCTGTAAAATTATCTTTTAGGCTAATATGCCTCTGGCATTAGAACAAAATGGCCAGCCCCTCAGAGTTGGACTCTCTCTGTTAGAGTTTTAATGCTTGGCAGTTCAGCTCAAGCAAGGACCTCAGTGTCCAGCACCTTATCTTACCAGGTTAACTTCAGAGTCTTCTTAAGAAGTGTTTCAATTTTCTGGCATGATGCTGGTAAACTGTGCAGGTTTCACAGGTATACAACAATTGGGTCAGCACAACAGCTCTGTAATCCTTCAGTTTGGTAGGCAGCCTAATACCTCTTCTCTCCTCCACTTTTCTTTGGAGCCTCCAAAACACTGAGCTCGTTTTGGAATTGGCATCAATCTCATCATCTATGTGGACATCGCTGGAGAGTATTCTGTCCAAGATAGGTGAAATTATTCATAGCATTCAAAATTGCTCCTTTTGCTGGAACCAATGGTTCCATCTATGGATGATGCAGTGCTGGCTGGTGGAGAAACACTGTTTTCTTCGTGGTAATTGTCAGATCAAAATTAGCACCAGCCGAAGAGAATCAATCTAAACTCCGTTGCATCTCAGCCTCCGAGGTTCCACTGAGTGCACCATCATCTGAGAACAATCACATGGCAACTCTCCTTCCACTTTAATCTTACCTCGTGGCCTTTTCAAGTTAAGTAATTTACTACCTTGGTGCTATTTCTATCCTCAGTGAAAGAGTCTGACAACATTGCTGAAAACAACATGCTAAAAATAGCACAGGAAAGATCACACAACCTTGCTTTACTCCATTGGTGACTGAGGAAGTTTAAGAGCATATTCCACTATCCAGGACAGTGCAAGTATGTCATCATGAAACTGACATGGAATACTGATGAATTCTGGGCAATAAAATTTTGTCATGATTTCTAATAAGTCCTCATGACTGATAGTATCAAAGGCTTTGGTCAGATCAAAGAACGTTGTGTATTGAACTCTGTTCTACTCCTGGCATTTCTCCTGGAGTTGTCAGACTGCAAATACAATATCAAAAATTCCTCAGTCCTTCAGAAAGTCACACTGGCTCTCAGGTAGATGACCATCTTCCAGATGAAGCATCATCCTATTAATAAAAATTTTGTCCCTCCCATTCCCTCACCCTCTGTAATTGTCACAAACTATTTCCTTTTTCTTTATAGAGATGATCTCATGGGTCCTATTATCCTCTTACCATATAAGCTGGAAAACTTTATCCAGCTTTTGTCTGAGCAGTAGGTCCCCTGCCTTGTAAATCTCAGCTGCAATAGAATCAGTACCAGGCTCTTTGCCACATGAGAGGAAACTAGTGGTAATCAGAATTTATTCTTCAATTGGAAATTCAGCTGCAGTGGGATTGACTTCAACCTGAGATACATAGTCAATGGCTTCAGCATTGATTGATTATTATTTGTTGAGGACACTTTGGATATATTCAACCCTTCTCTTCTAGGATCATGTCCTTATCAATGTGGCTCCATCAGCACTGAGTAGATGAGATGCACCATAGGTCTTTGGCCCATAACGAGCCCTCAGGACATCATAAAAGTAATTTAGACTATTACTATCAGTGTAAAACTGAATTCTATCTGCCTTCTCATTGAGCTAAGAATCTTGCATCCCTCTAATCTTCCCTTGCACTTTACTTTTGATAGAGTCAATGCTACATTTTTAAAGAAAGATGAATCATCTTTTGAGTGAACCCTGTGGAATTCTCATTTTTTTCTTTAGCAGCTTCTGAATTTTCCCATAATTTTCATCAAACTAATCTTGATGCTTGCAAGTGTTCTGGCCCAGATGAGTAAATGTAGTGCTATATGCCCAATCTCTGAAAGATGCCCAGTCTTTTTCCACTCCACTTTTGCCATCTGTTAGCTCAGCTCTCCCTCCAATTTATCAACAAATTGTTCACTCTCGTAGGAGCAGTCCAATCTGTTGACATTAAGTCTTCTGATAGTTGTCTTTCTTTGGGGCTACCACTTTTGTTGAATGTCCATGTTTAGCTTGAAGAGGATAAGTCTGTGATTGGTCTAGCACTCTGAACCACACATAGCCTTCATCACTCTCATATCCTATTTGTCTCTTCTCCTTACAATTTTTGCTGAAAGGGTGCATGAATGAAGGTTTGTTGTCTTCCTGGTACATGGAAGACAGTGTTAGTGATAAGAAGGTCATGAGATGCACAAATCTTTAATAGAAAGTGACCATTGCTGTTGCTGTTTCTGACTCCATTCTTCCTAAGGGCTCCCTGCCATGCTTTTGCCTACTGAGGAGTTAAAGTCACCCAGATTTACAAACTTGTCCTCTTTTGGCACAATGATGATGTGGGTCTTCAGGTCTTCCTTAATTTTTTCTTTGACCTCATCAGGTTTATCATGGTGGGCACTTTCCTGCAAGTAGCAATCATGTTTTCATGATTATGTTCTTTAATCCTCTTGGAAGGGATACTAGTTCATTTATCAGGTTGGTTTTTATTGTAAAACCTATATCAGCTTCATGACGCTCCACTCCACTCCAGAAAAATGTGCATCCAACTCTAACTTTGGCAATCTGGCCTTTATTCGCCAGCCTTGTTTCACTCATGGCTGATATTTGAATGTGATACCTGCTGAGTTCTCTTGCAACAGGAACAATTCACCTTTGAGGTCTACTCAATTTTGTATTATCCATAAGCGTGCATACATTCTATATACCAATGATGAGTAGGATTATCTTTGCAAGATTGTAAGGTAGAATCCCTACCTGCTGTGGTAATCAGGCCAGAGCTAGGGTTAAGTGAAGCAGACAACTTAAAGGCATTTTTATAGCCTCTTTCTCACATGAGGAGGTGATCAGTTTAATCTTCAAAAAAGTTTGACACTGGTGAATCCCACTCCTGCTTCAGTCCAGTGAGAAGAAGATGACCCTATGTTCTGGGCCACGAGTGAGCAAGGTTGTGATTACAGTTCACAATGTATCCACAACTGCTATTTGGTCACTTGCTTATCACTACAGGACTTTGAGTTAGGTTAAAAAAAAAGTAAAAAAAAATGTTATGGTATGGGTCATGTATTTTGACTTCAGAATAATTTGGTTTGAAGTGAGACAGAGTTGCATGAAGTCATCAGCCTCACTGTTTCAGAGTTAAACAAGTCTGGTGGCAAGACAAAAGTCAATATGACTGCCAATGGCTCAGGATGCAGCAAATGATCTTTATAACTAACCAAGCCTGCTTCAACCACCTTCATGGCTGTTGGAACAAACTATCATTATCTGCCCATTCTTTTGGGAAGTCTTCAGATGTTTGGGATCGACACTACACTAATTCACTGATAGATTTGAGGCCCCTTAATTACCTCCAACCTAGTTTAGTCCATCTGTCAAAATGGCTTACTGAAGTATGGCCACTGTGCATACCATAGGTCATTGGAACCACTTTTGAGAGTTGGGTAGCAGGTGGATGCCAAAGGTGGACAGATGCCCTGAAAAGGTCATGGCAGCCCTTACATCAGTGGTACTAGTTACATATATGGTATAATGAAAAAAAAAATGCAACTTCGAGTCAGACAATGTAGGTTTGCATTTAGGCTCTGCTAGTTACTGCCTCTGGCCTTGGTTAAATTACAATCTTTTGGAACCTTACTTCCTCATCAATAAAATAAGTATGTTGGATGCTAGATGATCTCTGTTGTCATCTATGGCCTTCTAAAGAACAGTTTACATAAGGTTACACAATTCATATACACAGTACAAATGTATAAAGCCCTATCTCTGTAAGCAATAAGCCTGACCACGTTGATCCAATTCACAATAAGTCATTTTCTTCCAAATAATCTGCCTTTTAATTGCCTCTGTGAGCCCAGAAAAAAGGTAATAAGGCATGACAAAACTACTGAGTCCAACAAAGGCTAGGTGAGAATTGAAAAGAGATCTCTGTAATAGACATCTTCATTCTTACTGGTAACATGATCTGTCAGTCATTAAAAACACTCATTGGGGCTGACTAGTCATAATTGTGTCTATTCTATATGGAAAGGGAATAGATCTAGAAAGCTAGAACCCTTTCAAAATTTCATTTTCATATTCTTTCAAATTCAAAATTAAGGGAAATTGCTATGATTTTATAAGGGAAAAAAAATCACACCCTTTATTCTCCTTCTACCATGTGTCTACATGCCCACGCAGAATATATGCTCCCTGAGGGAAAGAACTATTACATTTTCTTAATATTCCCTATGCCTCATACAGTATTTTTACATGAAATAGGTGCTTAACAATCATTTACTAAATATAATTTAATTATTCAAAATATCACCTATGCTGTTACCAATTCTTGTACTGACCTGATTCAGTGCTAACTTCTCCTGTTTGTGTTTCTCAAACAAAACACTCCATCTCCCAACTCCAGGAATTTTACATTCTACTTCCTAATCTCTGCCTCTCAGCTTCCTTCAAGCTGCAGCTGAAATCCCACTTTCTGCAGGAAGGAAATCTTTCTCAATCCCCCTAATTCTAGTAGAGAATTATAGACAATAACCTCTGTTGGTAATTTCACATTTTTTCTGTCTATTGCTTGTTTGTACATTATTGTATTCATATCATTTCCCCCTTAGGCTGAGAGCTTCTTGAGAAAAGGGATTGTCTTTTGCCTTTTTTTGTATCCCTAGTGTTTAACACAGTGCCTGGAACAAAGTAGAAGTTTAATAAATGATTATTGATTCACTCAATTTCTTTCCTTATGTCCCAAGGAATGACTCCATTCCCAATTTTCTCATAACACATTCTCTGGGCATTTCCTTTGCCCATATACTATAGCATAGTGATTTGTGTATACTTATTAACTCCACTACTAAATTCTAAGTTCCTTCAGGTCTGGACTCATGTCTTGTAAATCTCTGTGTGTTCTCTAGCGCCTATTAAAGAGCCATGAATATAGTGAGTGTTTAAAATGTTCAATAAGACTCAATTCAATTTTAAATGATTAAGTGCTTACAATATGCCAGGGACTGTGATAAGTAATAGGGACACAAGAAAGATGGTTCCTAACCTCAAGGAACTTACAATCTAATGAGGAAAGGCAATACACAAAAGGAAACTAAAAAAGGTGGAGAAGGCGCCAGGTGGCATGGTAGTTCATGAAGTCCAAACCAACCTGAGCTACTGATGGAAAATGGAAAGTTACCTGGAAAGTTCTGAAAGTTTTGAGCCCTGTATAAACATGTTATGTTATGTTATGTTATGTTATGTTATGTTATGTTATGTTATGTTATGTTATGTTATGTTATGTTATGTTATGTTATGTTATGTTATGTTATGTTGTGTTTTGTTATGTTTTGTCTTGTCTTGTCTTATCTATCATATTATGATGATTTGTGCTATGATATACTATGTTACGCTATGCTATGATACATTATGTTACATAATGTTTTGTCTATCTTTTTCTTACTTGTATGCCCAGTGCTAGCACAGTGTCTGTCATACTATAAGCACTTAATAAATGTTAATATAAAAGAAGGCTTTGGGAAGAGTTTGGTCTTCCACCTTCCAGCCGTCCAATCAGAGGGGAAAAGACATGGAGGAGCAGAAATATTTATTCAATATATTTGTTGAATGAAATTGAATTCTATCTCTCTCATAAAATGTTAAATGGATGCACCTGGTGGAAATTGAGCAGATTTTCACAGGGAATCTATTCCAATTTGTACCAGAAAAAAAATCCTCTCTATGACATCCCCATTGAACAGGGACTCAGGCTATATTTAAAACCTCCAAAGATGGCTATTCTACTGCCTCTGTACTGCTATGGATTTGGACAAAATCTACTCACAACTTGGGTGTTTGGATTTGGAAATAATGACCATACACCTTAGAAAGTGCTTGAAGATCAATACAGTGTTCTCATATTACAAAGACTGTTATAAAATAGAGATTGATTTATTTCCTCCACTATAGGTATTGCCTATTCAGCTGTGTTGGATTTTTGAAAAGGCTATGGGATAATAACTCACATTGTAGAGATATTCTGAAAGGTGGAAGCTCACCAAGAAAATGAACAGTTTCCAAATTTAACAAATGACTGGATATGAATGGGCTATATTTCCAAAGATGGAAAATATCAAATTTTTAATGCTCAACTAAAAAAATAACAGCCCATTTTTCTTACTTTCAGAAAGACTCTGTTGGTCCTAGGAAGCCAATGACTTCCAGACAAAATATACATGATTGTACAGTTAGATACAAAATCTGCTGTCTTGCTGCCTTCTTTTTAAGGCAACTCTAGCATGAAGCCTATAGAAACCATTCATTTCTTCCTTTTAGACCAGTAGATGAATGGGGAAAAAAGAAAAGAAAGAAAATAATATAAGCACTTCCTTCTGGCAAAATTGAAAGATAGGGGAGATGGGATTATAATATCTACAACTGTGACATATTAATGTTATTTTTATTTTATTGATTTATTCCAAAACCAAAGAACTATAACTAGAATAAGGTAAGTGGGATTTTGCTCAGGGTTCCACAACTTATAGCATGCTTCTATCACTTGAAGCAACTGCATTTAGTATTTAGATATTAGTTAAACTAGGAAGCTACCAGAGAATCTGCTTTCTCCTTCTAGTGCATATAACTCAATCCCTGCATCCTTCTTATTTTTATCACCCTCAGAGTGACTTCCCACTTATAATGGCATCATAGAGCCCACACATTCCTTTCTCTCCAAAACAGTATGATATCCCATGCTCTCAGGTGCCCTATCATGCTACTTGCCTTAGATGGAAAAATTTCTAGTTATGACTCTGACAAAACACTATTAATATGACAAAAGGCAAATCACTTAATCTCTGTTTACTTCAGTTTCCTCATTCCTAAAACAGGGGTAATAATAGCCGCTACTTCCAAGATTGGCTATGAGAAATAAATGAAATAATAGTTGTAAAGTTCTTTGAAAACCTTGAAACATTCATAGATATTAGAGATGGTGATGATGATGATGTGATGATGTTATAATAGAAGAAATATTGTTCAGTCGCAAATATGTTTACTGTTGGGGACTCATCTTCAGTGACAGAAATTGAACTGTTAAACCCAATCTGTAAGATATGTCATTACCACTGAAAATTCCTTAAGATAGCATTGCGTTCCAGCCCTTCTAGCACAGGACCCATCAAATGGTCACACCACAGACACTCAGAGGACCAAAGAAAACAGTTACCATAACAAAAAAGCATTTGGCTTCTACTATGTGTGAAGTACTATATGAGGTTCTGAAAATAGAAAGAAAAAATAATTAACCCCTGTCTTCAAGGAAATTATAAAAAAATAATAGCAAACAGCTCTCATTTAGCACTTCAAGGTTTGCAGAGTTGCTTACATGTATCCTCTCATTCAATCACATAACAACCCTAGAAGGTTGGTGAAATTATTGTCTCCCTTTCATAAATGAGGAAAATAAGGCAGAAATAGATTAAGGGACTTGCCCAGGACCATACCACTAATTAGTTTCTAAGGCAGAGACTTTCAATACAAAGTAATTTGAAGAAGAGAAGAATTTGAACAAGTTTAGGGTTCAGAAAAGCTTCATGAAGGAGGTGAAACATCAAATGAGCCTTAAAGGAAGATAAAGAATTCTCAGAGTAACTGATGAAGTTAAAGTGAATTTCAGGAATTGAGATGGTCTGGGAGAGTTCAAGGATAGGAGATAAAAGAGTCCAATCTGGCTGGAATTTAGAGTCAAAGAATAAGAAAAACATGTATTCCTATTAGATTGAAAGTTCCACGAGAAATGTACCTATGTCTTACTATTATCATATAACTCTTGGAAATAGAAAAGTACTCAATAGACAGTCAACAAATTTTATCTGAGTAGAACTGAATTGAAAATGATATATTTTAGGAACATTACTGTGGCAACCTGTAGGATTCAAGAAAGAAGAGAAAGGTCACAGGAAAACTCTTCATTAGGTTCCTGGAAATATTCCAGGTATGACATAATGTTGAGGAATGTAAATAGAAAAGCCTATGATTCTTTGCAAATAACGCTGGGTTTTGGAGTTAATTTTTTTTTAATCCACACCATGGTTCTATTACTTATAACCTATGTGACCTTTAAAAAGTCACTTGTCCCTCAGAGACTGGCACATAATAAGAACTTAATAAATGTCTATTAATTGACTCATCGACTAATGGACTGATTGTCTATGACTTCTCTGTGATCCTCAGTTTTCTCAAATGAAATGAGAGAATTGGTTTAGATGGCCCCTAAGCCCCATCCAGTCTAAAATTGTTGTTGTATGGCCTATGCAGGAGAAATTTTGCCATTGGAAATGATGGAGTTTAGTGAAAAATTGAAAGTGCGGGTAAAGGATTTGAAGAAATCAAAGACCACAGTGAAGTTTTCAACTAGCAGAAGAATTATGGTACAGTGAAAAGAAATAGAGAAGTCAGGAAGAAGTGTGGGCATCTTTTAAGGGGTTGAGTAGAAGATTGAAATCATGGCTATTTTTTTTTGTGGGACAATGGGGGTTAAGTGACTTGTCCAGGGTCACACAGCTAGTAAGTTTGAAATGTCTGAGGCCGGATTTGAACTCAGGTACTCCTGAATCCGGGGCTGGTGCCTTATCCACTGCGCCACCTAGCTGCCCCCTAAATCATGGCTATTTTAAAAAAATGAAAATTAGGAGTTGAAGGTTTTGAGGGCAGGTAAAAGTAACTATTTTAATAGTAGTATTTATTATTATTACTATTATTATTATTATTATTCTCAGGTTCATTGCTTCATTATAGCACCTTTTGTCCAGAGAACCGAAATCATCATAATACTTATATACTTGTACTTCTTGGATGATTAGATCAATGTAAGTTTTCCCTATACCAATGATGATTAAAGCTCTTTTATAGCTTACTAAACAATTTTATGAGTTTGAGGTCCAAGAAAAATAAATCTATATTTCTATATCTATATCTATCTTTATCTATCTATATCTACCTATAAATATAAATAATTGAGAAATCAATCCCCTGCTGCGAAGATTGTCCATGCATTGCTAGCCTGATGCTGAGATGACAAATCTATTCTATCATTAGGCCAATATTTAAAGTCTTTCCAATATTTGAGAACCTGCCAGAATTCATTTCTTTTACCTGGGAATCCAAATAGTGAAAGAGTAATTCATGGTCACTATCATACCATAATAAGGAAATGAACAGAGCTTTCCTTCAGTACATCAAAGAAATGTAATTTCAATAATACAAGCATACTTTCCACTGCCACAGACTCTGACATCCCCACATTTTAGTAGATATCTTATGAGAGTTGTTATGGCAAAAAACATAAACAAATTAATGAATTAATAAGTAAATAAATTAGTAAATGAATAGATAGGTAAGTTATTTGCATGTTCTCTCCTCCAGTAGATTGTGAGCTTCTTGAGAGTAGTGACTATCTTTTACCTTGCTTCATATCCCATAGTACCTACCACATAATACATATTTAATAAATGCTTATTGACTGACAGACTAGGAGAACAGTGTAGTCTGGGGCTTTGAATAAAACCCAAGTTTATGTTCTTATTCTTCTAGTTACTCTGTGTAACCCTGAGAAAGTAAATTCACCTATTTGGACCTCAACTTCCTCATCTGTATAAATAACGGGTATAAGACTAGCTAATTTTTGAAGCCCCCTAAAGCTCTAATACCTAACACCTGCTACTAAAAATTCTAATACAGATACTTATAGGGTAGAGTAAATAAGACCATATGGCAAGTTCAGGTCAAGGATTATAAAAGATGCAATGAGGAGGAATCCATTTCATAAAGGGGGGAGCCGTGGATATCAACTATGTTAAGGGAAGATGATCGGTTTCTGTCCTTTATCCCTTTTGTGATATCTATTGACAATCTTAGATCCTATTGGCTAGGGTACAATGATTTAGTCATAGCTAAGACAATGAGGGAACACATCCAGCTAAAGGGAGCCAAACAAAAGATAGTTAAAGTGTCCAAAGGTTAAGATAAAAGTGTTGTTGGGGTTTTTTTCTGATTGTGTCTAGGGATAAATCTCTGTGTGAGGTTCATTAACAATAAATTAATAAATAGTTATTTTGTGGTAAGCAGTGGACATATGAAGATAAAATTAAGATAGTTCCTGCCTTCAAGGAGCTTAGACTCTAATGTAGAAATATGACATGTATGTATAAGGAGAAATAGAGAGAGAGAGAAAGATAGATATAGGTAGCATATATCAAAGGAAGACAATGTAGATTTTGGAAGAAGGAAGTTGGTGGCTGGGGCAATCAGGAGAGATGAATCTTGAAGAACACCAGGGATTACAAGTGACAGAAGTAAAGAGGGGGTGAATTCCAGGCATAGGGAACAGATAGTACAAACCTAATGTATTTTATGTGTGGAACAGCCTACTGAAAAGCCAAGTAATGTGATATCAATTATACATGTGGAACCATGCAAAAGAAATTTCTGTATTAGTCATATTGCAAAAAAAAAATAAAAATAAATAAAAGTGAGAAAATTATACTTCAATTTGTGGTCAGAGTTCATCAGTTCCCTTTAAAGGTGGATTGTATGTTTTTCATCATGAGTCCTTGGAATTGTCTTGGATCATTGTACTGATCAGAATAGTCAAGTCATTCAAAATTGATCATCATTACAACATTGCTGTTAATAGTATTATTGGGTCAAAGGGTATGCATAGTTTTATAGTCCTTTGGACAGAGTTTCAAATAGTTTTCTAGAATGATTGGACTAGTTCACAACCTCACTGAGTTATTATAGCATCTATTTTCCCTCATCCTCTCTTTCAATTATCAGTCCTGATAGGTGTGAGGTAGTACTTCATAGTTATTTTAGTTTGTATTTGCCTAATCACTAGGGATTTAAGAGCATTTTTTCATTTGACAATGCTTTTCATATGACATAGTTTTGATTTCTTCTTCTGAAAACTGACTGTTCACACCCTTTGACCATTTATCAATAGGGGAATGGCTCTTATTTTTACAAATTTGACTCAATTCTCTAAATATTTGAAAAATTAGGTCTTTTATCAGAGAAAATTACTGCAAATTGTTTTGATATTACTTCATTGTCATTGCTACAGTCATACCTTTTAGTAAAAATGGAGTTTAATTAGTTCTATTTTTTTATTTTGCTTTGCCTGAGATCATGACCACTTGCCCTGCTTTTTTCTTACTTCAGTTGAAAGATATTAGATTCTTCTCCTGCCTTTTATTTTAATTTTGTGTTTGTCTCTTTTTTTCAAGTGTGTCTCTTATAAACAACATATTTTTGGATCTGGTTTCTAATACATTCTGCTATCTGTTTCCATTTTATGGGTGAAGTCATCTCTTTATTGAATCTTTTATGATTATTCTTTCATATTTAGTTTTAATTTCAAGGAAATTTGAAAATACAACAATAGCCATTGGATTGGAAAAGATCAATTTATGCCCCAATCACAAAGAAAATGAATGCCAAGGAATGTTCAAATTGACAATTGTTCCCATTTCATATGCCAGAAAAGTAATTCTTAAGATTCTGAATAATGAGAAGCCCTGATGTAGGGAAAGATTGAAGATAAAAGGAAAAAGGGAGCAACAGATGATGGGATGGTAGATAGTATTGTAACGATTGGAGTGACGCCACCTGCTGGAGACTTACTGTAGAAGAGTTCCGCCCATGAAGCGAAGGTCTTAGAGGGCAAGACCAGGAGTCTTTGCTTTGGCGTCAGGAAGTGACCCGGCGGAGAAGGGAGCTAGAAATGCACTCTCCCTTTAATAGATAGGAATCTAGGCCTTTCTCTCTCTCTTTACTAAATTCTTATTCTCCTTAATAAATGCTTAAAAGTCTTGGCGACCACTCATTAGATATTTTAGACAGTTTAGCTAGAATTTTAGCCCTTAACAGATGGTTGACCACGAAGAGGAAAGCTAAACCTCAGGCTTCTGATCTTCTGGTTGGTTAAGAAATTTCCCCTCCCTCTCCCTTTAACTGCTAAATACTGACATACTGGCTGTGTTTTCCCTTTAAATTTTTTCAAATGGACCTTTTAAACTCCCTAATTACCCTATTTTTGATTTTAGTCTGTTTAACCAGACAAATGGGGGATAAGATCATGTTAATACTTTGTTTTTGTGGATTTTCTATTTTTATTTTTGTTAGAAGAGCCAGCAATGTACTCACACAAGGAAATATCTCCCCCTCTCCCAACCATGCTTTTTCAGAGAAACCTGAAGAGATTCCTGCAGCTTTTCCCAGTTCTAACACTAATTGTTGCTCTAATTTTGCATGCCTGGAGGCAATGACCCACCCTCTATAAGCTTTTAATCCCCTAGCACCTGGAGGCAAAGTGGGGGAAGAGGAATCCAGGCCTGAGTTCAAAATCAAGTCTGATTCAAATTGCGCTGGTCCCTCCCCTCCTCTCCAGACCCCACCCTCTACTCCTCCCATGGCCAAGCCCATTGCTTCCCAGGCCTGGGAAGTCCAGAGATCTAACTCTCATGGGCAACTTTCTCTAACTACATTTGCAGCTTCAGGCTCAGCCCTTCCCCAGACTGGCTGTGCTTCTGAGACAACCTTAGAAAACCCTTTAAATTCCAGATATGCTCGTTTTGTTCATAATTTTGCTAACCTGTTTTTGTCTTTAATTAGTAATCTTATAAAGCATTTGTATGGTGAAAAGACTGACAGACAATATAGAGGGGTTAAAGAAGAAAAACTTAAGCTGAATAAGAATGACAACCATCAACATAGTTCAAGACTCTGCTTCTTTTGCCATGGAAGGGTATATATTTTACAGAAATGTAGAAGTAAACAGCAAGGTATTGATATGAGTATTGGGGATTTTAGATATTGGAATCAAAAGTGTTCTGAATTCACTCAGAGTATTAATGTTATTTCAGAGGTTACATAGGATTTCTATGCTATTACATCTACATTTTGAAATTAATGGTATGGGTTTATTTTCATAGAGATTTTCATGTTTTTGAGATTGTGTTTTATACTTAGTTTTTAAAACAAGGAGAATATTTGTAAAAGCTTTTTATAGTCATGTGATCAAGTTTATATTTTATAAGATTCTTATTAATATTAAATTCATATTCATTTAGATTTCCCTAGTTTGAATTTCATTGTCTTTTATTACTTCACGTGTATTTTCTTCTATTCATTCATCTATCTAATTTTGAAACATGGTTTTGATTTCATAATACAATGTTAATTCTAGGAGTATTGTGCTCCCATATTCTGAGTTGTTTGTTTTTGTTATTTTTTCTCAACTGATTATTTGATCAAACTCTTTAAAGCATTTCCCTGGCAAATTGGTTGCCATGACAAGTGCAAATTGATTCTAGAAGTATTATTTTTGATAAGCATATTAAAAAAAAAAGAGGGGAACATTTGTAAAAGTTTTCTTTTCTCAAAAAAAAAGTTTTCATTGAGATTGTGTTGTGCTTTAACTTGTATTTAAATATGTTCTGATTTTCACAAAAGCAATTGTATACTAAGTAAAAAAAGGGGTATTATTTGAAATTGTTGCATAATTATATATTGTGTTCTGAGTCAAGATGTATTTGCATTTTTTGCAATCATTTATTATCCTCAATTTTTAAATCCATATGAGACTTGGATTATGGGAACTTATCATTTAAGACATTAATTGCCTTTATTCTGAGTTCTCAGATGCCAGTTGGCCAAGATGCCATCCAATCACAAGAGGAATACATGCAAGAGCAGACACTGAACTGTCACATGAGGGGAGACATGCATGAAGTCAAGGTATGGCTGAGAGAACGGCTTTTGACAAATGTTGAGGTTGGATTCTCTTGGTTTACCATATTATTTTCTTTTTCCCCACAATACTGTACAGATGGCTGAAAGTTTTGATCCCACCCATCTCACTTCTACACTTGGCTTCTATGCTCCCTCCTATATGCCTGATGCCATGGACATCTCAATCCTATGCATCTGATTAAGTCTGACTCAGTTTCCTCCAATATGTTTGGTGGCATGGACATATATTCCATCCACCTATTTTAAGCCTGGCATACTGTATGGGCAGTACATATTGCTCAAGTTTGGGAATGCTCATATCCCATCATTTCTCTGTTCTTTTATGGTAACCCCCATAATTATCTCAGGTGTCATGATAAATACAGTGTTGAATTTGGCCTTGACATCTGTTACCAATTATATTAGATTTTTTAATTTCTCATAATGGCATGAGGATAATTAGGCAGATGATGCAAAAAGTGATGAAACAAAGATAAAAATTATTTTAAAAAATTAATATCGCAGCAATTGTCTTCTCAATTACCCTTGATAAGGGGGGACTATAGTAATATTATAATTTTAAAGAATGTTTCAATTTTTGTTTTATTATATGTTTCATGTGTAACAACTAGGATTCTGAATTCCCTTAGACATGTTTTTGAGAACTTTCATTGTTTGATTTGATTATTAACAAAGCTATTTTAAAGTTGTGTTAAGCTCAATTATGTAGGAAGTTTTCCTGGCTGATCACCAGCATCCACACATCAACCCCTGAAAAGACTTCCATTCCACGACTACACCTAGAGGACATCTGAAAAAAGACTTTCAGAGACTTTAAATGAACAGTTTTGTTTTGTTGTTTTTTTTCTCTTTTCTCTTTCTGTTATAATATACACCATCTGTAACATGTATTCTCTGCAGAGGCCCTCCCTTTGCAAGACCAATGTCAAAGCATCAGTTCATGAGGACAAAAAATTGCCCCTCTGGACAAAACTTTCCTCTCTCCCTTTTCTATATTGATATTATCATATTGTTAGTTAGCATAGGTTATTATATTCTGTTATTTTTGACTGTTTCATCAAGGAAACATACCGTTTCTTGAGGAAACAAAGTGGGGAACTGTAACGAATGGAATAACACCACCTGCTGGAGACTTACTGTAGAAGAGTTCCACCCATGAAGGGAAGGTCTTTGAGGGCAAGACCAGGAGTCTTTTCTTTGGTGTCAGGAAGTGACACGGTCTAGTGGGAAGAGGAAGGAAGAGACTGGCACTCGGTCTCGTGCTTTTTCCTGAGGACTCCGGCAGAGAAGGGAGCTAGAAATGCGCTCTCCCTTTAATAGATAGGAATCTAGGCCTTTCTCTCTCTCTTTACTAAATTCTTATTCTCCTTAATAAATGCTTAAAAGTCTTGGCGACCACTCATTAGATATTTTAGACAGTTTAGCTAGAATTTTAGCCCTTAACAGTATCATGGAAAGAATGAACATGAACTTGGGAAGACTTTGAGAGATAGTGGAGGATAAAAAAACCTGGCATGAGATGGTCCATGAAGTTGTGACAAGTTGGACACAATTGAATAAGTGAACATGTTATGTCTTTCTTGAATCTTGTGTTTGAATGTCAAAATTTCTAATTATTATGGTGTTTTCATCAGGAATGCTTTAAAGTCCTCTATTTCATTAAATCCCCATTCCCATCTCCACAAAGGATTATACACAGTTTTGTTGGGTAGGTTATTCGTAGTTGTAATCCTAGCTCTTTTGCTTTCTGGAATATCACATTCCAAATCTTCTGCTCTGTTAATGTGGAAGCTACTAAATCTTTTTTGTATCCTTATTGTGGATTCATGATATTTTAATTGTTTCTTTCTGGATGCTTACTTTTCTCCTTGACTTGGGAGCTCTGGAATTTAGCTATAAATATTCCTGACATTTTGGGATCTCTTTCAAGAGGTGATTGGTAGATTCTGTACATTTTTATTATACCCTCTTGAGCTAAGATATTGGGGCAGTTTTCCTTGATTTCTTTTTAATATGATTTTTAGGATCTTTTTTTTTTGATCAGGACTTTCAGATAGTCTAATAATTCCTAAATTATCTCTTCTTGATCTATTTGCTAGGTTAATTTGCTATGTTGTTTTTCTGATGAGATATTTCAATTTCTATTTTTTCATTCTTTTGACTTTGTTTTATTGTTTCATGGAGTCATTAGCTTCCAATTACCCAATTCTAATTTCTGAGGAATTATTTTCTTCAGTGAGCTTTTGTACATCTTTTTCCATTTGGCCAATTCTGCTTTTTAAGGAATGCTTTTCTTTGTTGAAGTTTTGTGCTTCTTATGCCTTTAGGCCAATTCTGCTTTTTAAGACATAATTTTCTTTAGTAGTTTTTGTTTGTTTGTTTCTTTACCAAACAGTTAATTTGTTTTTTTTTTTTCCATAATGTTCTTGCATTGCTCTCATTTCCTTTCCCAATTTTTGTCTACCACTCATCTTTTATTTTTTAAACTCTTTCAGGATTTGTTGGATTTGTGTTCGATTTACATTCTTCTTTGAGATTTTCTTTGTAGCTGTTTTGACTTTGTTTTCTTCTAACGTTGTATCTTGGCCTTTTCTGTCACTATAGATGATTTTTATGATCAAGTTCCTTTTTTCTGTTGTTTCCTCATTTTTCCAGCCTATTTTTTAAAATTTATGTTCAACTTGGGCTCTGTTCACTTGGACTAAGGAGGCAGTATTTCAGTCTTCAGATTTGTCTGCTCTTTGAAGAGCTAGTCTTGAGGGCCTGCAAGTTTTTAGTGTTTTTAAGATGATGTGATCTGGGGAGATGTGTGGTCATTGCTCTCATGAATTGTGTTCTTTTCTTTATCAGATGGGCCCCTGCTTTCCAGCAGACACACGCACTAGAATTCCTCTTGGCCTTGGCCCTATGACCAGGTTTCCTATTTCTTCCCTGCTGGAAGTGATAACATTCCTCTTGGCCCTGAAATGGTGGCCCCTGTTTCCTTGTGATCATCCAAGAGTACTCCTCTCCTAGAACTATTATCAAGAATTGTTTATGGGCAATAGAGTTACCAACTAGCACCACCTATACTGAATTTCAATAGGTTCCTTGTAATCTCTTCCTGATCAATCATTTGATCCCTTTACTGCTATTAGGATAAGTTCTACCAATTGTTTTGTTGCTGCAGGTGCTGCTACATTAATTGTGTATGCTCTAGACAGGCCTTCACCCTACTGTCACAGAGTTCTCCTGATGATCTCCTAGATTTCCTTAGACTAGAAAAATGCCTCAGTGTGAACTTTTATTGGGGTTACCATCTAAAAATTTTATTTGAGGCATTATTTTAAAATTGTTTGAAGGAGAATGTTTAATCTTAGTTGCTACAGTGGTAGGTTTTTTTTTTTTTAAGTGAGGCAATTGGGTTTAAGTGACTTGCCCAGGGTCACACAGCTAGTAAGTGTTAAGTGTCTGAGGCCAGATTTGAACTCAGGTACTCCTGACTCCAGGGCTGGTGCTCTATCCACTGTGCCACCTAGCTGCCCCAGGGGTAGGTTTCAAAGAAAAAAATAATAAGTTCTGATTTAGACATAAAAATTTTATATGACTATTGAAACATTTAGTTTGAAATGTTCAATTGGCAGTTTGTAATCAATGACTGAATCTCAGGAGAGAGATTAATTCTAGATATAAAAGTAATAAGGGGGGCAGCTAGGTGGCACAGTAGATAAAGCACTGGCTCTGAACTCAGGAGTACCTGAATTCAAACTGGCCTCAGACACTTGATACTTACTAACTGTGTGACCCTGGGAAAGTCACTTAACCCTCATTGCCCTGCCAAAAAATAGCATTAAAAGTAATAAGGTCATATAAACATAGATAATAGTTGAACTGCTGGGTGGTAATGAGCTTCCCAAGTGAGAAATTATATAGAGAAAAGAGAAGAACCAAATCATTTAATAGAATCATAAACTTATAGCTGAAAGATGTCCTAGAGACCATTAAGTCACACCCCATCTTTTTGAAGATGAGGAAATGGAGGCCCAGCAATATTAAGTCAGTTGAAAGGGGTCATATAACTAGTATGTGTCTGAGAGGTAGATGGATAGAAGTCTTCCTGTTTCCTACCCTGCTTCTCAATGGTCAACTGCATTAGGCCTAGTGATCATTGCAACTACTTTTGAACTACTCATGAGGCTCCTGACCCCCAGTAAAAATCTAGCAAAAAAACTGGAGACTTGGTCATCTCTGCCAAGAAACCACAAAGAAGCGTGTGGAAATTGCGCTTGGAAGCTTTCTGTAATCCCAAGATTCTTTCTGGTCCACCAGTCAAGTAAAGTTGATCTGAAATAAAAACCAAAACACGGAAGCAGGGAAATTGTCTCCCCCCACCCATGCCCATATTTTTGCTGTTATTATGAATGTTTCAATACTTAAACAACAGTTATAATGAAGCAACAATAAAAATGAACCTGGCTTGGTGCTGCCTTTCTTCCTGGGAAAAGACTCACTTTCTCCTAACATTGTAACAATTTAAACAAACAAAAATAAATATCATATATTTAGCACATTAAAGATTTTAAGGCAATTTATATGTTCTAAGAATAATTCCTATTAATATAGCTTTAATAATTTAAGATGCCTTTCCTCCCCACCACCCTGTAAAAGAGGTTGTTCTAATATGATCAGTCCCGTCATTAAAACAAGGAAGCTGAGACTCTGAGAGGTTAAAACACTGATCACACAACTAGTAAGTGTCTAAGGTGGGATTCAAACCTAGTTCTTCTGACTTCAGGTATTCTGTTCTATTTACTACGTCATGCTGTTTCTCTTAGCAAATTTAATTGCTATATTAGTCCAATAAAGTAAATAATAAACATATTATTCTGATTCTGCCTATGGGTAAACTGAGGTTCTCTCAGTGGAAATGATGCCCAAGATCAAACAGCTCTTGTGGAAGAAATCAAATTCTCTGAGTATGAGCTGCTATTGCTCAAATACTTCCTTACTCTCTAATCTCTTTTACATCTTCTTTTAGTGAAGTGCCCTGCCTTTCTACCTTCCTGAGTATTTTCCTTTGAGATATGACCATATACAGAATGCAAAATCTGGTGTCTCTCATGGGGCTATCAGGCTCCAGTGTCTGTCTTGTATCTTTCTTCCCTGTGGGGCTTACCTGCTGCTCTAGCTCAGGGATGGGAGGGGTTCATAAACTATGGCATGACTTGCAGGCAGAGCCAAAGCTGGGCTCACACTGAGAGAGTTAGCCTCACATTTTTAACTCCTGCAGAAAAGCCATCACTGGCTGTTCTGTTCAGTGACAGAAACTATTATCTTCCTGTTTCTCTCTCTGCATGCGCAACCGGGAGGCCGCTGTGGTCCACCTCTGTTGCTTCAACTCCTTGGCAGAGCTGCAAAATGAGAAAAAGACTTGACTCCACAGCTCAAAGAATGCTCTGAAACAGTGTAGAGAGCCAATTTCCTTCCCCAGGACGTAGTTCTAGAAAAATCATCACACTGCTCCATTCACTTCTAAAATCAGAAGAATGCAATGCTAAGTCTAGAAGGGAACTTAATGATCATATTGCCTAATACCTTGACTTTACAGAAAAGTAAACTGAGGCTCAGGGAAATATATTGTTTTGCCCAAGGTCATATACCTATTTGGTTGTAAAACCAGGATTTAGATCCAATTCTAATGACAAGTCCAACATATCAGTCTGGTTCTTTGTCTAGCTTTGAAAGATTAAACCTGAAGGGGCAATTCATTTGAAGGAAAAAGGTCAAGTCGAGAAGGTTTGACAGAAGAGGCAGTGGGATTGTCAGATTAAAAATCATGCCTTATTAACAAAGAGCAGGTTAATCTCATGGGAACTCAATCCACTTCTTCACAACTGCCACTGTATACTCTAAGGGAAAGAAAATAAAGTCCCAGCACAGAAGTGAATGAAGATCAATCAATCAACAAGTATTTGCTAAGTAGCTACAATGTACCAGGAAATGCCTTATATTGTAGGGATAGAAATACAAAGAATGAAACAATCCCTACTTTCAGTTAGTTTACATAATAGTAATTAATCATCATCATTTAATCTCGGTGGTGATGATGATTACTACTCTGTAAACAATTTGAGCTTTGGGATTATTTTTATTAGAGTATTATTAGAATATCACGAAGAGATGATGATGACAACGAGGATGATGATGATAATGCAGAGACTTACAGAGACTTAATTAATCCTCACAATTATCCTGTAAGATTTTCTTTTTTTTTTTTTTGAGTGAGGCGATTGGGGTTAAGTGACTTGCCCAGGGTCACACAGCTAGTAAGTATGTGTCAAGTGTCTGAGGCCGGATTTGAACTCAGGTCCTCCTGAATCCAATGCTGGTGCTTTATCTACTGCACCACCTAGCTGTCCCTGTAAGCTTTTAAGATACTATTATCCCCATTTTATAGATGAGGCAGTTATCATACATGTTTATATCTATATATGAACTCCGATCTTCCTGATTCAACAACTACTGCTGTCAACTACTAACCAGAGGTTTTAGACATAAGCCCAGAAGGCTCCATTCATCTAGGAACACTCTCAAGTCCAGAAAAAGTAGGTTAAAATATAATTGGGAAGTATTTAACAAAATAAAAATACAATGGAACACAGATAATATTAATATGTGGTTTTCTAAGTCAACATACACAAAAGGGCACCTTATCTACAATTTATTAACCCCCTTTTTGAGTTCGACACCCACAACCTGCACCATTTAGCTGCCAATATATAAATACATAAATAAGTATATACGGGGGCAGCCACACAGCTGGTAGTACAGTGGATAAAGCACCGACCCTGGATTCAGGAAGACTTAAGTTCAAATCCGGACTCAGACACTTGATACTTACTAACTGCCTGACCCTGGGCAAGTCACTTAACCCCAATTGCCCTGCAAAAAGCAAACAAACAAACAAAAAATAAGTATATACAGAGTGAATATAGATAGAACAAATCAAAAGTTAAATAGAATATACTTTGGGAGGAAGGAAGTAGGAGGATAAGGAAAAGTTTCATATAGAAGGTAGTGTTTGAATTATCTTGAAGGAAGAGAGGGATTATATGAAATATCAATAAATAGGGCATATTCCAGAAGTGGGAGACAACCTCCACTAGATAGGAGATAGAGTATTATAGATGAGAAAAAGGGAGAAGGCTGCATCCCACATATGGACGGAGGAATAAGTTATAATGAGGCTGGAAAGACAGATTTGGTCCAGCATATAAACAGCTTTCAAAGATAGATAGAGACGTATCTATCTATACCTATACCTATACCTATAGATCTATCCATCTCTGTCTCTCTCTCTCTGACTCTCTCTCTCTCTCTCTCTCTCTCTCTCTCTCGTTGCTGTTGCAGGCCTTTTTTCCCTCTCCCCCATCATTCTAATTGGTTGTATGATATCATTGCTTCAGGAACTGGACAAAGAATTGATGTTTCCTCATTTTACCTGTTTTCAATATGGGAACAATAAAGTCACATTCATTGGTTTAAGGTGCTAAAACATCTCCATTGATTAATCAAGAAGTCTCTGCTTTGTATTACGCAGGCATTGTCCTAAGCACTGGGAATACAAAGTCAAAAGAGGGAAAACAATCTACCTCCTCTGCTTTTATTTGAGGGTAGAGAAAATAAATAAAAATAAATGAAATATATGCTGAGGACAACAAGATATACTCATAGGAAAGTGCTTTTACAAAGGGCTATTTACTTATTTACTTCAAATATAAAGTAACATGGAAAGTACAAACATTTTCCTTCACCACCTTAGGGATATACTCTCAACTACTTCTTTTCTTCCAGATCTGCTTTTGTAGTTATATCAACTTTTCCTAGAACAGTTCTTGAGACATGGTAAGCACTTAAATGTTTTTTCATCTTTTCATTCATTCATTCCTTCATTCATTTATTCTTTAGTAGGCTGGGACTAGGGCTGATGTGAGGCTCAAATGAAATAATTTATATTATCCATTAACAACAAACGCAAACCTTAAAGCATTATATAAATACCAGTTATTACTATTATTGTGATTACTGTGGTTGTTATTTTCACCTTCCTAATCACCAGGCCTTCATTCCCTAAACTTTCTACAACATTCTTTCTGAACTCAATGTTTATAAAGCAATGCCACATGAATGTACTGGTAAATGTATAAGGACTGTGCTAAAAAAAAAAGTGCATGCATATACTTCTAAATTTAATCTGCACTATTAATACTTCCTTAAGTGTAGACAATCCAGAAAAAAACATTCCCCAATTATAATGATTGCTAATTTCAGAGGTATAAGTTATCACACAGAGGCATGAGTGATCCCTACAATACAAGGCATTGCCTGGCACATTGTCACTACTTAGCAAATACTTTTTGATTGATTGATTATCACTCACTTCTGTGCTGGGACTTAATTTCCTTTCCCTTAGAGAGTATAGTGGTGATTTTCAGGAAGTGGATTGAGTTCCTAGTAGATTAACCTACTCTTTGTTAACAACGCATGCTTTTTAATCTGACAATCCCACTACCTCCTCTAACTAGTCAGGCCTGTATACTCCTGTTTGGCACTAGATTGCAAAGAAATGAATTTTACCAAGTCAGCAAAATATTTTTGAATTATAGAATCACAGAGTTGGAAAGGACTTCAGAGGCCTTTCCCAATAATATTCTTAGTAAGAGATTATGCAGTCTGTGGTTGGATGAACAGTATAAAATCCAGTAATAGAGAACTTGATACTTATTGAAACAGCTCACTGGACTTTTGCATTATTCCTTTTTTTAAGCAAAACTTGTCCTTCTACAACTCTCAGATATTGTTATGTGTTCTGCCTTGTAATAATGAACATAAAAGTAAATCCCTTTATCTTTATAGCTATCCACATTCTAGAAGAAGTTATACTTTAACATGCCTGTATCTCCCCTACTTCTCATCATATCTTCTAATCTTCATACTAAAACATCCGCATTTCCCTAAGTAATCCATTTATTCAGTCTTCCTTGGCAAGCCTTCACATCAGAGTTACTAGTCCTCCTGGAACATCCTATATATCCAAGTCTTTTCAGCGCTGCTCATCTTCCTTTGGTGTCTACCTGGCACTCAACTCTCTTCTGTGGCTCCAAGAAGCTGTAGCAAGTACAGCAGCTACACCATGTCAAACCATATCTGCAGACAACCGAAACCAGGTTGAGGGAATTGATGAGCCATTGGTGAATTAGGGGATGTCTACTCCAAGTATGTGAAGACTTCCCGCAGCAGAATGGGTGGTTGAGAATAATGTGTGCCAACAGTCATGAAGACAGCTGAAGCAGAGTTGTAGAGCACGTAGAGGTTGGTCAGACATCAAAGACTCCAAAGTAATCCACTACAACACGGGTCATCACCAGTCTTCCTGACTTTTTTCTTGCCATTGTACTTTGATGGCTCTTCAAGTGAGAGTAAGGTTGGTGTGACTTTGTGTAACTCTGCCTCACTTAAATCCAATTTATGCACAAGTCAAGACATTAGCCCATGATGTCATTGGTCCACTTCAAAATCAAAGAACAAACAACAACTGTCTTCCTTGAGTCTCCTCCCAGCTTTAGGATCATAAGATATAAAGTTGGAATGGATCTTAGAGATCACCCTGTAAAACTCATTCATTTTAAGAAGAAAAAAAAAAAGAGTAAACTGAGGCCCAGAGAAATGGACTCTACCTGCCACAGGTCACATAGGTAAAAACAGAGCTGCACTCCTCTTTATACCAATATCCTTCCTCAAACATAGAACCTAGACTTGAGTACAAAATTAAAAATTAGCTCTGATTAGAACAAAACCCAGTATCTTTAAAATGCTATGATTTGAGACTTGATCACTCTCTTTAACCTTCATTTAGCCTGATTATTAAAAGGCTAACTGTTTTCTTCTTAAACTGAAAATATAATCTAAATCGCCAACAAGTAATGGGGGGGGGGAATTATGCCACATTCCAATAAAGAGTGTGCTTTTGAATATTCATAAAACCTTTATCTCCTTTATCACAAAATTTTCTCCAGCTGAAAGATATCCATGCACATTCTGGAAGGTGTTCAGTGGGCTTTGAGAGCACTGTTTTGTTCCTATCTCCTCAGAATCTGTTACATAATATTTACATAAATTCTGATCTAGATTCCCATTTTCATTGATGCACACATTTGAAATTAAAGAGCTTCCCAGGGAAGGCACAAAGCTACAAATCTTTTGTAGGCACCAAGATTTCCAAGCCTGATGTGCTCTATTGTGTTCTAATGAAAACTCTTTTACCTCAGCAAGACAGTCGTCACATGGCATCTGTCCACATCCAACATCCTCCGGAGAGATGGCATAATGAATTTTTTTTCAACAGCTTCACAGACCAGCTGAGATTGTGTGGGCAGAAGTTCAGAGCAAAGAAATTGCTAGAAATGTAAAGAAATTGAATGGTAGCCTAGTACTGAGACATTTCTGACTGGCCAACGACCTATACAAAGAAATTAACACCAAAACATTTGGTCTCTGTTTGACCACTTTCTAGCTGAATGACCTTGGATAAGGTAAGAGAATTCTTGGAAATTCAGCTTCTTCATCTGAAAACTGGGGTATACAAAGCCTCCTCTTCCCATGTCATGAGTGAGGGCTGGCTTCAGGGTTAGGATTCTTTACCCAGTATTCATTGAGGGGTGCAATCCCTTCTAACTAACAAAAGGTAGCAAATCTAACTTTACTGTCGATTTTAAGAGGATATACCCTATGCTTAAATGAAGAGGAAAACCACAAAAATGCCATTTAAAAGAAAAGACAGCTTAGAATAAAAACCACACTCAATAATAGAACTCCATTCTTATGTAGGGAACTAAAATTGATAATTGGCTTCAACAAATATTATTTCACTTGACTCCACTCTGAATCTGCTACCCTGCCTTTTTTTCCAACTCTACTGAAAAAGATACCCCTCCCAAATTAACCTCAATCATCCCTAATCTTATCAACCTGTTACACTCTCAAACTTTGACTGATCTCACCTCCCTTAGCCTCCCTTGACCTCTGATTAAAGGCCTGGAAGGTAGAGTACTAAACTCTTTTTAATTTCTTTCTGTATAATTAGCAGAAACTAAACTTTGGGGCTTATTCCAATTTGTGTCTACTACCGTACTTAGTATTTTGTACTCCATGGAATAAAATGTCCCCACTAACCCCTTTTCCTTCCTCCTTTTGAATCCTGTCTTTCCCCACCCCCATTAGATTGTAAGCTTTTTGAGGGCAGGGACCGAATTTCTTTTTATTTTTTGCATCCCCAGCACTTAGTAGGTTTTTATTGAATTTGATTAAAGTATCCCAACAGACAAATAAGGTAAAGACAAATGGAAGAGCGTTTATTCCTATTTTTGCTTATGAGAAAAATTGTGATGTTGACAATAAAAGGTCATTCTTTAAGGCCAATTTTCCAGCTAGTGGAATAACAGGAGCAAGAGTGCAGGCCTTTTTCAGTGTACTTTCCACTGGACTGAACAATTTCTCTTGAATAGAAATTAAATCAAAACTGGTGAGAAAATTTCTTAGTTCTTATATTACATGTACTTCTTTTGAAACATACACTATTTCATGGGTCACTGTGCCTATAACATATATATATAAATACATATATACATATATATATATATACACATATATATATACATATATATACATATATATATATATATATATATATATATATATATATATATATATGACTGAGCTTTTATCTCTCTAGTAAAGAAGTCACCTATATTAGCTAGACTTTTCTATGAAAGACAAAAGAACGCATAAGGCTTTTTAGCAATTTGGATCATATATGAAATCTTTTTTATCTTGCTAAGACATAGAAATTTAGTATATTAAACTTCTCTGTTTCAAAAATCTTCTTGATGGAGGAGGATAAAAGGGGTTAATAGACAACCTAAGATCTGAGCTCTAATTAAGACCCAAGTTCTAAAAGGGGCTAATAGATAATCTTTAGACTCTAGCTAAAAGAGGTTAACAGATAACCTAAGACTTGAGTTATCAATAGTACCTAAAAGGGTTAACAGAGAAGCTAAGGTTTCTGCTCTTATCAACAGAACTATAACTAGAGGGTTCAGTCTCTACCAAACAATATCAACAGAAACTTAGGGAAGGTAACTAGGGACCATTAACCATTAATAGCCATTAATATTCCTAGATGCCAGGACACCTAGAAACCAGATCTTAAGTAAAGAAACAAAGAAAAAGTGGGGGGGGGGTGTGGCAATTTTACAAATAATTGTTTTAATTTTTTTTTTTTTTGGTGAGGCAATTGGGGTTAAGTGACTTGCTCAGGGTCACACAGCTACTAAGTGTCTAGTGTCTAACCTGGATTTGAACTCAGGTCCTCCTGACTACAGGGCCAGGGCTCTATCTACTGCACCACCTAGCGGCACCTACAAATAATTATTTTATAAAGACAGCTCAGATAAATGGTTTTTATATTGTTCGAAATGTAAGCCTTTGCTTTTTTTTTTTTTAACCCTGCAAGGGAATTCTATTAACCTTCCAATTAATATCATGATTAACACTTTAACCCAATGTCTCTATAGTTATTAGTTAGTTGTGTTCATACTGAAGTTTTTGCCAAAGTCAAAGCTATGTAGCATAATGGCTTTATCTGTTGCCCATGAACAGCATTTCTCCCAAGATATTTACATGTTAGTTATATGTAAAAGAAAAATAAATGATATTGCAGTTCATCTAAATAATAGCAGTTCTGAGGTGCTTTCTTTTTCCAATTCATAATCCACCCGATGAAAAATAAAAACCAACCAACCAACAACAACAACAACAACAAAAACAACTCTGAGGTATGGCACTAGACATAGAGATACTGTTAAAAAGAAGGAGAGATCTGAGAGATTATTTGGTCAAAACACTTTAATTTTATGAGGACAAAGCATTAGATTAATGTCCAGTGTTAAACCAGGTTTCCCATTTATGTCCAATGTATTTCTATATCATATTGCAAAGTCTTTGTTAAACTGGAATTAAGAGCTCACAGTTTCTAGCTGTGAAGACAACATTTCCTGGGCCTGGCAGCCATTACAAATAACCAAAATGGATTCTGGGTTATATAATGACCTTAGAAATGGGTCAAGAAAATCATAACAAGGCAGCAGCTACAAGAGAGGATTAATGGTCTATACCAGTCACTGTAGGGAGGTCCACACCAGAATTTAGCTTCATAAGTGTCTCATGTTACTATTCTCAACAATTCTTTCCTGGGCACTCAATATGATACGACTTGAGTGCTATGAAATTAGTACTGGAGTAGGCTTTCAATATTTCCCTTCATTTAGTGGTCTCATTTTCCTCTAGGATGTTTAGGCAAAGTCTGGGCTATTATGTGCAGTTCTAGGTACCATTCTATTGAGAAGGATATAGGTCAGCTAGAGCATATCCATTTCTGGGGTCAGAGCAGGGGATGGGTGGTGGCAGAACCAAGTGGGATGCTTAGAGGTTGAGAAAGACTTTCTAGAAGCCTTGTCAGATAAGGAACAATTGAAGAAACCTGGAGTGTTTCATCTGAGTTGACAACCAAGGGAAAATATGACCACTATTTTCAAATGTTGAAAAGGCTATCATGGAGAAGAGGGCTTATAAATGTTTTGCTTGTTTTAAAGAGCAAACCTTGGGCCCATATTTGGAAATTTTAGTTCTGCATAGAGAACTTTCTAAAGGGATGAAGTGGACTGCCTTATAAAATAGTAAATGCCTGACCATGGATATTATTCAAACAACAGCTAAATAAGGATAGTTTTACTTTGGGTGAGTACTTGGAGTTGATGGTCTCTCAATTCCCTAACTCTAAGATTCAATTATGTTATAACAATATGTATACAAACAATTAATATAGAAGGTCACAGATTGAGGGCTGGAAGGCACCTGAGAGGTCATATAGTCCAACCCACCCTCTCTTTCCTTTTACAAGGAAAGAAACAAAGACAAGGTGATTTGTCCAAGGGTATATGGCTTGTAAGATAAAGCTGGAATTTGAAGGCAAGTTCTTAGACTCCAGATCCAAAATTCTTTCTAAAATACTATGTTGGTTTGTGTGTTTTGTGGTGTGGCAGAAAGAAAATTGGATTTAGAGTTAGGGGGCTTGACTTATCTTTCTGGCTCCATTCCTGAATAGTTGTATGACTGAGGTATAGTCATTTGCTTTCTTTAAGACTCAGTTTACTTTTTTGTAAAACAGAGCTAATAGTAGCTGTTTCACCTGGTTCATTTTGCTATTATGACAATGAAATATGCTAATGAATGTGAAAGTGCTTTTAAAAACAACACGCTGTCCAAATTCAAAGTAGGTAGTATTATTATACATTCAGTTAGCATGTCCCTCCACTTCCATTTTTCTATTTACAGAACGTTAATCAGAGACTTGGGGCAGCTGGAGCCAATGCCTGCAGCCTGGGTTCATCATTCCCTTCTAGTTTCTGTAATAATAATTGCTCATCTTTATATAACCCTTTAGGTTTGCACAGCATTTACATATATTATCTCATCTGATCCTCATAGCAACCCCAGAAGATGGGTGCTATTATTATCCCTCTCATTTTGCAGACAAGAAAACTGATTCCTGGGGAATTTAAGTGACGTGTTGAGAGTCACGCAATCTGGAAGAATCTGAGGTGGAGCTCAAATCCACATTTTAATGACTCCAGTTCTTGTCTTATATCCAGAATGCTTTATTACCTCTTGCCCAATTAAAAATTTAGGAGTTGAATCACATCCAATGACTAGTAGCCCATTAGATTACAAGCTCCATGAGATCAGGGACTGTCTTTTGTCTTGTTTTGTACCACCAGGACTTAGCACAATGCCTGGCACAAAGTATGTTATGGGTGATACGGAATGGCTGCTATTCTTCATTCTCAAAGAGGATCAAAATGACATCACTACGTTGGGGTCAAGGTACTTTGTATCCAACTGTGGCTGGGTAGACATATATGAGCTCAGAATACGATACCACAGGTTGAGCACAAATGGTATATATGAATATTCGGAGTGGACATTTTAAAATTTTGTACATCTTGCTATTTTTAGCAACTTCAATTATGTTTTGCTCATAGAGTATAGCACCTTCTTTGATGTGGGCATGCCATACTGGGTGATCCTGTAACAGTATCTCCCATGGCTCACTATCTATTTCATAGTTCTTCAGAGAAACCTTGAGAATGTGCTTATAATGCTTCTTCTGTGAGAGCTTACACTGCATGAGTTCTCCATAAAATAGTTATTTAGGAAAATGTATGTTTGACATTTGGACAACATGGCCAGCTCATGAGTTGTGCTCTCTGCAGTAGAGTTTGAATGCTTGGCAGTCCAATTCAAAAAAGGACCATGTTGACCAATACCTTATCTTTCCAAGTAATCTTCAGAATCTTACTGACAATTCAAGTGGAAGAGATTCAGTTTCCTTGCATGGTACTGGTAGACTATACAGGTTTCACAGACATACAACAATGAGATCAGTACAACAGCTTTGTAGACCTTTGGTCGGTAGGCAGCCTAACACCTCTTCTCTCCCACTTTCCTTCAGAACCTCCCCAAAATTGAGCTATCTCTGACAATTAATCCTTCAACCTTATCATCTATGTGGACATCCCAGGAAAGTATGGTGCCAAGGTAAGTGAATTTCTCCATACCAATCCCAATTTCTCCATTTATTGTAATCAATAATTCCATGTATGGATGAGGTGATGCTGTTTGGTAAAGAAACTCTATTTTCTTGGTGTTGTTAGGCCAAAATTAGCATAAGCAGCAGAGAATCTATCCATACTTTGTTTCATCTCAGCCCTAGAGTCTGCACTGAGGTACAATCATCTGCAAACAAAAAGTCACACACCAAGTCTCCTTCCACTTTAATGTAGCCTTTTCAAGTTAAATAATTGACTGTCAGTGCAGTAGCTGACCTTGAAGCAATTTTCATCCTTGTTAAAGGAGTCTGACAACATTGCTGAAAACATCATTCTAAAAAGCATGATAGCAAGCACAGAGCTTTACTCCATTGGCAACTGGGAAAACTTGAGCACATTGTCCATTATCCAGAACCAGTGCATACCTTCCATCACGAAACAAACATACAATTCTGATGAACTCCTCTGAGCAATCAAATTTTGCCATGATTTTCCAGAAGACCTCATGACTGATTGTATCAAAGTCCTTGGTCAGACCAATGTACATTGTATACTGACCTCTGTTCTACTTCTGGCATTTTTCCTGGAGTTGTTGGGCAACAAACACCATATCAACTATTCCTCAGCCCTTTTTGAAGAAACACTGGCTCTCAGGAAGATGACCATCTTCTAGATGAAAAATCAGCCTATTAAGGAGGACTATAGCAAGAATCTTGCCAGGAATGACTGAGAGAGACACATATATCCTGCCCTCCCACCACTCCATGATTGCCACAGAACAACCTGTTTCTTTTTCCTTTGTAAAGAAGGATAATGGAGGCATCCTTGAACATTTGGGGATAACCTCCTCTTTCTTTATAAGCTGGAAAATTTCAGTCAGTTTTTGTCTGAGCAGTGGACCACCTGTCTTGTAAATTTCTCCTGGAATAGAATTAGTGTCAAGCACTTAGACATGAGGGAGGGCTAAAGGCATTTAATACTCCTTCTTTAGTTTGGCTAGAGAGGGATTGACATCAACCTGAATTATGTGGTCAACTACTTCAGCATCCATTGATTGATGATGGTCTGTTGGGAACACTATGGAACTGTTTGTCCCATCTCTCTAGGATGGTGTCATTATCACTAATCAATGTGGCTTCATCAGCACTGAGTAGAAGACATACACCACAGTTCTTTGGCCCATAAATAGCTTTCAGGGCATCCATCATAAAAGAGATTTGGATTGCTACTATCAGTATAAAATTGAATTTAATTTGCCTTCTTACTGAACTAAGAATCCTGCATCTCTCTCAGTTTCTTTTGCACTCTACTTTTAATGGTATTTAACACTGCCTTCTTAGAGACAGATGAACTATCCTGCTGATAAACCCATGGAATTCTCATTTTTCATTTAGCAGCTTCTGTATTTCCCTATTATTTTCATCAAACCAATCTTGATGTTTGTGAGTGCTCTGGCCCATATGAATAAATATGGTGCTGTGCTCAAGATCTCTGAAAGCTTCCCACTCATTTTATGCTCCACTGTTGCCAGCCATGTGTTGGTTACACTCCAAGTTAGCAATGAACTTTCTAATCTGTTGACATTAAGTCTTCTAATAGTCATCTTGCCTTGAGGCTGCTGTTTTAGTTGAATTTAAATGTTTAACTTAGAGAGAATAAATCTAAGGTCAGTCCAGCACTCTGAACCACACATCACCTTTCTCACTCTCACATCCTGTCTTATTACAATGACATGGTTTATTAAATGCCAATGTTTGCCATGAGGGTGCATCCATGAAGTTTTATTGCATTCAGGGAAACAGAAGAAAGAGTGGGTGATGAGGTCAGGAGACTCACAAGTTTTCAGTAGTAAGTGATCATTGCTGTTGCTATTTCCTGACTCCATTCTTCCCAAGGATTCCTAGCCATGTCTGATAGCCTGTGCCTAAATGAAGTTAAATCACCCAGAATTGTATACCCCTCTTGGCACATTGATAAGGGTCTTTGGGTTTTTACAAAATTCTTCTTTGACCTCATTAGTATTTTTCATGGTTGGAGCATACACACTTATGACAGTAGTGTGGTGCTTTCCTGCAAGTGGCAATCACATTGTCATGAGCCTATTGTTCACTCCTTTTGGGAGGCACACAAGCTCATTAACTAAGTTACCTTTAATTGCAAAAGTTATGCCTCCCTCACTGACTCCCCATCACTGTGGCCATGAAAGAAACAGTATATCAAGATCATAATTCAGTAAGCTGGCCTTGAATTGTGTGGTGAGTAAAATTACATGTGGCAGCCCTATTTCTCTCACAAGTGTAGGGAAAATTAGCTGGTTATCACATATTTGTTACTTAGAAATAAGAGGCTACTGCACCAGTTTGTGACATTAAGCATTTATTAAAGTATATTAAATATTAGGAAAGAGAGAGTGCATGGCTTTGAAAGATAGGAAAACCTAGCTAGGATCTAGGATCTAGGATCGAGAGAGAGAGAGAGAGAGAGAGAGAGAGAGAGAGAGAGAGAGAGAGAGAGAGAGAGAGAGAACTAGACTGCATGGCTCCCATTCTGCGTCCCCAGGCCAAGAGAGCAAGTGTCTATACAAGCTTGCTGTGGGCAAGAGCAGAGCCCACACATACACATTGTTCAAAGCTATTGGGCTAGCATCACTCAAATCTATTGGTTCACTGGATCTGAGAGTGGTTTGGTGCAGTCATGCTGAGGTCAGAGCCAGAGAACAGATCCTCTGGGAATAAGGCTTTCAGGTAGGTGTGGTTTTGAATGAGGTAACTTCCTGACTCTGGACTAACCTTAAGAAAGGTCAGGCCCGGGTCTCTCAGCAGGAGCCCCTGGGAGTCCCCAAAGCCCTATTATTCATTATTTCCTCACAATTGCCAGCCTTGTTTCACTGAGAGCTGCTATTTGGATAATACCTGTTACGTTCTCTTACAAGAAGAGCTCTTTGTCCTCCAGGTCTATTGGATTTTGTGTTATCCATAAGCATGCATACATTCCATATACTAATGATCAGTGTGATCATCTTGGCATAAACATTTTTGTACGAGTGTGTGTGTGTGTGTGTGTGTGTGTGTGTGTGTGTGTGTGTGTGTTTTGACTACAGACTAGGATCCCTACCTGCCATGGCAAGCTAGCCAAGGTCAAGTGAGACTGACCATTTTTAAGGCACCTTTTCTAGCCCTTTACTCAAGCCAGATGATGAGCAGTGCTGTTCTTTCAAAAGGTTGCTCAGGCATCCAAAGAGCTTTTGAATCCCACTATCACGTCAGTCCAGGGAAAAGATGACTGTGCAGTTTTGTGATCATACCTTCCAGTGTATTCTTACCTGCTGCTTCATTGCTTGACTGTGACCAAAGGACTTTGAGGTAGGTAAAAATGGTAACATTTTGGGGTGGGGCATGTCTTTCCACTTGCACATAAATTTGATTTAAATGAGGCACAGTTGTGAGAGAAGTCATTAATCTCAATTTCTTTACCAGAGTCATCAACGTCCAGTGGCAAGACAAAAGTCAAGATGATTGGAGATGGCGCAAGATGTAGTGAATGACCTTGGCATCT
Organism: Dromiciops gliroides; assembly: GCF_019393635.1. NCBI lineage: Eukaryota > Metazoa > Chordata > Mammalia > Microbiotheria > Microbiotheriidae > Dromiciops > Dromiciops gliroides. The sequence goes on along the minus strand of NC_057862.1, from coordinate 628,965,762 downwards.
ACAATGTGTGACCAACCCTATGTGCTCCATGGGGAATGCTTCAGCCATCTTGATGGATGTTGGAGCAAATTGTTCTCATTTACCCATTCTGTTGGGGAAGTCTTCACATGCTTAAGGTAGAAACCCCTTTAACTCACCAAAGTGTTTGAGACTTTTCAGTCACCCTCAAATTGGGTTAGCCTGTCTTGTAAAACACATTGCTGGGACATGACTCCTGTTCATGCTATAGTTTCTTGGAGCCAGAGATGAGAGTTGGGTGAATCAGGTGGACATCAAAGGTGGAAAGCTTCCCTGAAACAGACTCAGCTGTGCTCACACCAGAGGTAGTAGTCTTCCCTGAATACCCCTATATCCCTAGCACAGTTTATTTGCTTAATAAAGCTTAGAGATTGGTTGATAGTAAAGAATCAGCAGTTTTATAACTGAAAATCTCCTTAACACATCTGGAAGGGACCTTAGAAAGCATATAGTCAAACTCCCTCATTTTATAGTGAAGTTCAGAAAAAGGGAACAGTTTTGCTTCTCTAAGTAAGATCCAGGGACAGAATGCAAACCAAGCTCGTTAGGATACTAAGTCCAATGCTTTTCTCCCTATCTTACTCTATCCCCCAATCTAACTAGATAAAATGTACCCCCTTTCATTTATCTATCATCACCTCAAAAGGTACTTGAGAAAATGAATGCATCAAAGGCAAGGAGTTGTGTTTGTTTGTTTCTTTCTTTCTTTTCATTCTAGTCTTCAGCAAATCCCCAGGCATTTAAACTTTCTGTTCCCTTTGATTTCCTTTCCCTGGGCTGACAAAGCTCAGGAGGGACATTGCTTTGAAGTTCAAAAAATATTGTGGAAGACAGTGAGGTAAAAGGCTCAATGATCCAGAAAACCTATACAAGTTTTCTTTCTGTTCTTCAAAGTTGGTGAATGGAGTGTCTAAAGGGAAACTCTTCTAGCAGTCATCTCCAAAATGGGGATAGAATGTCATTGAAAATGAACAGAACTCCCAACTTGTTGGAGCCAAGGTTCACAAGTTAAGGTGAAAGCTTAGATAATTCTCATCAATGATTGCTCCAAAATAACTTGAGGGCAGAGGCTGGAATTAAATCTGGAATCTCAAGATACTCAGATTCCTTAGATGGCCAGAAAGTAGTGCAATGGTTGTGAAATGAAGAGACTAAGGTTCAAATCTTTCATCTGACCCTTAATAGCTCTGTGACCATTTATATTTCCCTTTACTGGCTCTATCTAAATCATGGGATTGTTATGAGAAAAAACATTTCATAATATTTAGATTACTCTAGAACAGCCAATTCATGAGAACACAAATTTAAGTCCTAGAAAGGCCTTTAATCTTACCTACTACAACTGATTTATTGTACAGTATAGAAAAATGAGGACCAGAGAAGTTAACCAATTTGCTCAAGGCCACACAGGTAGAATGTGCCTTTCAAATGATGGAGAGAATGTTGAGGTGACCTGGCATGCTTACATAATGAATTAAGTTGGTCAGTGCTTCTTCAGAGAGAAAAATATGGTTCCAGAGTCTCTTTGGGAGATACACAGAGAGAGAGAAACAACAGACATGTAGGGGAAGCCAGCTCCTTAGGATATTACTGATTTTTAGCCTGCTTCCTTAAAGTTTGATACAATATACTTCGAGTGCAATCAAGCTGTCTTCCTAGCTAAGATCTTATCTCAAAGCCAGCTTTAAAGTTCACTTCATTCAGGTATTTATTGGTTTGTTCTAGTCTATATAACTTTTCCAACTTCTATTTAATGTTTTCTTAGATAAATGGCTCCCCTTACTATTTGTGATGGGTTTTTTACATAACCAGGACTTGGTGGGAAGGGCTAAGCTGGTCAGTATAAATCAAGGGCCATCCTCCCCCCTAAGAGTGATCAATCAGGCAAGTCACTTTCCTCCTAAATTCAAATTCATAAACCACAGACCAGAGATATATTTGAGAGGGACTGGAAAAGAGATGTAATCTCAACTTAAATCAAAGAGGGAAAGCAAGCTGAAAAACAAAATCAGGTTGAAGAGTTGGTTTTCCCTACATATCTGCTGCTTCTCTTTTCATTCGTATGTTTCAAAGAGTCTCTGGAACCTTGTATGAGTGTTTCTCTCCGAAGAAGTTTTGGTACCAATTCCATCTCCTATGCAGATACATACATAGCACCACCTGAGGATTCACTCCTCCATTTGGGAATTCACATCCCCTCCATATATCTAAGAATATACAAAATCTCCCTGACTTTACTGGAAGTTCCATCACACAGACAAATTGGAATAAAAAACTATTCCCTGATCTCATTCTGCAGTCTTTTACAGAGCTGAGAATGCCTAGATCCACCTTCCCTAGAAAAATTCTACCTACTAACATCATTCTCCTTCTTTAGGGATCTACTAAAATGTTCCCTCTTCCATGAAGCCTATCTTTACATTCACATAGAAGCTATGATTTCCTCCTTAAATCTCCCAGACCACTCTATTTGATATTTTCTATGTATTTAATTATTTTTAACTTGAACATACTTGTTTGTGCTAGTCTCATGTCCCTAATCAATTAGAAGTTCATTAATGGAATGGAAATGGCTTATTTCTTCTCACTTGACATTACTACCCACATACATTCTATATTAAGAGCAAAAATGGCCAACTTCCAGTTACCTGGGTTTTGCACGGTTTTTTCCCATGTCTGGAATATACATACTCCTCACCTCTAATTCTGAAAATGCTTAAAATGCTTTCTGTAAGGCTCAACTCAAGTTTCAACTTCCAGAAGGAACCTCTTCTTATGTCTCAAGCTGTTAGTGATCTCTCTATGATCAAATGAGCTCATATTTAATCATATGTGGATAATTGGAGATTTAAATTCCTTGAGTGAAGGTACTCTTTATTTTATTTCATTTTGTCTTGAGAACTATATATGTATTTGAGCAGACAGAAGGATTATACACAGAGGGTATAAACATAAATTTTCTTTGAGGTGATGATATAAAGAAAATTAAGGGGTTAAAAGGGGAATCTATGGGAAGAAGAGGAAAGGGGTAAATTACATCATACAACGAGGTAAAAAAAAAACCTATTAAAATACAGGAAAAGAAAGGAGGGGCAAATATTGTTTTAAGCCTACTCTCATTAGATTTGATCCAAAGAAGGAAAAAACATATACGTTCATTTGGATAAAGAAACTTAGCTTATTCTTTAGGGAAGTAAAAGGGGAAGGGGAAGGGAGGGAATGATAGAAGAGAGGGCAAAAGCAAGGGAGAAAAGGGTAAAGAAAAGGGAGGGGGTGATAAAAAGGGAGGGCAGATTGAGGGAGGCAGGGGTAAAAAGCAAAAAGTTGGTGAGGAGGAATAGGGTGAACAAGGGGGGAAACTATAAAGGGGGTAAATAAAATGGAGGAGAATAGACAGTACTAATAACTGTGAATGTGAATGGGATGAACTCTGATATAAAATGAAAGCGAATTGCAGAGTGGATTAAAAACCAGAATCCTACAATATTCTGTTTACAAGAAACACATTTGAAGCAGAGAGATACACACAGAGCAAAGGTAAAAGGATGGAGCAGAATATATTATGCTTCAGCTAAGGTCAAAAAAGCAAGGGTAGCAATCCTTATCTCAGAAAAAGCACAGGCAAAAATAGATATCATTAAAAGAGATAAGGAGGGGGCGGCTAGGTGGCGCAGTGGATAAAGCACCGGCCCGAATTCAGGAGTTCCTGAGTTCAAATCCAGCCTCAGACACTTGACACTTAATAGCTGTGTGACCTTGGGCAAGTCACTTAACCCCCACTGCCCTCCAAAAACAAAAACAAAAACAAAAAAGAGATAAGGAAGGAAGCTACATCTTGCTAAAAGGCACTATAGATAATGAAGCAATATCAATATTAAATATGTATGTGCCAACTGGTACAGCATCCAAATTTTTAGAGGAGAAGTTAAATGAGTTATGAGAGGTATTAGACAGTAATACTATACTAGTGGGGGATCTGAATCTTCCCCTCTCAGAAGTAGATAAATCTAGCCACAAAATAAATAAGAAAGAAGTGAAAGAGGTGAATAGAATACTAGAAAAGTTAGACATAATAGATGTCTAGAGAAAATTGAATGGAGATAGAAAGGAATATACTTTTTTCTCAGCAGTACATGGCACATTTTCAAAAATTGACCATGTATTAGGGCACAAAAACACCATAGTCAAATGTAGAAAGTCAGTGTAACGATTGGAATAACGCCACCTGCTGGAGACTTACTGTAGAAGGGTTCCGCCCATGAAGAGAAGGTCTTTGAGGGCAAGACCAGGAGTCTTTTCTTTGGCATCAGGAAGTGACATTGGCTAGTGGGAGGAAGAAGGAAGAGACTGGCAGCTCGGTCTCACACTCTTTCCTGAGGACTCTGGTGGAGAGCGGAGCTAGAAATGTGCTCTCCCTTTAATAGATAGGAATCTAGGCCTTTCTCTCTCTCTTTACCAAATTCTTATTTTCCTTAATAAATGCTTAAAAGCCTAACTCTTGCTGAAGATTATAATTTATTGGCGACCACTCATTAGATATTTTAGACAGACTAGCTAGAATTTTAGTCCTTTCAGCAGAAATAGTAAATACATCCTTCTCAGATCATGATGCAATAAAAATTACATGTAAGGAAGGCCCATGGAAAAGTAGACTGAAAATTAATAAGAAACTAAATAATCTCATTCTAAAGAATGAATGGGTCAAACAACAAATCATATAAACAATCAATAACTTTATCCAAGAGAATGACAATAATAAGACAACATACCAAAATCTATGGGATGCAGCCAAAGCAGTGCTTAGGGGAAAATGTATAGCCCTAACTGCTTACATGAATAAAAAAGAGAAAGAGGAGATCAATGAATTGGGCATGCAACTTAAAAAGCTAGAAAGAGAACAAATTAGAAATCCCCAATTAAATACTAAACTAGAAATCCCAAAAATTAAAGGAGAAATTAAGAAAATTGAAATTAAGAAAACTATAGAATTAATAAAACTAAGAGCTGGTTTTATGAAAAAAACAATAAAATAGATAAAATATTGGTTAATTTGATTTAAAAAAAGAAAGAAGAAAACCAAATTACCAGTACCAAAAATGAAAGGGGTGATGTGATTTCCAATGAAGTGGAAATTAAATCAATAACTAGGAATTATTTTGCCCAACTGTATTCCAATAAATTTGACAATATAAATGAAATGGATAAATATTTACAAAAATACAAACTGCCCAGGTTAAATGAAGAGGAAATAAAATCATTAAAAAGTCCATATTAGAAAAAGAAATTGAACAAGCCATTAATGAACTCCCTAAGAAAAAATCCCCAGGGCCAAATGGATTTACAGGTGAGAAATGCTGGGAAAACTGGAAGATAGTATGGCAGAAATTTGGCATAGACCAACATCTTACACCTTATACTAAAATAAGGTCAAAATGGGTACATGATTTAGACATAAAAGGTGATACCATAGGTAAATTAGGAGAGAAAGCAATAGTCTACCTTTCAGATCCTTGGAAAGCAGAACAGTTTATGACCAAACAAGAGATAGGGATTATTATGAAATGCAAAATGGATGATTGTGATTACAATAAATTAAAAAGGTTTTGTACAACGCATAGGTTTGAAGCAACGCATCAAAAATTAGAAGGGATGCAGAAAGCTGGGAAACAATTTTTATGGCCAGTACTTCTGATAAAGGCCTCATTTCTAAAATATATAGGGAACTAAATCAAATTTATAAGAATCCATGTCATTCCCCAATTGAGAAATGGTCAAAGGATATGAACAGGCAGTTTTCTGATGAAGAAATCAAAGCTATCTATTCCCATATGAAAAATTCTCTAAATCACTATTGATTAGAGAGATACAAATTAAAACAACTCTGAGGTACGACCTGACAGCTATCAGATTGGCTAAAATGACAGAAAAGGGAAATAATAAATGTTTGAGAAGCTGTGGGAAAATTGGAACACTAATGCATTGTTGGTGGAGCTCTGAACTGATTCAACCATTCTGGAGAGCAATTTGGAATTATGCCCAAAGGGCTATAAAGCTGTGCATACCCTTTGACCCAGCAATACACCTTTTGAGTCTTTTTTCCCAAGGAAATCATAGAAAAGGGAAAAGGACCCACATGTTCAAAAATATTTATAGCAGCTCTTTTTGTGGTGGCAAGGAATTAGATATTGAGGGGTTGCCCATCAGTTGGGGAATGACTAAACAAGATATGGTATATGAATGTAATGGAATTCTATTGTGCTGCAAGAAATGATGAGCAGGAGGAATTCAGAGAAACCTGGAAGGACTTGCATGAACTGATGATGAGTGAGATGATCAGAACCAGAAGAACATTATACGCAGTATCATCAATATTATGTGTTGATCAACTGTGATAGACTGTATCCTTCTCACCAATGCAATGGTACAAGAAAGTTCCAGGGGACTCATGAAGGAAAAGGCTCTAAAAATCCAGAAAAATAAAAAGAACTGTGGAATATGGATACTACTTGAACCATATTATTTCTTTTCTTTTTGGTGCTGTTGTTTTTCTATTTTGAGGTTTTTCCTTATTGCTCTGATTCTTCTATTATAGCATGACTGATGCAGAAATATGTTTAATGTTGTTATGTATATATATACATATATATACATATACATGTGTATATGTATGTGTGTGTATATATATTATATATATATATATATATATATTTTATATATATATATATATATATATATATATATAAACGTAAATCAGATTGCTGTCTAAGGGAGGGGGTAGCGAGAGGGGAGAGAGGGAGAAAAATTTGAAATTTGAAATCTTATATAAACAAATGCTGAAAACTATCTCTACATGTAACTGGAAAATAATAAAATACTTTCATTTAAAAATAAATAAATATAACTGGAAAAAAAATAAAAGTAAAATTTTTTTTAAAAAAGAAGAGATATGAGAAAACACTTTTGTCTGCTTCTTTGCAAAAGGTGGAGGAATAGGTAAGCTCCTTGAGGGCAGGGATCACTTTTTGCCTCTTTCTGTATCCACAATACATAGTACAATGCCTGGCACATAGTAGGCATTTAATAAATGTCTATTGAATTGAATATAATTTTGGAACATTGCTAATGATGGAAGACCTTTTTAAATTTTTAATTAATTTCGTTGATTTGTTTGTTTTCTCTTTTTTAAATCTTTCTTATGAGAGGTTTCTGAGAAGAGTTGGAGAGAGGGCTACATTGGAAAGGTAACTAATATAAAAACAACTGATTTAAATAAAAACTATTTTAATATTAAATTGGAGTCCACAAACTGGAGTGAATAAAAAAAACTTAACTAGTATTGTGAAGGGACATAAAATCATGTAATGTACAGATATATAGGAGGACCTAGGGATATTTAACATGGAAAAGGAAAAAAAAAACTTAAGGGAGATTTAATAAATGTCTTCACATATTTGAAAGAACGGCATATGAAAAAATATTAGACTTGTTCTGCTTGGCCCCAGAGTGCCAAATTGAAAGAACTGGGGGCATGTTGCAGAGGCACAGTTATTTTTTTATCTTTTAATGTAAAAGAAGTTTCTAAAAAATAATTTATCAAAAAGTTGAATGGAATGCCTATGGGGAAATGGGTTCTTCTACATAAATTTAAGAGAAGACTAGGTGACCACTATTGAGAATATTATAGGAAGGATTCTTATGCAAATACATGTTAGTTTAGTTGTCCCCTGAGCAACCTTTCAGTTTTGAGAGTCTGTAATTTCTTTCATTGAGTTGAAATAAATTTATAGCACAAGATCCTTTGAGAAAAGTTTCAAAAGGTAAGCACTGCTTAGTAAATTTTATGTAGAGACAAATCCCTTTAAAAAAATCATAAGATATATTTCTGAAAATATCTATGTAAATGATGTTCTTAACTAATTTTATTCAAAAAATTAAAATTACTATAATATTATTATACGCAAACAAATCCTAAACCTATAATAAAATAACAATGCATAACAATAACAATTTATGTTTTCATATCTATCTCCTTAAAATAGCATGCATAATAATATTATCAATGTTTTGGTTGGGCTAGTTTTGAGGTTTTTTTGAAAAAGGTATCTTTTTTTTTTGTTTTTTTTTAGTGAGGCAATTGGGGTTAAGTGACTTGCCCAGGGTCACACAGCTAGTAAGTGTTAAGTGTCTGAGGCTGGATTTGAACTCAGGAACTCCTGAATCCAGGGCCGGTGCTTTATCTACTGCACCACCTAGCCTCCCCTGAACAAGGTTTCTTATTGATTATATTGCTACTTCTAATTTTTTAAGCACCTATTGTGATCAATATTTTGCCTTTATAACAGCTGAATTAGAAAGCCATATTTTACACAAATAAGATGTATTAAATTGTGGTAAATTTTGCAGAACTTTGTTTAATAAATTAGACAACTCTTTATTCTATAGTCAAAACATAAGATTATTAACTACAGACACATATGTTTTGAGATTTATAAGAAGACATATATATTAGCTTGTCCACATTCAGATGGAGTAAGACCAGTTATGTCATATTTGTCTAGAGCAAATAGGTTACCCATACCATTAGATTTATAAATATCCATATCCTTAAAGTAAATTTGAATTGTTTCTAGAGACTGATCAAGTACTGGAAAATTGGGCTACTTTCTTCTATATCATTTTTTGTAGGTTTTTTTTATTATAAATTATACCAACATATTATTTTGTGAGTATACTATTTAGAGCCCTAACTTTCTGATGAATACATTCATTTTAACTTTCTAAATCAGAGGTTGAATCTGAATTTGTAATGGCTTATTTAGAATACTGTTTTTCTGAATTTAACCACGTTTCAAGAGGATTTTAAAAATTAATTTGCTTCATCTTTACTATTATCACTAAAAAATGACAATTTCTTGTTTTTTTAAACTCTCTTCAAAGTATTTTGCCAAAAGAAAGTCAACATGTTTTGAAATCATATAGAAGTACCTTATGCTTTTCTATGTTATCAAATAATTTTGCAAAGAGCTTTCCTTTTAATGGGCTGTTTCTGTATAGTTGATTACCTGTATAATTATTTACACATTTTACATAGCTTTTCCCTCACATTTTCTGATACAAGTGATTGTCTATAAAGTATACCACATGTCCAAATTGTATGCGAGGTCACACCTTAAATTATTTCTTAACAACCTTTTTTGCTTTGACATTGAATTTGCATTTGACATTGAATAAGCTCAATCAGTTTTGAATTCCATAGTTTTCTCAAATGTTGTCATTTCCTTTAACAGATATGTTACTTATGTTGACATTTTATCTTGATGAGACTTTGACATCAACAGGTTTGCAGAGTAACAAATTGTTCCTAACATCAGTTTTAAAAACATTTCATACATACATAATCAAAAGAACATCTTTAACTACATCTGTTGCTTCATACACTTTCAATGCAAAATAGGAAAATTCAGTTTCTGAATTAATTGATTTCAAAGATCTTAAGACATATGGGCAATTCTCTTTTCAGTTGTATTATCTACAAGTGAAACAATTTGAAGATGTTGTGCATATGATTCTATGAAATATTGTTTAAACCATATCAATAATTGTAAGTAGTACCAACGTTTACCCTATTGGATGAGACTATTTACACTTAGAAATTCTGTAAACAAGACTATATGATAAAAGTAATGTTTTTTGTTATCAGTGTTTAAAAAAGACATTTTAGGAGGATTGCTTATTAAAAGCATTTAATTTTCTGTAGAAAAAATATTTTATCTTGTTGATATGTTCTGCAAGCACACTTTCAATATGTTGATTAAATTTATTAGGTTTCATGTTATCTGCAACTAAAGCAATCATAGAAAGCAAATGCAGGGGTCTCTTCTCACCATTTGTAACAGGATTTTTGAATATCAATAATAAATATAATGGACCATATGCTCTGGTTTGGGCATCAGGCTTCTAACTTTGTGTTTCTTTATTTTTGCCATTTAAACTGTACCTGTTATCTCTTCCTATACTAGTTTTATCTGCTACATTTAATTATTTTCTCTACCCTGTTATGTGTTTACCCACCACAAAGGAATATTTCATTTTATAAACAAGGGAATGATAAAAGTTGACAATTAAATTTGAATGTAATAATTGAAAATGTCAAACAATTTATAAGTGTTCTCCAATTATTTCAATTTTTAAGAAGTATCAGGTTGTTGTTTTTTCATAGCTTATCAGGTTATGCTTTCCAAAACAAATTATATTGATAAATAAAACTTTATTATTATAATTTTAACTTCCGCACAAATTTTTAAAAAGTTTTTACACTTTACATTAAAATAAAACAAGCAGCACAACATATCAAAATTTTATTATGAGCTTCCCCTGACCATCCATGTTGTTTCAATTTGTGTTGATGCAAAGGTAAGTGCATTCGTGCATATTTTATTTAATGATAGCTGTGCATAATATACTGCCTATTAGAACAAATTCACTGTGTTGTTATCAACTTTGTTTACTTTTATTCCAGTGTTTCATTGAACAAAATGGATGGATTTATATGTTTATTGTATTAGAAAATCAATAATTTTGACCATTACTTCATAGCCCACCCCACGGGATGTGATGCTTCTTTCCCCCACAATTTGTAAAATTCTGAGGTATAAAAAAAATACATTGACAGGATTTTGACACATTTTAATATAGCATTTTCTTTGTAATAATGCTGGCTATTGAGTAAGACTACTTTAAAAGACAGTGTTAGCCCATGAAAGAACTGAAGATCATAGATAACTATTTATTTTCCCACACTTCATAATATGACTCCATTTGTTTGTGTTTTCTCCCCCTCTTTTGCTCTTTCTGTGTCACATTATCACTGTCATTTGGAGCTTTGAAATGAATTGCAAATGTTCTTTATTTGTAGAGCACACTTTGTCCCTGGATCTCAAAGCACAAGTGGTATGTTCTCTCCTGATTGGTTAACAATGCCAAAAATCCTCTTTGGAGTTGAGTAGCAGAGTACTTAGTTCCTCATTAAGTTCATATTCCCGTTAAATACTCACTGTAGAGATCCCTCATCAAGCCCTCAATGATGCTGAGCAGTACCTGTTAAGTACTCACACTGTTCAAGAAGACACACAAAGGCTTTTTTTCATTTTTTTCACCAAGAAATGTTTATGTATTATGCAAAAGCTGAACCTTGCATTAGCATGGTATAAGTTTACACATGAACCACCTCCAGTCCATACCAAGGTGAGCTCTTTCAAGGGACGCTTCAGAATTAAGAGCAGATAGAGTTGGAAAGGGGATTTGAAATCCTTTTGCTATCCATCTGGATATCTTCTTGAAATTGAATATCCTCCATTCTGCTCAGCTTTCCATCAATAATAACGTTAGTTCTAAAGGGGGATTTGTAAATGATTTATTGAGTGTTCTATAGATCAATTCACCATCCCTTTGGCTTTCCAAAAATTACTCCCCCAAAATGACTGTTCTTCTACATATGTTGTCCTTTCCATTGGTATTAATAAGTCAACAATCATTAAGTTCCTACTACAAATTGGATACTTTATACATAAAGAATGTATAAATTCATTAAGATCAAGGATTGTCTTTACCTTTTGTTTTTTGTTTGTTTGTTTTATTGGTTTTTGTATTTGTATTTGTTTCTTCTATACTTAACACAGTGCATGACACACAGAAAATGCTTAATGATTTATTTTTTTCTTCCTTTTTTCCCCCATTCAAGCAGTCTGGAAAATCATTGAATTCTAATCTAATCACCTTGACAGCAGCCTTAATATTTTGAATTCATTCCCAAGGGAAGTATCATCAGAGACTACCTTTTCCCCTCATGTTCATCAACATTCCACCCATGGGTGCATGCACATACATACATAAAGACACACCATGGCTAATGTTTTCCTTTCCTCATGTGAAAACTAAAACCAGTGACACAGAAAAGCCCTACCTTTGTCAGAAGACAAGTACCCAATATCGGCCTCCAGATGATTGGCCTTCATGGTTGGTTGGTTTGTTGTTAATAGTAAAATCACTGCTGGTGGTCAAGGCATAGAAGATTACTTGGCTAACTTTTAAAAGAATACACAGTAAAACACTGTGGTTGCCAACCAACAACTCATTGCCCTAAAATGAAAAGAAATAACAGCCTAAAATAATAGTTCATATACCAACAATTTGGGATCTGTAAAAGCAGCAAGAGGTAGAATAATGTTTAAGACCTCCTGAATATTAAGAAGAGAAAGAATGGACTGAAGCACCTGCTTGTGTTTTCTTAGGACTCCTCCCACTAAATAGCAAATGTCAAGGCTCTACCAATCATCCAAACAGAGAATAATAGCTCATAAACCTACAGCACTTTAACATTTACAACATTCATTATTCCATTTAACCTGCAGAAAACTCTATGAGGTAGATATTACATCTAATAATAATAATAACTGGCACTCATTGAACATTTCAAAGTTTACAGAACACTTTACATATATTATCTTGAGAATCACAGTATCCCTTTGCAATTTTCTGAGATTATCATTCCCATTTTATACATAAGGAAATTGAGCATCATGGAAGTTAAGGGAATTATTCATGGTAATAATAACAATGAGAAGAAATGACATTTAGAAAGCATTTTAATGAATGTAAAACATTTTTACCTCACAAAACTTCATGATATAGACACTATAGGTATTTATATCTCATTTTGCAGCTGAAAAAGCTAAGGCTGAGAGAGGTTATATAGTTTGTTCATTTTCATACAGCTAGGAAGTGTCAAAAGTAATATGTGAAGCCAAGTCTTGGATGAACTTTCTTCACTACCAGTTACCTCCATGTTTTCAGATTACAAAATAGAGATTCAGAGAGCCAAAAGATTGGCTTAAAGTCACCCAACTAATAAATAATGTTGCTTGGATATGAATGTAGGCTTTCTGATTCTAAAATCAGTGTTCTTCAGTTACTATTATTTCCTAGAAACACTTGACCTTGGCCTAATATCAATAAGAATCAATAAAAGGGTTATTGCCAGTGATCTGATTGGCAGTATATAAATAAGGTATATAAAAGTGATATATTGTCTTCTTTTCTAAGTGACATTTTTTGGACAATAGGGATAGAGGTACCTTCAAAGATATAGTCCCTAGAGCCTAGGACTTATTTGGGGGAGATAGTTATTTCAGAGAGAACTTATTATATTTCTAAAGCTAAGGAATTCATACAGGTCTTTCTGCTCTGAATTTTTCCATCCCAACGCTCTCTGGCCCACATGAGTTTAAATAATAACCTCTGGGTCAGAGCACAAAGAAAATTGTACCTTGTATTTGTGTTCCTGAAATAGTAGAGCCAGGGGCAAAAGCTAGATTGAGTTGCTATTAAGTTGGTCAAAAGACTTTGGGTAGGGGCAGCTAGGTGGCACAGTGGATAAAGCAGTGGCCCTGGATTCAGGAGCACCTGAGTTCAAATCCAGTCTTAGACACTTGACATTTACTAGCTGTGTGATCCTGGGCAAGTCACTTAACCCTCATTGCCCCATAATAAAACAAAACAAAACAAAACAAAACAAAAAAAAAGTTTGGATCCTAGATTGAGCTGGCCAACTTGACAGGAGTAATGGTCATAAGACTGGTCTACCTATACTATGTTTCTGAGACACTCTCTATCTCTATTGTCCAAAAAGGGGAAAAAAATCATCTGAAAAACAAGACAGTATTTCACTTTTATATAGTGAATTTAAAATGATTTATTAACCCTACCGTGTGTTTTTAATGTTCTTTTTATTTTAATCCAAATGAGATAATGAACCCATGGTCTGTTAATCTCATTTTTTCCCTTTGCATTAATGCTTAATTACAATAATGTTGAGCATCGCATCTGACTCCAACCTATCCCTAAACCAGAATCCCCAAAGAACTGTTAATAGTTCAATCAATTTCCAAATTGTGCATTTCCTCTGCCTTCTGATTTAATTGCAATCATCATAGAAGGCATTATGGGTATATGCTATTAAAATGGAGTAATGAGATAAAAATATAAATGGCTTTTATATCTTTAAAATAAAATTCAATCAACCAATAGTTATTGAGTACCCATAGTGTGTAAGGCCCTGTGTGAAATTGGTTTCACTCAAGAGGGAGTGGTTTTTGCAAGCAGACCTTCAGATTTGGGAAGTTTTGCTATTATAATTATAATTTGTAGATGGACATAATGTTAGTTTAGTGCTCCTCTGTTTGGGACTAATAGCACGGTACGATACTTGTGTGAAATTACTCAGGGATTGGGATTGGACACTTCTTGCATTTCATGAAAAAGTGACAATTTTGTGTAATGGAAAACAAAACTACAATAACAAACAACACTTAAGTATCAGGATACTTGGGTTTTAGCTTAGGTTTATCTAAGTTTTGTATCTCTTTCAGCACCCACTAAAGGACTCTGAACATAGTAAGTACTTTATTCCATTTAGCAAAGCTTTGTGTCTCCCAAGATTTCAATTACAGGACTGTACACATGGTAGGCCCTTTAGAAACATTTGTTTCAATTTTTCAATTGAATTTGAAAGACATTCCTTGATGTTGCCACCATAGTCACTTTACGTATAGTACTTCATTTGAGCTTCACAACACCTCTAGTAGATTTTAGACACATTATTACTCTAATTTGACAATTGAAGAAATTGAATCTTAGTAAGGTGAACCACTTTGCCAATCAATACACAGCAAATATGTAACTGGTGCAGGATTCAAACTTTTGTGTTTTCTGATTCCAAGTCTAGAACTATACCCATTATACCACACTGCCTTTCCAAATTAAATCATTCTGAACAAGCGTATATATTAATGTTTTTTTCTAAATTTAACTGACTCAAATTGTAAGTTACATCCTTATATGGATCTCCTCAAAGAATGAGAAAAGTCATTTAGCTTTAAGCTTCCCCCCCTTGACTAAGACATATATCATTTTGATTCTGTTCTGGTCAAAAAACAGAACAAAAAGACCTCTGTTCTCAATCTTTACTAATTCTGGTCATTTTCTGGAAGGAACATGGAAATGGGAAGAGAGGGAGAGGCAGAAGGAGAGAGGGAGAGGGAGAGGGAGAGGGAGAAGAGAGAAAAATAAACAAACCAAAAAAAAAAACCCCTTCTTCATCATTCCCTTCTACAAAGCTATAGTCCACATTGAAGAGAGGAAAGAGAGTATTGTGTATTATAAAGACCTCTAAGGTTTCCAGGCAGAAAAGTTATAATCTCAAATTAGCTTGTGAACAAGTCTCTTTTTTTCTGTGCCTCAATTTCTTCATTTATTTAATGAGGAGAATCAAACTTGTATTACCTCATAAGTTTATATTAAAGAATGTGCTTTGGTACTTTAAGAATGTGAAATATTGGAATGATCATATTGTACTTTGGTCATGGCAGCTCCAGAAAAATAGAACCCATAAAAGAGCTGAAGAAAGCCGAGAAAAGTCACATGACTTCTTTATACCTCAGTTTCCTCATTTGTAAAAATGATGGGATTGCAATAGATTATTTCTGTCCTTACTTTTCTAAATTCATGCTTATGTAAAATGGATATGAAACAGGGGCCAGCGATATGAAGAATCAAAAAAAAAAAAAATCACAGTATCTCAGAATTGGAAGGGACCACTAAAGCCATGTATTTCAAACTTTAACTGTAAATGAAAGTCTAGTTCAAGATACCCAACAAATAGTCATTTGATATCTGCTAGAAGACTCCTAACAATGTCCAATATGCTGCTTCTTGAGGAAAACAGGTCTTTTTCAATAACAACTCATATTTTTAGGTAGTGTCTTCCCTAACTCCAACCTCAACCCTTTTACATAGAGCTAGAATCTACTCCTCCATAACTCTTGGTCATTGCTCTGACATGAGCCTCTTGTGTCCAAACTAAAATCAAAAAACCTCTTCTCAATGGCAACCTTTTAAATATTTAAAGACAGCTCTAATGCCTCTCCACTGCCACCCCAGGCCCATGACATTTCTCTAGGCTAAACACATTAAGAAGATGAAATTTGCTGTGACCTGTTTATATAACAATATTGTTTGGAATCAATTAAAAAAACAGACTGGAAAAATAAACTTTTGGTCCCCTTTGAATTTAGCAGGAACTACTTTTTCTTTTCTTTATTCTATGATTTTAATTTATTAAATATTTCCACTTACATTCTTTAAAATTTTAATGTTTATTTTATAAAATTTTGAGTTCCAAATTCTCTATAATATTGATTATATTGATGTGAAGTCAAACAAAACATATTTCTATATTGGCCACATGACAAAACAAAACACACATTCACATACACAAAGAAAAATAAAGGTTAAAAATGATGCTTAAATCTGAACACAGAATTCAGTAGTTCTCTCTCTGGAAATGGATAGTATTTTTCATCATGGGTCCTTCAGAATTGTTTTGGATATAAGAGTAGCTGTCTTTAACAGTTGATCCCTGACAATTTTGCTCTTAGAGTGTATAATAGTCTCCTTGTTCTGCTCACTTCATTCAGTATCTATTCATGTAGGTCTTCACAGGAAAACATCTTGCTCATCATTTCTTTTAAAAGAACAGTATTCCATCATAATCATATACCACAATTTATTCAACCATTACCCATTTGATAGGTATTCTCTCAATTCCCAAATCTTGGATATCACAAACAGAACTGAGATAGATTGATGATAGATAGATGCAGATAGATATATTTTGTACAAGGAAGTCCTTTTCCCTTTTCTTTGATCTCTTGGGAATACAGTAAAAGTAGTGGTATTGCTAGGTCGAAAGGTATGTACAGTTTTATAGCCCTTTCAGTGTAGTTCCAAATTGTTTTCCAGAATGGTTGAACCAGTTCACTATTCTATCAAACAGTTCATTAGTGTTCCAATTTTTCCAAATCCCACTCAATGTTTATCATTTTGGTCATATTAATCAATCTCACAAGTGTAAGATGGTATCTCAGAGTTATTTTAATTTGCACCTCTCTAAGAAGTAGTGATTTAGAGCATTTTTTCATGATCATTTTGATTTCTTCCTCTAAAAATATCTGTTCATATCCTTTGACTGCTTATCAACTAGAGAATGGCTCATAATTTTATAGATTTAGCTCATTTCCCTATATATTTGAAAAATGAGTTCTTTATCAGATTAACTTGCTGTAACATTTTCCCCCATTTCCTCCTTTCCTTCTAATTTTGGTTGCATCAATTTTGTTTGTGCAAAACCCCTTTTTCTTTCTTTTTTAAACAAAAGTTAAGACTAATATGCACAATTGATGATAAACTCATGAAATTTGCCATTGTAATTCAAGCTCTTCTGCTTGCTAATTTCAAGTGCAGAATTGTAACCAGTATTCCACATTGTCTTTTCAAATTAAATTGGTCTGACCCAGCATAAAAGTCATGGTGGCTTTTTTTTCTTCTGAGTTGTGCTGATTCAACTGATAAGTTAGCATTAGGTACATAAATCTCATAGAGATGAGCTCAAAGAATGAGAGAAGTCATTTAGCTTTAAGCTCCCCTTTAACCAAAAGGGACTCTACAGGTAAGAGGGAATTTGCTCAAAGTTTAAAGCATCATGAACATTGTCAATATAATGAACTTGGACTTTATTAAACATGGTTCAATAAATTTCATGTGAAGTGAACAGAACCAAGAGAACATTGTATACAGTGACAGCAATATTTTTTGATGAAGAACTGTGAATGATTTGACTATTAATTCCAAAGGACTATTGATGAAACATATTATCCACCTCCAAAAAAATAACTGATATTGATGGAAAAGACTGAAGCATGTCATTTTTCAATTTCTTTCATTTTCTTTTCTTTCAATTAATTTCCCTTGTACAAAATTACAAATATGGTAATGTTTTGCATAATCATACATGTCTAACCCATATCTGATTTCTTTCTGCCTCAGGGAGTGAGGAGGGGATGGAGGGAAAGAAACATAAAAATTGGAGCCCAACTATAAACAAAAAATATTTATTATTTAAAAAAATAAAATAAAATAACATTCATGTCTATTAGAATTAAGGAGCCACCGTCTGAGGTTTAAATGAAGTATACAAAAAAACAAAACATATTTATCTCTACCATGTATATAGCAATTCTACAGGGTGGCAGAATATATTCCAAACATGGAGTAAGAAAGACCTAGGTTTGAGACTTCTGCTTTCCACTTAATAGCTATATAATCTTGGGCAAATCATCTAACTTCTCCATGAGACTCTCTCTTTTACAGGAGTATTGGGAGGTAAAAATAAATGGTTTCTAAGATGTTTTCCATAAAAGGTCCCTCACAATGTCAAAATGTTAAACTATCACACACAAAGTATTAGCTTTGTAAGGATCCTTAGAGCCTCAAACTTCAAAATGTAGCATGCTAGAGCTGAAAAGGACTTTTAAACACAAAATATTAGTGTAAAGGATATTTGAGATAGAAGAGATCATAGATCATACAATGTTGGAGCACAGAAGGTTATACCTAGAAATGACATTACACCACATAATGCCGGGTCATGAACTATTATTACTGGAAGAAACTTTAGATCATAGAATATGAGAAAATAGAATATTGAAGTGGAGATGACCTCAGATAATAAAAAATTAGAGCTGGAAGAGATTATACCATACTTAAAGTCCAACTCCCTTTCTCCATAGAGAAGGAAATCAAGGTCCAGAATATGGAAGTGGCTTATGCAAAATCATAAAATGAGTTATTGCAGAGTTAGGACTAGAAAGAATCCAGATCTCTTGACTTTGAGTCCCTCTTTCCAACATTCTGAGTTTCCTCTGGAAGTGTTTAGTAATGAGAAAAAGTGCAATATAAATGTAAGCTATTTCAAAGATAGGTTCACAAACAAAAAGGAAATACACTGTAGATTCTTGGTCCCTCAATTACTTTTAATTATTATATAATTTAAATCATTGCTTTTTTGTTTGTTTATGATAGACTGGTGTTGCCAGTTTAATATATATCCTTATCTAACAACAGGGCTAATTTCTTGAATATTGTGTTACTTTGGCTTGGATTCTTGGTATTACTTTCAGTGGGCCAGACTCAGGATTAAGAATTATTATACATATGGGGCAGCTAGGTGGTGCAGTGGATAGAGCACCGGCCCTGGATTCAGGAGGACCTGAGTTCAAATCTGAACTCAGACACTTGACACTTACTAGCTGTGTGACCCTGGGCAAGTCACTTAACCCTCATTGCCCCACCAGAAAACAAACAAAAAAATAATTGTTATACATAGGACCCTTTTAGTTGGCTTGTTTCTTTTTCTTTTGTTCTTTTTCTTTTACTGATGAAGCCCAGCCCTGAATATTGGAAGGACATTATTAAAAAATATACCAAGTATAAAGATTGCATCATGTTGCTCTTTATACAAAAAACAAACAAAAAAAAGAACAGTAATTGAGCTCAGAGAACACTACATCTCCCCCTTATGTGACTGAGCACAGTTAATAAACACATATAACTGAATGTGTTCAGAGGGCCCAACTTTAATCAAATAACTTAAAACAAATATAAGTAACAAATGGAATTGGTCACCACATTTGTACCAAACGGTTGTATTACTCATACTTCCAAAAAGATTAATTTCAAACAGATAGTAGATGTGCCATATTTGTTTCATTAATATATCTGCCTTACATCTCTACCAATGGCCCTCTTTGTTCTTCCAGATTCATTTGCATAAATTTTAGATTATTGTCTAAGAAAAATATTTAGTCCAACAAGAATTTACCATAAAAAAAAGGCTTTTGTTCACAATTATAATGCATTATACTGAGCTGGGGTGAAGAATCATCTCCAGTTGATCAGACACATTAGCCAGCAGCTTAGTTTGTTCTAATTAGAAATCAGAATAGAATTTATACATGGATGACAAAATGCTACTCTCTTATGTTTTGCCAAATATCTTTCTTTAAATGACCGATCATCTTTATTTGAATATTAGATCACATTATTCTTCTCATTCAAAATATATATCACAGTGAGAGAGAAGCTTTCAAGCCCTCTGCTAATAACACATGCAGATAGATCATTGTAATTGTTTCAAAAAGATCCACAAATTGCCTCAGGAAGCGATTGGTACCCTGGGCCATTGTGTAGCTCTGGCAATGATAATCATAGCCATCAGTCACCGATGCTACTGTATTCCAAACTGTTGCAAGGGATTTCCGTGTGCCTCATTCTCTTATTTTAAGTTTTCATATTCTCATAAGTCACTCTATATCAGAGATTTAGAATAGAAACTGAATTTTTTTTGGCATCAAGAGACACATATGAAAGTAGATGAATATCCTAAGTACTTTCTTTCAGTGAGTTGTTGGTTCAGATACTACACAAAGGTTCTACTTGTATTCCACAATATAGAGTGGAAGTGACTCTGGTTTCTCAGTCTCTGAGTTGCTAGACTTCATCAGTCTGGGATGTTGTAGACCACACAGATAAAATTATAGGTCTGTGACTCCTCTCACAATCTTGAAAATGTTCAGGACATTGTGCCAAATGCCAGGGATACAAAAAAGTCAAAAAATAATCCCTGCTTTCAAGAAGCTCAGATTTTTTTTTTTTTTTGGTGAGGCAATTGGAGTTAAGTGACTTGCGTAGGGTCACATAGCTAGTAATTGTTAAGTGTCTGAGACCGGATTTGAACTCATGTCCTCCTGAATCCAGGGCCGGTGCTCCAT
The DNA here is from genome assembly GCF_019393635.1 of Dromiciops gliroides. NCBI lineage: Eukaryota > Metazoa > Chordata > Mammalia > Microbiotheria > Microbiotheriidae > Dromiciops > Dromiciops gliroides. Next base: position 628,945,021 of record NC_057862.1, on the reverse strand, counting down.
CCCCTGTGCCACCTAGCTGCCCCCAAAGCTCAGCTTTTAATGAGAAGAAAACAGCATTCAAAAAAATATGTACAAACAAGTCATATAGGGAAAACTGAAGGTAATCTTAGAGAAAAGGAACTAGCATTAAATGAAAAGTTAATGAAGGGGAAGGGAGATTATAGTTGGCATGTGAAGGAAGCCAGGTAAGCCAGAATATATAGATGAGGGAGGGGAGAATTCCATTTAGAGAGGAAAACCAGAAAAAAAATGCATGGAGTTGGAAAATAGTTGCCTCGTGAGAAAAAAGCAAGTCAGTGTCACTGGTTTGCAGAGTTTGAGGAGGGGATTAAGATGTAAGAAAACTGGAAAAGTTATGAAGGACTTTACGCACCAAATAGAGGGTTTTATAGTTAATCCTGATTGTAATAGAACCACTGGGATTTGCTGAATAGGTGAGTAATATAGTCAGACCTGTGCTTTAAGATCAATTTGACAACTGAGTGGAGAATGGACTGGAGCAGGGAGAGACTTGAGGCAGGGAGACCAACCAGCAGGTTATGGCAATAAAACAGGCCTGAGGGGGTGAGGTCTTGGTGACCACCTCAGAGGAGAGAAGGGATCCTAGGTGAGATATGTTACAAAGGTAGAATTGACAGGACAGCCCATATGAATGTATGGAAGTGGGAGAGTGAATGACAAGTTTCTGTACTATGTAGAAGTCCACTTTAGCTGTAAAGTAAAGTAATATGAAATGTCTAAAAAGCTACAGATACACAAAAGATAAGACTGGCCCTCTGTTGACCCTTTTTGACTATTTCTCTTGGGGTATATGGGGTGTTCAGGGAGGACCAGCACCTCTGGCTTTCCAAGCCCTTTTCACAGCTGTTCATGCACCTTCAGTGTTCACCTTCACCTCTGTGGCTCCAAGAAGCTGTAACATACACATTAACTAAACCCTGGTAAAACTGTCTAGGAAGATGGGCTAAACCAAGTTGAGAGTAATACATGGGCCTCAAACCTGTAAGTGAATTATGGGGATGTCTACCCCAAGCATGTGAAGACTTTCCCCAACAGAAGAAGCAAATGAGAACAATTTGTATAGGCATAAAGGTGAAGGAAGCAGATGCTGTGGAGCATTTAGACTTTGGTTAGACATCAAAGGTGCCAAGACCATCTACTGCATCCTAGGCCAATGCCAATTGTCCTGACTTTTGCCTTGCCACTGGACATCAATGACACAGGAAGACCTCCCTGTTACACTTTTAGTGTTGATACCTTTCTAAATTCCAGAACAAGCCTGTCTATCTGTCATGAGGTTCATAAGTTTTAAAGTTGCCATAGGGTCCTCTCTTTCTCCCTCTATATACTGGCATTTTCTTTGTTGTCAGTCATTACCACTCCAATAGATTTTGCAATGGATTGGGGTTTAGGCACAGAGGTCTGCCTAAAGGCAACCTAATAAAGATTCCACAAATTGAGAGAATGACTTTCAGGGCAGGAGTCACTGAGGGAACTCTAAACTTAATTTGTTCTTTAAACATTTTTTCCCTCCCAGTGTATTTTTTAATTTTTTAAAATTTTCTTATTCATTCATTCATCCATCCATATATTTATTTATTCACTTGCTTATTTATTTATGTATTCATTCATTTATTTGTTTGTTTGTTTTTTATTGGGTGAGGCAATTGGGGTTAAGTGACTTGCCCAGGATCACACAGCTAATAAGTGTCAAATGTCTGAGGTTGGGTTTGAACTCAGGTCCTCATGACTCCAGGGCCTGTGCTCTATCCACTGTACCACCCAGCTGCCCACCCACCCCAGTGTATTTTAAATCTAAGTCAACCCTCCCCAGGAATCTTGTGTGTGAAAGAGGTTGATTAGTAATGGAAATCACACCAAATGGGGGCTTATGGGTGGCAGTACTGAAAATCACAACCCCTCAAGGGAAATCCTAGAACTGAGGAGTCTTGGGAATTCAACTTTCCAACATGAGCAAGGATTGGAAAAGCAAGTCCAGGGGCAGCTAGATGGCGCAGTGGATAGAGCACCAGCCCTGGAGTCAGGAGGACCTGAGTTCAAATCCGGCCTCAGACACTTAACACTTACTAGCTGTGTGACCCTGGGCATGTCACTTAACCCCAATTGCCTCACTAAAACAAAAAACAAAAAAAAAGGAAAAGCAAGTCCAGATTGGATACTTCTCATATATCTATATGTTGTTTCTCCCAATAGAATGTGAGCTCTTTGAAGGCCAGGATTATTTCATTTTTATCTTTGTATTCCCCAGTGCCTAGCACAATGCCTATCAAATAATACTTGCTTAACAAACACTTATTTAATTGATTTATGGCTGAGATAAAGTGAAAATAAAGATAATGGAATTTGAAGAGGCGAATAAAAGTGCAGGAAGCTAGAGATCATAACAAACAATATTAAAGCATCCAAGTATAAGGTAGAGAGGAAAACTGTCAGCCACCAGATACTAAACTCCTTGAGAAAGTAGGAAAGGGATCTGGAGTACAGAATATCAGCCAAGAAATGGTCTTTGATTGGATGATATTTATGGATTGAGTAAAACTCAAAAGAAGAGATTGCACAGTTGAAGCAGAAGATGGAGGGAGGGTCTGAAATAGGAGTAAGAACTATCAAACAGAATGATTGAATTGAGGTCAGAGGACCAGTGTTCAAAATTTATTTTTGCTAAGGTCACTTGAGTGACCTTGAGCAAATGCTTATACTTCCCTGTGCCTCAGTTTACTGATCTGAAGAATGAAAGGGTTGAAATCATCAACCTATTAGGCCACATCCAGCTCTAAATCTATAATCCCATGACTTCTTCCTATTAGCACACTATTAACATGTTGAGGGAAACAAGAAAAGGGGCAACAAGTACTAAAGGAGCTGCCCAGGGGTATAGCATCCCTGAGTCAGAACCTGCTTTCTGTGAGCAGAAAGGAATCAAGACATATGATGTAGAATATAAGAGAGGTAATTTATACTTTAGGACAATGATGTGCTAAAATGACTCTAAAATTCTGATTCTAGGTGTTGCATATATATATATTTATATGCATATATACACACATATAAACGCACATATGTATATACATCTATACATATGTGCATACATAGTCTAAGGGAGTCTTTTATTCAAGGCTTGATATATATGTATGTTGTTGCATGTTTATGCATATATACATGTGTGTGCATACATATATGTGTATGTCTATATATACATGCACACACATATGCAACAACATGCACATACATCATCCCTGAGCCAAAGACTCACTTAGACTCTCTTAGACTATATTGAACGCTGGTGTGGGAGGTCAAGGCCCAGAAGAGAAAAATCTCTAAATCTTTTCTGTCCTGTTTCTCTAAGCCACACTCTCTGGGGTCTGATGGTTTGTTTTTTCCTGATGTGACTTAGTATATTCCACACCACTTTCCATTCACTTACACAGCTACAGAGAACAATAAAAATTATTCTCTCCATAGCTCAAGAAGAATGAAACAGCGTGTAGTCTATTCTTTGGGTCAGATACATACTAGCCTGCATCACACGAGGACTCCTGTGTAGAGTAGAAGCTCCTTGAGATCATGCATTATTTTGTTTTTACAATGCTTAGCATAGTACCTGGTACATAATAGATAATTGATAAATGATTACTGATTGATTGCTATAAGAGTTAGGAAGAGGGGGGGTCATATACTTGACCTCAGTTATACCAATCCTTCCCAGCAATTAACTATCTTATAGGAATGGGTTTAGAATAGAAATACTAGTCAAATTACTGAACTTGCCATTTATTAGCTGTTTTGCCTTGTTAAAATTACTTAATTACTCAGGACCTCAATTTTTTAATCTATATAATAGAGATAAAAACACCCACACTACCTATTTCAAAAATCTTATTATGAGCAAAAAATGTGTAATACATGTAACATACTTGCAAAGGTAACATAGTTTTTAAACTGTAAAGTCCTAGGTAAACATTGGCTGAAAACAATAAGACCGATAAAACAAATGCCAATGACCTTGCTAAATACACAGTTGGGAAATTTCAAACCAGGCTTCGTACTATCAAAATTCAGGCTGTAAAATGGACACTAAGTGGCAGAGTGGATAGTGCCAGACCTGGAGTCAGGAAGACTCATCTTCCTGTATGAAATCTACTCTGAGACACTTCCTAGCTCTGTGACCTTGGGAAAGACATTTAGCCCTGTTTGTCTCAGTTTCCTCATCTGTAAAATGTGCTCAAGAAGGAAACAGCAAACCACTCCAATATCTTTGCCAAGAAAATTCCTAATGGTGTCAGAAAGAGTCAAATACAATTAAATAACTGTCTCAAAAAGGTCACAGGGTTGGAATTTAGGAGAACAGATTTCTTGCCTCACCTCTGTAACTATCAAATTACATTACCTGAGGCACATTTAATGAGTAAAAAGGGGTGTCACAAAACTTGGAGGACTGACAAGAGATAATAGAGCCTGACACCCTTATTCCAGATGAACAAATTGAAAACAATAGAGGGTAAATGATATGTTAATGATACATGGTGGCAGGGCCTTAACTAGAACCTGAGTCTCCTGACTTCCCCATGGCCTTTTCCTTTTCCCCACATGGTACATAACACCCAGAGAAGCTATTATTATGTTTAATAATAGTCATAACATTTTTATAGTTTGTACTTCCTGAGATCTCTTTATTGTATCAACCTCACATTTGTTTTATATGTTCATTTATGTTCATGTTGTCCTCTCCTGATAAAATCAATCAATCAACATGTTTATTAAATTCTCAGTATGTGTCAGACTTTGTGTTAGACACTAAGGATATAAATACAAAAAGTAAAGCAATCCCTACTTGCAATGCACAAATATACTAATGAAGCAGATAGTGGGAACATATAAAAATAAAGATAAATATAAAATTAAATATAAAAACATATATACACACATGAATATATGCATGAATATCAAATAGTTAAATAGCTATCTACAAGGTCTTTGGGAGGAAAGTCACAAATGGAGGTATCAAGAAAAGCTTCATGAATAAGATACTACCTGAGCTGCATCTTAAAGGAAGAGATGGTGGAAGTAAAGAGGAATTGCATTCCAGACTTGGGGGATGGCCAATGTAAAAGTCAAGAATAATGAGGATGGAGTATCATGAATGAGGGAGAGAAAAGAAGCTAGTTTCTCTGGATTACTGGGTTCATGTGGGAGAAGATCCAATGAGGTAGAGAGGGTAAGTTGGTGCCATTTTAAATAGAGAAATAAAAGCTAAAAAAAAGGGATTTTGATTTGATTTTAGAAGCAATAAAAATCCACTAGAATTGGTTGAATAGGGGAGTCCAATGACTGGATCTGCACTTGAGGAAAATTACTTAGGCAACAATGTACAGAATGAAAAATGGAAGCTCACCACAACTGGGCACTATTTCATTTTTTGTCTTTCTATACACAGTACATAATGAATAGAGAGCAGGTCCCAGAGTGAGGATGTCTTGAGTTTAAATCCATCCTCAGACAGTTACTAGCTATGTGAGCCTAGGCAAATCATTTACTGTTTCCTCATGTGTAAAATGGGGATAATAACATCAATTACCTTGTAGAGTTGTTGTTAGGATCAAATAAGGTGAGAATAATAAAGTGCTTAGCACAGGGACTAGCACATAGTAAGAACTATCTCAATGTTTGCTATTATTACTATAGCAACCTAGACAGTATCTTACATGGAGTAGGTGCTTAATAAATGTTGATTGATCAAATAATTGATAAACTATACCATTGAAACTTCATCATTTAAGCCAGAATATTAAATTCACATTTTCCATAAGAATTCAATGAGATATCAAGCTCCGATTCCCTTCAGAACTATATTATTCAAATGGGTTAACAAGGGTTTATTTACACAGGCATATAACCTATTTCTTCTCCTGTACTTCATCCTGGCATGAATTCCATTTTCAACTCATACACTTCAAGAAAGAACTCAGCCAGGGGCAGCTAGGTGGCGCAGTGGATAGAGCACCGGCCCTGGATTCAGGAGTACCTGAGTTCAAATCCGGCCTCAGACACTTAACACTTACTAGCTGTGTGACCTTAGGCAAGTCACTTAACCCCAATTGCCTCACTAAAAAAAAAAAAAAAAAAAGAAAGAACTCAGCCAGACTTCAATCAATCTGCAAACATTTATTAAGCATCTCATGCCTGGCACTGTGCTAGGTGCTAGGGATAAAAATCCAGAGAATAAGATAATCTCTAACCTCAGGGAGCTTATACTCCATTGTCTGTCTGTCTGTCTGTCTGCACACTAAATACAAAGCAGATAAACAGGAAGGTAATTAGTTAGGAGGCCACTGGCAGAGTCATGTTTGAAATTCTTCTTGAAGAAAAAAAAAAGAGAATGGAAAATCTATGTAGTAATCAAGGATTGATAGAGAAGTAGGGGTCCATAGGTGAATAATGTCAAATACACAGTTATACTCTGTCCCTCTAACCCCCAGTGGCTTAGTTGATTTTGTTTAACTTCTATTTATTGGCTGATTCTCTCTCTCTCTCTCTCTCTCTCTCTCTCTCTCTCTCTCTCTCTCTCTCTCTCTCTCCCTAGGGGGGAGGGGGGGCACAATGAGGGTTAAGTGACTTGCCCAGAATCTTACAGCTACTTCGTGTCAAGTGTCTGAAGCCAGATTTGAACTCAGGTCCTCCTGAATCCAGGGCTGGTGCTTCATCCACTGTGCCATCTAGCTGCCCCTCCTCTCTCTCTTAAAAGAAAGGGGATGATGGCAAAGGTGGATGTAGATAAAGATAAACTGTATAGGCAGTAATGATAATGATGTCAAGCAATAATAAGATTTCAAAATTAAGGAAAAAAACCTATTCCTTTTCAATGTTCACCTATACACCTTCTAACATGGATACCTTTGTAATATTATTTGAGCTATAGTGTCATTACAATGCCTTTCAAAGTGATTTAATGATCTCTATACCCATTTGCTTTCCTTCTAGAAAGAAAAGGTCTTAATTTGCTAGCAACATGGGTACATTTTCATATGCGGCTCTTCTAAGGCAGAGATCAAGGAAGAAAAAGCAGGAAAGATGTTAAAATGTCAGAGAAATAACATTCTATTTTAAAAGGAACGATGTATATTCTAATCCTGATGACAACAATAAGACACTCCAGGGTGTGCTTTAATGGGCCATTAGTTTTCTTCTTGGGTGGTGAAAATTCTTTGGCCTATAGCCTTCTGCTCCCCTGAGTCACTGGGCTTCTATTAGAGCCATTAAAAACTCCCTGGAATGTGGTTTTGTCTAATGTGATTATTGTCAAAATGTTCAAGTTGTGAGTTTATTCCTCCATCTGGAATGGTGTTAGTAGTTCACTTTCTTCAAAGTTAGTGTAGGGGTCTAACACAACCATGACAACTCACATTTATAAGGAACATTAGTGTTTACAAACCAGTTTTCCTCACAACTCTATGAGGTAGACTGTATGAGGATTGTTTTTTTTCTAATTTATAGCTTTAGCAACTGAGGCTATGAGAACAACTGACATGCCTTTGGTCACACAATAAGTCTTGTCACTAAATTAAACCCAGACCTCTTAATTCCACATCTAGTCCTCTCTGCACTATATTCAGTTGCTTCCCACATTTCTGAGTCTTGAAGCCGTATTTTTTTTCAAAATAGATTGACAGTTTAAAATCCCGTGGTATTGAACACAATGGCCAAAATGTAATTTCTGGATCATCTCTACATGTAGTTAGCTATTTATAATGGGGAAATGCTTAAAAATCAGTGTAACCAAATTATATAGGCTTCATACTTGTACTTGAAGTTCTAATAATTTATACTATATCTCTATATATTTTATCCATATACAGATAGATATTATAAATTATTAGAACTTCAAGTGCATGCATTTATACCTGATTAAGAACAAAAGAGAAGAATTCATTGCGTTTGTTCACTGTTCTTTCTTTTTTTCTATGCAGTGCTATTTATGACTAGATGCATCTCTACCCTTGTGTTATTGTTGACAGATTATTACACTGATCTTGAGTCAAATGAATAAAAAAAAAAATCCTTTACTCTTAGCTACACAAAATTCTTTCTCTACATAGAAAGTAGAAAACAGAAAATTGAGGGTTTTTCATCTTAGGCACAATTTAGTGAGAGAAAGGAGCCATTAGGTAAGAAGTCTCTGTTTTCCTCCATATAGTCTCTCTATAAAACACACACACACACACACACACACACACACACACTGGTATTGTATGAGCACAGCCAAACTAGTTTTCAGAAAACAAGCAAAACGAAAACTCAAACAAAAATGGATGCTAAGCTGCCTAAATTCCTTGCTTCCCTCTACCAAGGTCCTCCTTATTCTCATCCCAGGCTAGTTATCCAGTTCTCCTATCTACAATTTGCCACCAGGATCCCTGAATTCTAGTCATTTGGCTTCTTCAGGATCCACAAATGGACCAAATAACTTCTACTGCCTATAATTTCAGTTATACTTTCTGGAGGGAAAGGGAGGTGGAGACATGGTCATTATTATGCTTCTTGTTCAAAAAGGGAATGTAATGAACTGGCCAGGTGAATGAAGCATGTAGCCTAAAGCTGAAAGTACACTAAGCCCTTGACTTAGATGCTGCTATCTACTTATCACTTCTTTGTTGACTCATTAATTCAAACCCAGACACAGATTTAGCCTAAACCAGAGCTATTAATCTTTCTTTTGTCATGCACCTCTTTAGCAGTCTGGTTAAGCTTATGAATCTCTTTGCAGAATGTTTTTAAATGCCTAAAATTAAATATATAGGATTACAAAGGAAATCAGTTCTATTGAAATAAGGTTATCAAAGTATTAACAGCAAAAAAACAATCATGTATTGTGGTTTAAGAACTTCTGGTCTAAACCATTCTCAAATGTTATTTCTTACTTCTTAGATCACTCTCTGTTATGCCAATGTAATTAATCAAGCAACAAGGATTTATTAAGCACTTACTATTGTAAGTGTGAAGTACCTCTTAGTACTTCTCCAGAGACTTCAATTTAGACTCACAATTAAGTCTAAGGCTGTTTGTCCAAGGAGTTCCCTCTTTTCTTCTCCATAGTGTGATTTGCTCAATTTTAGAAAACATTGTGACCAGAATGCAATAAAAAATAAACATATTCATTTTGAGACAAAAGCCATTTAAAAGTTCAAACAGCAAATAAGCAACGTTTTTAAAAAGCAGACAATTCCTAAGGGAAACAATGCCCAGTCTCTGGGCTCCACTGTGAGGAGAAGGCATCTTGAGGGCAAGTCATGTGGCTTGAAAGGTCAGTTCCTTGGCATCAGGAAGTGACGTTTGATGTTTCCAGTTCAGACAAGAGGCTTCTGGGAGGAGGAAGGAACTGTTGGGTCCTTTTTGTTCCTGACCTTGCTATGGCTGGTCAGATGATGGGGTCTCTTAGAAATAGTTAGATTTTTACCTTTCCCTCTGATAATTAGATCCTAATGCTCTTTACTAAATACTTAAAAATCTAAACTCTTGATAAAGCTTCTAATTTATTGGCAACCACTCATTAGATTTTTAGGCAGTGTAGCTAGATATCAACTTTACAATTATTTATCTTTGTTTTGTTGGTATTGAGTACATTTTCTTGCAAGTAACAGGCATTTACTAAATATTTATTAAATTAATGCATACATTTTTTATCTTCAATTGTATTTTTATATTCAGTAGCCAGTATAATCTTTCTTCTCTTTACCATCTCTACCTTGCTTCTCTTATGCTCTCCATTTTCTATTGCTCATCCATTCTGCTTATCTCATTTTGTCCTTTCTTCATTGGGAATGTTACTATATGTCTGAAGAAAGACAGAGTATATCCCCAAGATTCCTTGGCTTTAAATTAGAGTCCTGAATTTTTTTATTTTAATTTTATGGGGCAATGAGGGTTAAGTGAGTTGCCCAGAGTCACACAGCTAGTTATTGTCTAGTGTTTGAGGTCAGATTTGAACTCAAGTCTTCCTGAATGGGGGAGGGGAGGGTTCTTTATCTACTATGCCACCTAGCTGCCCCTGAGTCCTGAATTTTTACTGCAAAATCAAATGAAGTTCCTAACAATAGGGTGTAGAATTTCATACTCACTTTGTACCCTACCTTCTTTGATTGGGCCTCAGTTGTACATTAATATTGCCCCTAACAAATCTTACTATGACTCCTTTTTCTTTTTAACTAACTATCGATTGGCTTTTTGGCTTACTAATTAGAAAAGATATTGTAACGATTGGAATAACGCCACCTGCTGGATACTAACTGTAGAAGAGTTCTGCCCATGAAGCGAAGGTCTTTGAGGGCAAGACCAGGAGTCTTGTCTTTGGTATCAGGAAGTGACGCGGACTAGTGGGAGGAGGAAGGAAGAGACTGGCTCGGAGTCTCGGGCGCTCTTTCCTCTGGACTCTGGCGGAGAAGGGAGCTAGAAATGTGCTCTCCCTTTAATAGATAGGAATCTAGGCCATTTTCTCTCTCTTTACCAAATTCTTATTCTCCTTAATAAATGCTTAAAAGTCTAACTCTTGCTAAAGCTTATAATTTATTGGCGACCACTCATTAGATATTTTAGACAGTTTAGCTAGAATTTTAGCCCTTAACAGATGGCTGACCACGAAGAGGAAAGCTAACCCTCAGTCTTCTGATCTGCTGGTTGGGTAAGAAATTTCCCCTCCCTCTCCCTTTAACTGCTAAGTACTGGCGCACTGGCTGTGTTTTCCTTTAAATTTTTTCGAATGGACCTTTTAAACTCCCTAATTACCCTATTTTTGATTTTAGTCTGTTTAACCAGACAAATGGGAGATAAGATCATGTTAATGCTTTGTTTTTGTGGATTTTCTATTTTTCTTTTTATTTTTGTTAAAAGAGCCAGCAACTTACTCACACAAGGAAATATCTCTCCCTCTCCCAACCATGCTTTTTCAGAGAAACCTGAAGAGATTCCTGCAGCTTTTCCCAGTTCTAACACTAATTGTTGCTTTAATTTTGCATGCCTGGAGGCAATGACCCACCCTCTAGAAGCTTTTAATCCCCTAGCACCTGGAGGCCAAGTGGGGGAAGAGGAATCCAGGCCTGAGTTCAAAATCAAGTCTGATTCTAATTGCTCTGGTCCCTCCCCTCCTCTCCAAACCCCACCCTCTACTCCTCCCATGGCCAAGCCCATTGCTTCCCTGGCCCGGGAAGTCCAAAGATCTAATGCGCATGCTCAACTTTCTCTAACTGCATTTGCAGCTTCAGGCTCACCCCTTCCCCAGCCTGGCTGTGCTTCTGAGACAACTTTAGAAAACCCTTTAAATTCCAGATATGCTCGTTTTGTTCATAATTTTGCTAACCTGCTTTTGTCTTTAATTAGTAATCTTATAAAGCATTTGTATGGTGAAAAGGCTGACAGACAATATAGAGGGGTTAAAGAAGAAAAACTTAAGCCGAATAAGAATGACAATCGTCAACATAGTTCAAGACTCCGATTCTTTTGCCATGGAAGGGTATATATTTTACAGAAATGTAGAAGTAAGCAGCAAGGTATTGATATGAGTATTGGGGATTTTAGATATCGGAATCAAAAGTGTTCTGAATTCACTCAGAGTAATTGTATCAGTTCAGAGGTTACATAGGATTTCTATGCTATTACATATACATTTTGAAATTAATGGTATGGGTTTATTTTCATAGAGATTTTCATGCTTTTGAGATTGTGTCTTATACTTAGTTTTTAAAACAAGGAGAATATTTGTAAAAGCTTTTTAGTCATGTGATCAAGTTTATATTTTATAATACTCTTTAAGTTCATGTTCATTTAGATTTCCTTAGTTTGAATTTCACTGTCTTTTATTGTTCCATGTGTATTTTCTTCTATTCATTTATCTAATTTTGAAAAAATTGCAAGATGGTTTTGATTTCATAATACAGTGTTAATTCTAGGAGTATTGTGCTCCCATATTCTGAGTTGTTTGTTTTTGTTATTTTTTCTCAACTGATTATTTGATCAAACTCTTTAAAGCATTTCCCTGGCAAATTGTTTGCCATGGCAAGTGTAAATTGATTCTAGAAGTATTATTTTTGATAAGCATATTCCAAAAAAAAAAAAAAAAAGAGGGGAACATTTGTAAAAGTTTTCTTTTTTCAAAAAAAAAAAAGGTTCTTTGAGATTCTGTTATGCTTTAACTTGTATTTAAATATATTCAGATTTTTCACAAAAGTAATTGTATACTAAGTTTTTAAAAAAGGGGTATTATTTGAAATTGTTGCATAATTATATATTGTGTTCTGAGTCAAGATGTATTCACATTTTTTGCAATCATTTATTATCCTCAATTTTTAAATACATATGAGACTTGGATTATGGGAACTTATCATTTAAGACATTAATTGCCTTTATTCTGAGTTATCAGATGCCAGTTGGCCAAGATGCCATCCAATCACAAGAGGAATACACGCAAGAGCAGACACTGAACTGTCACAAGAGGGGAGACATGCATGAAGTCAAGGTATGGCCAAGGGAACGGCTTTTGACAAATGTTGAGGTTGGATTCTCTTGGTTTAATATTTTATTTTTCCCCACAATATTGTACAGATGGCTGGAAGTATTGATCCCACCCATCTCACTTCTACACCTGGCTTCTATGCTCCCTCCTATATGCCTGATGCCATGGACATCTCAATCCCATGCATCTGATTAAGTCTGACTCAGTTTCTTCCAATATGTTCGGTGGCATGGACATATATTCCATCCACCTCTTTTAAGCCTGGCATACTGTATGGGCAGTACATACTGCTCAAGTGTGGGAATGCTCATATCCCATCATTTCTCTGTTCTTTTATGGTAACCCCCATAATTATCTCAGGTGTCATGATAAATACAGTGTTGAATTTGGCCTTGACATCTGTTACCAATTATATTAGATTTTTTAATTTCTCATAATGGCATGAGGATAATTAGGCAGATGATGCAAAAAGTGATGAAACAAAGATAAAAAATTATTTTTAATAATTAATATCGCAGCAATTGTCTTCTCAATTACCCTCCATAAGGGGGGGACTATAGTAATATTATAATTTTAAAGAATGTTTCAATTTTTGTTTTATTATATGTTTCATGTGTAACAACTAAGATTCTGAATTCCCTTAGACATGTTTTTGAGAACTTTCATTGTTTGATTTGATTATTGACAAAGCTATTTTAAAGTTGTGTTAAGCTCAATTTTGTAGGAAATTTCCTGGCTGATTACCAGTATCCACACATCAACCCCTGAAAAGACTTCCATTCCACGACTACACCTAGAGGACATCTAAGAAAAGACTTTCAGAGACTTTAAATGAACAGTTTTGATTTGTTGTTTTTGTTTTTGTTTTTTTTTTTCTCTTTCTGTTATAATATACACCATCTGTAATATGTATTCTCTGCAGAGGCCCTCCCTTTGCAAGACTAATGTCAAAGCGTCAGTTCATGAGGACAAAAAAAAAATCGCCCCTCTGGACAAAACTTTCCTCTCTTCCTTTTCTATATTGTTGTTCACATATTATTAGTTATCAATAGTTATTATATTCTTTTTACTGTTCCGTCAAGGAAACATTTTGTTTCTTGAGGAACAACAGGGGGGACTGTAACGATTGGAATAACGCCACCTGCTGGATACTAACTGTAGAAGAGTTCTGCCCATGAAGCGAAGGTCTTTGAGGGCAAGACCAGGAGTCTTGTCTTTGGTATCAGGAAGTGACGCGGACTAGTGGGAGGAGGAAGGAAGAGACTGGCGCGGAGTCTCGGGCGCTCTTTCCTCTGGACTCTGGCGGAGAAGGGAGCTAGAAATGTGCTCTCCCTTTAATAGATAGGAATCTAGGCCTTTTTCTCTCTCTTTACCAAATTCTTATTCTCCTTAATAAATGCTTAAAAGTCTAACTCTTGCTAAAGCTTATAATTTATTGGCGACCACTCATTAGATATTTTAGACAGTTTAGCTAGAATTTTAGCCCTTAACAATATGAATGCAATTCAAGACTTTTGGGTAGACTATCCAACTTCTTTAGTAGCTTCCAAATGCTTCCACTGTCAAAGAGAAAGTCCCCATATGCACCAAATTATTTATGGCAGTCTTTTTTATGGGTGGAAAAATCTGGAAAATAAGAACATGCTCATGGATTGTAGTTTAGCAAATTATAGAACATAAGTGTAATGGATCATTTTTATGCGATATGGAACAATGGGTATGAAGAATCAAGGAAAAATAAACAGAGAAGCATGAGAAGATTTATATGAAGTGATGTGAAGAGAAATGAGCAGAATGAAGAAAACCACTACCACAATGATCACAACAACGTAGATTGAAACAACAAGGAAAAAACAATTAAAACTGAATGCTCCAAAATTATGTCCAAAATGTCCTACCACTTCTGTTCAGAGGTAGAGGACCACAGGTATGGGACACGGCATCAGACTTTTACAATATGCTTGTTGTTTTCATTAAGCTTTACTTTAAAAAAAAAATTAACTTGCTATAAGGTATAGCTTTTTGAGGGGAAGTATTGGGGAATGTGGGTGATATAAGAATAAGATAAAAAAAAACTATTGTTTTTTTAAATAAAATAACTGGACTGGGGGGAAAGTGGAGAATGGTTTAAATCCCTGATCTACTATTTGGAAACCAGGCAACCTTCAATAAATCACTTAGGTTTTTTGTTTTTCACTTTCTCTTTTGTTAAAATTGGTTGGAGTAGATGATCTCTAAGATCTAAATTTAATATTCTGAGACCTTGTATCTCAGCATGTTGATCTGTGAAATCCATATGTAGAAAATTTTGTATTTATGTCTCTATTGAATATTGTGATCAAGTGAGATTATACACATACATACACACATATATACATGTTAAGGCTTTTAAAAGAAAAAAAAAGATCTAGACAAATCCAAAATAACATGATTAGATAACCTATTCCCACTAGGTATATAAATGAGTTTTAAAATTAACATGGATACTCTGAAGGTCTTTCACACACATCTTTCTCTTATGCAGTATAATGGTTGGACACTGAGTTCTCAAAAACTTTGCCAGTGATGCTCACATTTTGGCAACTTCTCTAATGCTAGTAATGTCTTATGTATATGCCTAAGCACAGAACTACAACTACGTCTCTGCTATGTGAGAACCACCCTAGCTAAATTCATAGTGATAAGTCACTAGAAAACTGCACACTGGGGAAGGACACTTTTGGCCATAGCAACTCTACAGAATAACAGGGTTTAGTTCTATATCAAGAAAGGAAGTGCTCACATTGGGGAAACCATGCATTTTTTGACATAAGGAAATAGAAGCAGGAGCTGACATATTTCTTTTTTTTTCCTTTCTCCTCTACACTTATTTTTTTTTAGCACCTTTAGAGAATATCCGAAATTCATTAAATTGATAGTCAGAAGAACATTTATCTCTCCATAATTTTCCAAATCTGTTTCCCCCCTCTATATCCCCCATCTCTGTACATGCTATAATGCATTAAACTTTGCTTACCCATTCACAAGAATTAAATAAGGTTAGTGCTGGAAGTTACCATAGAGACCAACCTCTTCATATTACATATGAAGAAAACCTACCAGAGAGGTTGATGGAGTTGTCCAATGTAATAAATATAGAATGTGAATTCACAATGAATTCAAGCAATGTTTCTCTGTTGGACTATATCCTTCCACTCTAAAATAACTGGCAGATGTGACTGCAGATCTACCGTTAGTGATATTTGAAAGATCAGGGGAAATGGGAGAGGTACTACTAACTGGAAGAGAGCAAATCATACTAAATTTTGATAAAGAAAAGAAAAGAGAATCAGAAAAGTACTGACTAGTAGGTTTCATTTTGATTCCTGGAGAAAATGTAGAATAGATCATTAAAGAAATGACTACTGAACAGTTAGAAAAGGATAGCAAGATTAAAAAGAGCTACTAAGGCTTTATCAAGAACATTTCATGGTAGGGTAACTTTATTATCTATTTTGACAGTGACATAACTAGTAGACTGGGGGAATATGGTGAATATAATTTACCTAGAATTTAACAAAAGATTTGATAAAATATCACAAGCTATCCTTATAAAAATAGGAAGATATGGGGCAGCTAGATGGTGCAGTGGTTAAAGCACCGGCCCTGGATTCAGGAGTACCTGAGTTCAAATCCGGCCTCAGACACTTGACGCTTACTAGCTGTGTGACCCTGGGCAAGTCACTTAACCCCCATTGCCTGCAAAAAAAAAAAAATAGAAAGATATGAGGTCTAGATTATAATATGATAAATGGCCTTGAAAATATTTAAATAAGTGATCTCAAAGAGAACTTGTTAATATTTTAACATCAACTTAGAAGGAGAAGAGTGACTCCAGGGAACTGTGATTATTTTTCCTGTGTAATAATACATTCTATCAATAAACTGGATTAATGCATAAATGATATGTGCATAAATTTGCAGATGAAACAAAGATGGGAGGAGTAGCTACTGTTAAATTGGAGTATTGCATATTCTTTATTTATTCATTTAGAAATTTATTTTTTTCCCGAATTACATGGAAATACAAATTTTAACACCTTTTGTTTTTCCCCTGGGGCAATGAGTGTTAAGTGATTTGCCCAGGGTCACACAGCTAGTGGGAGTGTCTGAGGCTGGATTTGAACTCAGGTCCCCTTGAATCCAGGGCCAGTGTTTTATCCACTGAGCCACCTAGCTGCCTCCCATGAGATTGATTCTTGCAACAACAATAATATACAACATTTATATGGTACCTTATACCTGACAAAGAGTTTTATTCATAGTAAGCCAGCAAAGTAAATAGAATATGTTTATCACAATCATCAATCCATCAATCAATCAAACCTCATCTTCATCAATTAATCCTCCTCATCATCAATCAGTCCTCATCATCAATTAATCCTCCTCAGTCAATTTTCATCTTCATCCAATCATCATCAATCAATCAATCAATCAACCTTATTCATCATCATAATCTTGTATTACTCTTGCCTCTGCTTCAAAATTTTTTCACAGTTACTATTATTAACTTTTTCCCTCCATTTTATACCCTCCCCTATGATATTTACTCAATTTTCTATCTTCTTTCATGCTATCCCTCCTCAAAAGTGTTTAGCTTCTGACTGATCCTCCCCCAATCTTCCCTCCCTAATTCATTCCTCCTTATCCCCTTTCCTTCTACCTCCTACTGGGTTAAATAGATTACTCCACATAATTGAGTATGTATGTTATTGTTTCCTTGAGCCAACTTTGATGAGATTAAGGCTGTTGAGCCAATCTGATGAGTTTAAAGCTCATTTACTGCCCTGCTTCTCCCCCATCCTTCCCTCCAGTCTATAAGCCCATTTCTTCTTCTTTCAAGTGGAATTTCAAACCATTCTACCTCTCTCCTTCCCCTCCCCCAGTGCAATCCTCTCACCCGTCAATTTTACCCTGAAGATGTCATCATGGGGCAGCTAGGTGACAGCGGACAAAGCACCCACCCTGGACCCAGGAGGACACTAGCCCAAATCCAGCCTCAGACACAAGACCCTCCCCCACTGCTCAACCCTGGACATGTCACCCATCCCTGACTGTCCCAGAAAAAAAATACACAAAAAATAAATGCTTTACATATATAATCCCTTCATAATTATTTCCCACCTATGCTCCCTGTCTAAAATTATTCCTATCATCTGCCCTAATACTGAGAAAATTCTTATGAGTTAGACATCATCTTCCCATGTAGGAATTTTTTTTTTTTTTTTTTTTTTTTTGCGGGGCAGTGGGGGTTAAGTGACTTGCCCATGATCACACAGCTAGTAAGTGTCAAGTGTCTGAGGCCGGATTTGAACTCAGGAGCTCCTGAATCCAGGGCCGGTGCTTTATCCACTGCGCCACCTAGCCGCCCCCCCCCCCACGTAGGAATTTAAACAGCATAACCTTTTAAAATCCCTCTTGATTTCTTTTTCCTGTTTGCCTTTTTATGCTTTTTTAGAGGTTTTGTATTTGAAAGTCAAATTTTCTATTCAATTCAGGTTTTTTCATCACAAATACCCAAAAGTCCTCTTTTTCGCTGAAGTCCAATTTTTTTCCCCTGGAAAGATTATACTCAGTTTTGTTGGGTAGGTGATTCTTGGTTGTAATCCCAATTCCTTTATCCTCTATAATATCATATTCCAATGCCCTCTGATCCTTTAATGTAGAAGCTACTAGATCTTGTGTTATCCTGATTGTGGCTCCACATTACTTGTATTGTTTCTTTCTGGCTGCTTGCAACATTTTCTCCTTGATCTGGAAGCTCTGGAATTGGGCTATTATATTCCTGGGAGTTTTGCATTTGGGATCTCTTGCAGGAGGTGATCAGTGGATTCTTTCAGTTTCTATTGGACCTTCTGCTTCTAGAATATTAGAGCAATTTTCATGCCAGTCTCTTGGAAGATGATGTCTAAGCTCTTGTTTTGATCATGATTTTCAAGTAGTCCAATTATTTTTAAATTTTATCTCCTGGATCTATTTTTCAGGTCAGCTGTTTTTCCAAGAAGATATTTCACATTTCCCTCTATTTTCTTTTATTCGTTTGGATTTGATTTATTGTGTCTTGGTTTCTCATAAAGTCACTAGATTCTGTTTCTTCAATCCTAATTCTAAGGCAATTATTTTCTTTAGAGAGCTTTTCCATTTGGCTTTTCAAGCTGTTGACTTTTTTCTCATGATTTTCCTATATCACTGTCATTTTTTTCCTCTACCTCTCTTACTTTATCTTCAAAGTCCTTTTTGAGTGCCTCTATGGCCTGTGACCAATTCGAATTTTTCTTGGAAGCTTTGGATGTAGGAGCTCTGATGTTGCTAACCTTTTTCGAGGGTGCACCTCGATCTTCCTTGTCACTGAAGAAAATTTCTATGGTCCGCATCTTTCTCTATCTGCTCATTTTGCTCATCTTTTACTTGACTTTTAACTTCTTTTTAAAGTGGGGCACTGCTTCCAGGCTGCACTGTCCCAATTTTCATGGGGTTCCAGGTTGTACAGTTTAAGGAGTGGCAGGTTCTTCACTTACCTGGCCTGTGCTTTGGTCTGTAAATAATTTCATGTCTCCTTGCTCTTCAAACAGAAAACAAAGTTTCAGTTTAACTGGGTTGATAGCTCAGGTGAGCCTGTGCCCCTCTCCTGCCTGGGCCACCACCAGTCAAGGCTGCTTCCTGGTTCCCAGCAGGAGTAAAACAACCGAGTTCTGCCTTAGCACCAGCAGAGA
This sequence comes from Dromiciops gliroides, assembly GCF_019393635.1. NCBI lineage: Eukaryota > Metazoa > Chordata > Mammalia > Microbiotheria > Microbiotheriidae > Dromiciops > Dromiciops gliroides. The sequence continues at coordinate 628,925,749 of NC_057862.1, read as the reverse complement.
TCCCTATAATCTCCTCCCGGACAACCACTCAGCCCTCTCACCAGACCATAAGCTTAGTTCCAGAAGATACCAGTGCTGCTGCTGATTTAGAGGCAGCCTACCTAGGTCTGGATCTGTGATGGCTCAACTTCAGGGTTGGGTTCCACTCCTGCCCCAGTGCAGCAGACTCCTCCTGTGGACCCTCTCAGCTGTCTTTGGCTGGAAAATAATCTTACCATGTCCTTTTGTGGGTTGTGCTGCTCCAGGTATTGTCTTATGGCATTATTTGAAGGGATTTTGAGGGATTTGGGGGACAGCACTAAGAAATCACTGCCTGTCATCCACCATCTTGGTTCCACCGAGGAAGTCTGAGTATTACATATTCTTGCTATTGTTAAATATTAAACGAAAGAGTTGCTATTCAAAAATATTTTGATAGGTCAAAGCATTAGTCTCATTATAGATCAAAACTTCTTAATCTATGGGTTAGGACCCCATATGGGGTCACATAAATGAATGTGCGCATTGTGCAAAACTTGGCGACATTAAAACATTACATATGCCTATTTTATATACCTCTATACCTGGGGTTATGTAAACATTTCTCAGGTGAAAAGGGGTCATGAGTGGAAAAAGTTTAAGAAGCCCAGGACTAGATGACTTTCTGACATTGCTTCCAAGTATAAAGCAATTATTCTGTGATCTAGTATAGGATCACATGTGCCATATCCTGCCTTCCCCCTGGTTTTGCATGACTCCAGCAAGCAAAGGGTGGGTTTTACATTTTTAAATAAAGCTGTATTATATTTTAAAATGTAAATCTATTGTTAGCTAGATGTCTATACAAAAGCAGGAAGGGGGCCAGGTTTGGCCCTGAGGTGTAGTATGTTGGCCCTTAATTTTGTAAATGAAATTCAGCAAGGGAAAATGCAAAGTTAAACTTATTCTTGGGTCCAAAAAATAATTTCATAAGCAGAAGATAGCAAAAAACATGGTAGAATGAAACTACCTAAAAAGAAGCAAAGAACGGAGGGACAGTATTTATTAATTGTGGAATTCCTTCTATCTCTAAAAGTCTATATTCCTATGAAGGGCCTGATTCAGGCTTTGAAACCAGTTCTTCAGATTGGAAATTCAATGCACTCTCTCCTATACCAACAGTACTCTCCTATCTGTCTTATGAACTGATATTATATACTATTCATTAATAGTATTATTTTTTCAGTTATACTCTAATTTTTTCCATTACATCATTGTATATAATATTACCTTATACTGTTCTTTTATTTTTGTTCAAACTCATATTGATTTCAGTTCAGTCTTGGATACTAGACCTTGGTGGCACAGTGAATAAAGTTCTGGGCTTAGAATAAAAAAGATCCAAGTTCAAATCCAGACTCAGACCCAGTACTGGTTGTGTAACCCTGAATAAGTCATTTAAGTTCTATTTACCTCAGTTTCCTCATTTGTAAAATAGGAATAATAATAGCACCTATCACCCAGATTGTTGTAAGGATTGAAGGAGATAATGATTATAAAGCATTTAGTATGGTACCTGGCCTATATAATTATTAGTTATTGTAATTCATTATTATAATCATCACTATAGCTTTCAAAATGTCCAATACAGTATTTTGTGCAACAGCAATAATGGCTAACAATTTGAGTTATCCAACATTGCAATGGACTGCCCCATTAGGTAGTGAATTCTCTGTACTCTGAACTGTGTATGCAGAAGCTAGATTTTCACTTATCAAGCATGTCCTAGAGAAAAACTGTATATTAAGTAAGGGGATGGACTAAATAGTTTCTGTGATCCCTATCCACTGATATTCTATGAAACTAAGACAAAGTGGACATTCTCTAAATATTTGTGGGATGAAAAATAATTTATCAGATGGCTCCATTTCTTTACCCTTCAATGGAGGTATTACATCATTCCTTTTGGCCACCTGCTTGATAACACTGAACTATTGAAAGGTCTAAAGGGATAAGAAGAATTGCTCAGAATCTCTGCATAGATGTCAAGAGAACATGTGAGTTTGCTCAGGGCAGATTTAGTCTTCAAAACAATGAATGAATTATCCTTTTAAAACTTGCATGTCACTCTATCTATTACTAATTGCTTTATGCAAATAATTATTTTTGAGACTTGTATTGAAAATATAATGATGAAATAAATCTATTGCCAAAAAAAGAGCAGTGCCAAGGCCCAATCTCCTTACCAAGATCCATTCTCTTTATTCAATTATGAACATAGAAACAAATTAAAATTCCATTTTCTTTTGGTGAAATAAGCCCAGCATACTTCATAATTTACTCTCAGTTAATACTGTGTCCAAGCAAGACAGTCAAGGTATAATGGAAAGAGGACTGGATTTGGAGTAGAAAGATGGGGCTTTTTATCCTGGCTCGGTTACTTATTCTCTCTCTGTCTGTGGACAACCTACTTCCCTTCACTAGGATTCAAATTCCTTCTCTTTAAAAGGAGGGGATAGGTCTATATAATTTCAAAGGATCCTTCCATCCCTAACATATGTGGTGCTAAAATATGGAGCCATCTCCAGATTATTAAGCATTAGAGTTAAATAATATAGGGTTTTTATGACTAAAAAGAAGTCCAAGGGTATGCTGTGGCCAACTTGTACCAATTTAAGGGAGCTGATTGTTAAATTTTCACTGGGGGCATTTACACCTCAGAAAGAAACAAAATGCTATGAATCAGAGCTTGATTTTTTTTATTTTACTAATTGTCCAGATTTAAGAAAGTGATGAAGGAAATGTTAATACTACAAATTAAAAAATGTGCGACATGTACCCCCTTCCCCCAATAGGTGGTTGTAACACATGCCTGTTTGATCCTCACAATAACCATTTTTAGGCAAGAACAGCAGATATCACCATCTAAAGCTAAGTGAAATGAAGATTTTGTGAGGAAACGTGAGTTATCCAAAGTCAGATGGAAGAAATGTAATTCAAACTCAATTCAGTAGTGTGGTGTGAATACCAAAGAAGCTAATATGATCATAAGCTTCAGGGTTTCCAATAGGAACGAAAGGATAAATACATTGTCCCTTGCCTTGACCCTATAATATCTCAACTACTATATTCTTATTCGGGTCTCACACTTTAGAGATTGACAATCTAGAGAATATTCAAAGAAGAGTTAACAGGATGGTGAAAGAATCAGAAATCATGCCATAGGAAGATGGGTTGAAGGAAATGGAAAGGTGTATACTGGAGAAGAGGAGATTTAAAGGAGAGACAAGTACTGACTTCAAACATCTGAAGAGTTTGCATCATTTCCCATAGGCTTGTCCTCCTTTGTACTACTATTCATCATGCCCCCAGGAATTGCATTATCCTGCAAGATCAGCATAAGCCTTAATATTCACACCTAATCAGTAGGTACCCCCAGTATTCTCTGACCCTCTGATTGAAGAAAAAAAAATCAATGAGCTCATGCCATAATCCCCATTTAAGGTAGGTGCCCAGGCCAGACATCTCTTCATTGCCCACCCAGCTGTACTCCTTTTTATTTCTCTGATAAGGCACTCTATACCTTCTTTCTGATGAGCTGTCTTCTATTAGAGTATGTTACTTGAGGGCAGCAATTATCTTTCTTTGTATCTTCAGAGTTTAACAAAATGCTTGGCACATAGCAGGTGCTTAATAAATGTTTATTAAGTGATTGAATTATTATCTGATAAAGAGACAATATTTGTTTGATTTTTCAGTGGAGATTAGATTTAAAAGCAATAGATGGAAGTAACAGCAAGGCAGAATTTTGGTTTTTTTTTACTATAGAGAAAAACTTGTTAGCAATTTGTTGTTCAGTTATTTTCAGTTGTGTTCAACTCTTCATGACCTCCTTTGGAGTTTTCTTGGCAGAAATACTGGACTTGTTTGCCATTTCCTTCTCCAACTTATTTTATAGATGAGGAAACTCAAGCAAATAGGGCTCAGTGACTTGCCCAGGGTCACACAGCTATTAAGTGTCTGTGGCCAGATTTGAACACGCAAAGATATGTCTTCCTGACTCCACTCCACCTAACACTGTATCCCCTGAGCCACCTAGCTGCTCTATTGTTAACAATTAAAGCTGTCCAAAAATCAAATAGGAAGCCTCAATAGTTAGGGAATTCACCATTATGGGAAATATTCAATCAGAGAGTAGATAACCACTTACTAATCTTTTTTGGAAGGGATTCCTTTTTGGGTATTGATTGGACCAAATATCTTCTGAAGTTCATTTTGAATTTAAAAATGCATAATTTTATGACTCCCAAATGCAATGTTCTTTCTATGTTGCCTCATTAGATAAAAACAAACAAACCAGTAGATAGCAAGTGGCCTTGAAGTGAAGACCTGGGTTCAGGCCCTGCCTCTGAAACATACTGGCTATGTGACCTTGGGGAAATCACTTCAACTCTCAATTCTTTATGCAATTTTCTGTGATCATAAGCTGCAAATATGTTAACTTATATTCTTAGAACAGTTTCTTCACCCAATAGTTATCTGTGCCAATGAAATCATAGGTATAATTTTTCCCTTACTCAATACAAAAGGGTAATTTTCTATTATATCTACTTGCAACATTAATAAGAGTGTATCTATATCATCTGTCTATTTTCATTTCTTCTAGCCAAATTTTACTCATTGTCTGTGTATATATTTCCCTTTAATGTGTGCCTTCGGGAAGGAAGCTTCAAATCTCTTCAAACTGAACAGAATCTCCAGCATGACAACTTGCCAAGTAAGGATTACTCCCCAAACCAACTCATTATTACATTTTTAAAAGCATCCCTCTCATGTTGTGCTTCCCTGATTTTTTGAAAGAAAGAAGGATGAAAGGCGGGGTGGGCACTCAGAAAACTAACAAACAGTGGCAGAAACACACCAAGCAAATCGCTTTCCTGGCTATTATTCAAATTTCAATCCATGTCTAAATGCCTGTTGAAAAATGGTAATATTTTACAGAAGCCCACACAAAATCATCTGAAATGACCTTTGTGAATAATTGAAGATGCCTTTTGTCTTTGTAGTCACATTCCCTAGAACGTGCCCACCATACTGAGGATAGATTGCTCCAATCGGCTCCACACATCGTCATTTACAACTATTCCTGTCAGTTTTACTGTAAGTGGAGACATTTGTTAGGAAACTCAACTAGAACCCGGAGCAATATGGGTTTCTTTCCCTTTCCCATTCCACCCTCCCCCAACTCAGAAGTAGAGACTTGGGCAAATAACAGTCATTACATTTTGTAACCACAGGCAACATTAATCCTGGGACATTTTTATTCCTTCAAATCATGGCAGAATCAAAAAGACAAAGGTAGTGTGCCTAGATCAAAGCTAATGGATGAAAGTTGTGTGATAAGTGGGAAGATCGTTGGATTTGGAGACAAGAGACCCCAAACAGAATTCCAGTTTTCTATTTGTTACCTGTCTGACTCTGGGAAAGTCACTTAACCTTTAATGAAAAGATTGGTTTTATCACCTCCAAGGGCCCTTCCAGATATAAATCTATGATTTTGATTCACTTCTTTTATACATATATATAATATATATATATATATGTATACATGTATATGCATATATGATTCCCTTCAAACCTTCCAGATGGTCTTAGAGATGCACCATTCTACTAAAACATCATCTATAGATTCCTCCACCCCACAAAGAAATCCACAGAGGGACCCATAAGACTCCAGAAGAGATCCTAGAATAGACAAGCACAGGAGGAAGAACACAAATAGCCTTCCAGGCATATTCAACACTCTCTGCCTGAACTCAGCAGAAACTAAGACTAATCCAACTCATTCTTACCCATGTCCTACGACTTCTGGAAAGCAATTTAGGGGAGATCTGGGTAGTCCACCATGGTACTTTCTGTTTGAACCAAATAATACCTCAAGCTCAAACCTTGGTGTCTGGCTACTTGAACTTGGCTTGGCCTTGGAGGGAAGTATAAGTGAAAATTTCCCAGAACTCTTTTAAAAACAGAAACAAAGTGAAAATAGAGAAGTCACCAACCATCTCTGAAAAGAAGTCCCAAAGGGAAAACTGCCAGGAACAACATAACCAAAATCAAGAGTTGCCAGAAAAAAGAAAAATAAAAGCACTTCAGTTCACAAAGAGTTCAAATAACAAGTAACCACAATAAGGATTATACAAGGAATAGCATCTGCCATGATAAAAAGAGCAGACAGGGGAAAGCTAGGTGGCCGAGTGGATAAAGCACCAGCCCTGGATTCAGGAGGACCTGAGTACAAATCTGACCTCAGACACTTGACACTCACTAGCTGTGTGACCTCAGGCAGGTCACTTAACCCCCATTTCCATGAAAAAAAAATAAAAATGAACAAATAAACAAAAAGAGCAGACACTGAGATATGACATTACAAATGGCAGGAAATAAAGATATTCAACCAAGTAAAGCCTATCCAGCAAAACTAAGAATAATCCTATGGGGGAGAAAGTGGTTCTTTAATGGAAGAGAATATTTCCAAGCATTCTTGATTAAAAGGCCAGAATACAATAGACATTTGGAAATGTAAGTGCATTGTCAAGAGAAACATAGAAAGATACACTTGATTGTGTAATTGAACGGGAATATGTGGGGATGGATTTTTACAGGGGAATAAGAAACAAATGTCTTCTCAGAACACTGGTATGGTTAAAAGTCATACAAAAAGGTTAAAAATGAAAGAATCTAGGGGGCAGTTAGGTGGTGCAGTGAATAAAGCACCAGTCCTGGATTCAGGAGGACCAGAATTCAAATCTGACCTGAGATACTTGGTGCTTAACTAGCTTGTGACCCTGGGCAAGTCACTTAACCCTAACTGCCCTGCCGAATTTAAAATAAAAATGAAAGAGTCTATATGTGGTTTTAGTGTAGTTAATTAGTGTTCTTTGGAAAAGACAAATGGGTGGGATAGAGGACTATAATTAGGAAGAAAGAATGAAGAGAAGATGGAAATAACTATTGCATAATATACATAAAATGCATAAAATAAAGGTGTATAAAAATGAAGAGTGTAGTCATGGAGGAAGGAGACAGGCATCCCATGAATTTTATCTCAATCTAATTTTAAAAACAATGATTAAACAGAGAGAGAGAGAAGGAGGGAAAGGGAGAACGTGGGAGGGAGTGAGGAAGGGAGGGAGGAAGAAAGGAAGGAAGGAAGGGAAGGTGGATGGAAGGAACAAAGAAAGAAAGAAAAAAGAAATTCCAGTATAGAAATATGTTAAGTTCAAACAGAAAGATGGGACAGGGACAAGACAACAATTGAGAGGGACCTAAGAAGGAGAAAAGGAAAGGAAAGGGAATTATAAGCAAAACAATCTTGAATATTGGAGATAGATATGAGGGGGAAAGATTAAAATAAAGTAAGAAAATAAAAAACACCCAGGATCAGTAGTGGGATAAAAAGAAGAGCTAACACAGAAAGTAAATATGCTCCACTTCATATATAAGATCACAAGTACCAAGCAATCTTCCTCTTTTTTGGTGGTAAGCTCATTGAAGAAACAAATAATTCTGTTTTGCCTCTTTGTGTATCCCCATTACATAAAACAGTGCCAAGCAGAGAGGAAAGAAGAGAGGAAAAATCATAAGAGGACAGGATGGAAATAAATAAATAATTAACACACGCAAAATTGAATGTGAATGGTATGAACTTTAAGCAGAATAGATTAGAATACAGAATACAACATATTAAAAAGACAAAGATTCACACAGTTAAAATCAGAGGCTGAAGTGAAATTTATTATGTTGCATAGCAATAATGTTTCAAATGAGGTTACCATAAAAAAAGAAATAAATAGCAAAAGTACATAACACTTAGAGGTACTATAGATAATGAATTAATATCAATATTAAGCACATGTATACTTTATAATGTAACATTAATATTTAGAGGAAAATTGAATTGGATCATTAGAGTCATTGAATTGGAATGAGAAATAGATGGTAAAGTGATAATAGTGAGGGACATTAATTTACCCTTTTCAGACCTAGAAAAGTGTCACAAAAAATAAGCAACCAAAAAAGATAAGAACTTGAATAGAGCTATAGAAAAATTAGAGATTATAGATAGATAATAATTAATGCATGAGAAAAGAAAAGAATGTGTATCTTCCTCACTTGTATATGGTACCATTACAAAAACTGACCGTGTATTTGGACATAAAGATCACACACACACACACACACACACACACACACACACACACACACACAATGTAGAAAAACACATCATATACTGCTTAAAATACAATTAAAATTCTTAAATAAGGGGCTCTTAAAATATATATGTATATATATATAATGTATATTAAATAATACATATATATGTGGATATGTACATATGTATGTGTGTGTGTATATATATATGAAAGACTAACAAGTATAAAGAATTGGTGGATTAAAGAACAAATAGCAAAAAAGAGATAATTTCAATAAAAATTATAATAATGAGATAATACATAAACATGTATTGGATGCAAACTAAAGTAGTTCTGAGAAAGAAATTTATAACTCTAAATGCTTTCATCAAAAAGTGAGAAAAAAAGGAAAGAAAGAGATAATGAAAGAAAAAGTAGGTTTTGTGGGGCAGGCAGGGTGGGGTGGCTTATGTCTGGGGCTGGATGTGGGGTCAGAGCCTCCTGGGTGCTTTGTTCACTTTGTCACCTAGCTGACCCATGATGACATCTTCAAAAAAAGGTTAAGTGGTAAGAGGAATACACTGGAAGAAAGGGGAAAGGGAAAGGTGAACTGAGGGAAAGCTCACATAAAAGAAACAAGAAAAACCTTATGAAGTAGAGGGGAAGATGGGGAAGGAGAAGGTGAATGAATGAACCTTACTCTCATCAGAATTAGCTGAAAGACAGAATAACATACACATGCAAGTGGATATAGTAATATATTGTGCCCTGAGGGGAAATGGGAGTGGAAGGAGATAGGTGGGGAGGCAAAGGAAAGAAGGGCAGATTGGGGGAGGGGCCAATAAAAAACAAAGCACTTTCAAGGAGGGATAGGGTGAAGGAAGATAGAAAATAGAGTAAATGGGGGCAGCTAGGTGGTGCAGTGGATAAAGCACTGGCCTTGGATTCACGAGGACCTGAGTTCAAATCCAGCCTCAGACACTTGACACTAGCTGTGTGACCCTAGGCAAGTAACTTAATCCTCATTGCCCCACACCAAAAACAAACAAAAAAATGAAAAAAGAAAAAGAAAATAGAGTAATTATCAAGGAGAGGGAATAAGATGGAGGGTAATGCAGTTAGCAATAGTAACTGTGAAAGAAATGATGAGCAGGATGATATCAGAAGGACATATGAAAAATGCAAACCATCAACAGAGAAAGGACTGATGGTATCTGAATACAGATTGAAGTATAATTTTATTTGTTAGCTCCTCTTTCTAAAGATATTTTGCTTATTTTCTTTCACAATCTGACTAATGAGAAGATGTTTTGCATAGCTGCACATGTATGACATACTGAATTGCTGGATTTCATAGTGAGGGATAAAGAGGAGGGAGGAAGAAAATTTAGAACACGAAGTTTTTAAAAATCAATGGGAAAAATAATGATGAGCAGGAGGAGTTCAGAGAAACCTGTAAGGACTTACATGAACTGATGCCAACTGAGAGGAGCAGAACCAAGAGACAATGGTACACAGTAACAGCAACATTGTGTGATGAACAATAGTGATAGTCTTGGCTCTTTTTAGCAATGTAATGGTCCAAAACAATTTCAAAGAACTTCATGATAGAAAATGTTCTCAACATCCAGAAAAAAGAATTGTGGTTTATGAATGCAGATTGAAGCATACTATTTCTACTTTGGGGCTGGTTTTTCCCCCTTCTTTTTTGAGGGTTTTTCCTTGTACTCTGACTCTTCTTTCACAATATGACTAATGCAGAAATGTGTTTAATGTGATTGCACATATATAACCTATATGAGATTGCTTTCTGTCTTGGGGAGGAGGGAGGGGAGGGAGGGAGAAAAATTTGGAACTAAAAATCCTATGAAAACTATCCTTATATGTAACTGGAAAATAATAACATACTGAATGATCTCTGAAAAAAAACAACAACAAACAAACAAAAAACCAAGAGAATTGCCCAAGGCCCTGACAAGTTGGATGATGTGTTTAGTCAGGTTCACACTAACTGCTGAGAGAAATTATTTTTCTATTATATTAATAACCAATCATTAAACTAAGATTAAGGTTTTTTCTCTCTATTTCCTCATTCAGGGACTAGCGCCTATAAGTCATTCAGTCAGTCTTTGAAGGACAAGGCTGATAGATGATATTGCCCAAATCTTGGTAGAACATGCTCCTTGATTTGGGCAAAACCCCACCCAACTAGGAGCTCTTACTTCTGTTTAGACTGTAAATAGAATCTAATCTAGGTACATTCCATCCTTAAAGCCTTAAGCCCACGTCATTGAACATAGCCCTATTGGACTTTAGAGTAACCCAGATGATGAAGGAGAAAACCAACCAGAGTGGTCTGGGTAGAGTTGGATTCTTTTTTCAGATTGCTGGAGGTGGCTGAGTCTCATAATCAAGTCACTTTCTCATGGGAAGAATTCTAGGCTTTCAGGTAACCTCCTCATTTGAAAGTCCACCTCCTCGTTAATTCTTCATAGACCAGGGTTGATTTTCACATGTCAGGTGCACCACATTTTCTAAAAGTATATCATGACATTCAATATCTCCATTAGGTGTCTTTGGTTACAAAGAGAAACCACTGACCATCAATTTGTTGATTATCAGGTAGCCTAATTAATAAACTGATTATTAGTTACCCAGAAAAAAATAAAGAAAAAAAAGTTAAAAAAAAGAAAAAAGAAAGACAAAAAGAAGGAAGAGAGGGAGAGAGGGATAAAATAAAGAAGTAAGGCCAAAATTTGTCTTGCACATTTAAAAAACACAAAAACAAACAAACAGAAAAACCTTGAATACCAGGAAGTTAACAATTCCCAACTAAATAACAAAGTGAAAATTAAGAAAAATAAAGAAGAGATTAATAAAATTAAAAGCAAAAATACTGCATAATAGCTTCAAAAAACTAAGAGCTGTTGCTTTATAACCAATAAAATAAAAGGTATTTAACATGATTTTTTTAAAAAGGGAAAACTAAATTGTTAATAGCAAAAAAAGAAAAAAACCCAGAATTTACAATAATGGAAGAGGAAATAAATAATACAAAAATATTTCACCCACAGAAGAGTATAAACATATTAAGCATGCTAATAATATAAATAATAAAAAACACATGATTATATCAATTGATGCTAAAAAAGCATTTGACAATATCCAACACCCATTTCTATTAAAAATTTGAGAAATCATAGAAATAAATATACCTCTGTTATTGTAATAAATAGCATTTATGTTGTAACGATTGGAATGACGCCACCTGCTGGAGACTTGCTGTAGAGGAGTTCTGCCCATGAAGCGAAGGTCTTTGAGGGCAAGACCAGGCTTCAGGAAGTGACGCGGACTAGTGGGAGGAGGAAGGAAGAGACTGGCGCTCGGTCTCGCGCTCTTTCCTCTGGACTCTGGCGGAGAAGGGAGCTAGAAATGCGCTCTCCCTTTAATAGATAGGAATCTAGACCTTTCTCTCTCTCTTTACCAAATTCTTATTCTCCTTAATAAATGCTTAAAAGTCTAACTCTTGCTAAAGCTTATAATTTATTGGCGACCACTCATTAAATATTTTAGACAGACTAGCTAGAATTTTACCCTTAACAGATGGCTGACCACGAAGAGGAAAGCTGAACCTCACTTCTGATCTTCCGGTTGGGTAAGAAATTTTCCCTACCCTAACCCTTTAAATCTTAAGTACTGCTGAATTGCCTGGTGTTTTCCCTTTAAATTTTTTCAAATGGACCTTTTAAACTCCCTAATTACCCTATTTTTGATTTTAGTCTGTTTAACCAGACAAATGGGAGATAAGATCATGTTAATGCTTTGTTTTTCTGGATTTTCTATTTTTCTTTTTATTTTTGTTAAAAGAGCCAGCAACTTACTCGCACAAGGAAATATCTCTCCCTCTCCCAACCATGCTTTTTCAGAGAAACCTGAAGAGATTCCTGCAGCTTTTCCCAGTTCTAACACTAATTGTTGCTCTAATTTTGCATGCCTGGAGGCAAAGACCCACCCTCTAGAAGCTTTTAATCCCCTAGCACCTGGAGGCAAAGTGGGGGAAGAGGAATCCAGGCCTGAGTTCAAAATCAAGTCTGATTCAAATTGCGCTGGTCCCTTCCCCCCTCTCCAGACTCCACCCTCTACTCCTCCCATGGCCAAGCCCATTGCTTCCCAGGCCTGGGAAGTCCAGAGATCTAATGCTCATGCGCAACTTTCTCTAACTACATTTGCAGCTTCAGGCTCAGCCCTTCCCCAGCCTGGCTGTGCTTCTGAGACAACTTTAGAAAACCCTTTAAATTCCAGATATGCTCGTTTTGTTCATAATTTTGCTAACCTGCTTTTGTCTTTAATTAGTAATCTTATAAAGCATTTGTATGGTGAAAAGTCCGACAGACAATACAGAGGGGTTAAAGAAGAAAAACTTAAGCTGAATAAGAATGACAATCAACATAGTTCAAGACTCTGCTTCTTTTGGCATGGAAGGGTATATATTTTACAGAAATGTAGAAGTAAGCAGCAAGGTATTGATATGAGTATTGGGGATTTTAGATATCGGAATCAAAAGTGTTCTGAATTCACTCAGAGTAATAGTATCAGTTCAGAGGTTACATAGGATTTCTGTGCTATTATATATACATTTTGAAATTAATGATATGGGTTTATTTTCATAGAGATTTTCATGCTTTTGAGATTGTGTCTTATACTTAGTTTCTAAAACAAGGAGAATATTTGTAAAAGCTTTTTATAGTCATGTGATCAAGTTTATATTTTATAATACTCTTATTGATATTAAGTTCATATTCATTTAGATTTCCTTAGTTTGAATTTCACTGTATTTTATTGTTCCATGTGTATTTTCTTCTATTCATTTGTCTATCTAATTTTGAAACATTGCAAGATGGTTTTGATTTTATTATACAATGTTAATTCTAAGAGTATTGTGCTCCCATATTCTGAGTTGTTTGTTTTTGTTATTTTTTCTCAACTGATTATTTGATCAAACTCTTTAAAGCATTTCCCTGGCAAATTGTTTGCCATGGCAAGTGTAAATTGATTCTAGAAGTATTATTTTTGATAAGCATATTCCAAAAAAAAAAAAAAAAAGAGGGGAACATTTGTAAAAGTTTTCTTTTTTCAAAAAAAAAAGTTTTCTTTGAGATTCTGTTGTGCTTTAACTTGTATTTAAATATGTTCTGATTTTTCACAAAAGTAATTGTATACTAAGTAAAAAAAAAGGGTAGTATTTGAAATTGTTGCATAATTATATATTATATTTTGAGTCAAGATGTATTCACATTTTTTGCAATCATTTATTATCCTCAATTTTAAATCCATATGAGACTTGGATTATGGGAACTTATCATTTAAGACATTAATTGCCTTTATTCTGAGTTATCAGATGCCAGTTGGCCAAGATGCCATCCAATCACAAGAGGAATACATGCAAGAGCAGACACTGAACTGTCACATGAGGGGAGACATGCATGAAGTCAAGGTATGGCCGAGGGAACAGCTTTTGACAAATGTTGAGGTTGGATTCTCTTGGTTTAATATTTTATTCTCTTTTTCCCCACAATATTGTACAGATGGCTGGAAGTATTCATCCCACCCATCTCACTTCTACACCTGGCTTCTATGCTCCCTCCTATATGCCTGATGCCATGGACATCTCAATCCCATGCATCTGATTAAGTCTGACTCAGTTTCTTCCAATATGTTCGGTGGCATGGACATATATTCCATCCACCTATTTTAAGCCTGGCATACTGTATGGGCAGTACATACTGCTCAAGTGTGGGAATGCTCATATCCCATCATTTCTCTGTTCTTTTATGGTAACCCCCATAATTATCTCAGGTGTCATGATAAATACAGTGTTGAATTTGGCCTTGACACCTGTTACCAATTATATTAGATTTTTTAAATTTCTCATAATGGCATGAGGATAATTAGGCAGATGATGCAAAAAGTGATGAAACAAAGATAAAAAATTATTTTTAATAATTAATATCGCAGCAATTGTCTTCTCAATTACCCTCCATAAGGGGGGGACTATAGTAATATTATAATTTTAAAGAATGGTTCAATTTTTGTTTTATTATATGTTTCATGTGTAACAACTAAGATTCTGAATTCCCTTAGACATGTTTTTGAGAACTTTCATTGTTTGATTTGATTATTGACAAAGCTATTTTAAAGTTGTGTTAAGCTCAATTTTGTAGGAAATTTTCCTGGCTGATTACCAGCATCCATACCTCAACCCCTGAAAAGACTTCCATTCCATGACTACACCTAGAGGACATCTGAGAAAAGACTTTCAGAGACTTTAAATGAACAGTTTTGATTTGTTGTTTTTGTTGTTTTTTTCTCTTTCTGTTATAATATACACCATCTGTAACATGTACTCTCTGCAGAGGCCCTCCCTTTGCAAGACTAATGTCAAAGCGTCGGTTCATGAGGACAAAAAAAAAATCACCCCTCTGGACAAAACTTTCCTCTCTTCCTTTTCTATATTGTTGTTCACATATTATTAGTTAGCAATAGTTATTATATTGTTTTTACTGTTCCGTCAAGGAAACATTTTGTTTCTTGAGGAACAACAGGGGGGACTGTAACGATTGGAATGACGCCACCTGCTGGAGACTTGCTGTAGAGGAGTTCTGCCCATGAAGCGAAGGTCTTTGAGGGCAAGACCAGGCTTCAGGAAGTGACGCGGACTAGTGGGAGGAGGAAGGAAGAGACTGGCGCTCGGTCTCGCGCTCTTTCCTCTGGACTCTGGCGGAGAAGGGAGCTAGAAATGCGCTCTCCCTTTAATAGATAGGAATCTAGACCTTTCTCTCTCTCTTTACCAAATTCTTATTCTCCTTAATAAATGCTTAAAAGTCTAACTCTTGCTAAAGCTTATAATTTATTGGCGACCACTCATTAAATATTTTAGACAGACTAGCTAGAATTTTACCCTTAACAATGTAAACATAACATAAAATATTCAATGCAGAAGAGTTAAATGTCTTTCCAATAAGACCAGTTATAAATCATTATAACTACTTTTATTTAATATAATTCAAATAACTTTTCTCAATCAACCAATCTGTAACGATTGAAATGACGCCACCTGCTGGAGACTTACTGTAGAAGAGTTCCACCCATGAAGCGAAGGTCTTTGAGGGCAAGACCAGGAGTCTTTTCTTTGGAAAAGGAAGTGATCCGGGCTAGTGGGAGGAGGAAGGAAGAGACTGGCGCTCGGTCTCAGGCTCTTTTTCCTTGGGACTCTGGTGGAGAGCAGAGCGAGAAATGTGCTCTCCCTTTAATAGATAGGAATCTAGGCCTTTCTCTCTCTTTACCAAATTCTTATTCTCCTTAATAAATGCTTAAAAGCCTAACTCTTGCTAAAGCTTATAATTTATTGGCGACCACTCATTAGATATTTTAGACAGTTTAGCTAGAATTTTAGCCCTTAACAAATCAAAAGATATTTGTTAAGTGTCTACTATATACCTGGCATTGTGCTAAGGTAATCCCTAGAGATGGAAAAGGAGGCAAAATATAGTTCCTGCCTTCAAGGATCTTACAATTTAATGGGGGAGACAATATGTAAATATATATAAACAAAGCAAACTATAATAATGGATAAATGAAAAATAATTACAAGAGGCAAAGCACTAGAATTAAGAATGTTTGGGAAAGGCTTCCTGTAAAAGATGATAATAGAACTTAAAACAAGGCAGAGAAGTTAGTAGGTACAGTTGAGAAGGAGAAGGGAAGACAATGCAGGAATAGGGATAGCCAGAGAAAAGAACCAGAAGAGAAGAAAGGGTGTCTTCTTCAGAGAATAGCCAAGAGTCTAATGCCACTAGTTTGAAAAGTACATATATTGGGATAAGATATATGAAAACTGGAAAGGCAGGGCAGATAGTTGGTGCAGTGGATAGAGCACCAGCCCTGAAGTCAGGAGGACCTGAGTTCAAATCCAGCCTCAGACACTTGATGCTTACTAACTGCTTGACCATGGGCAAGTCTCTTAACCCCATTGCCTCACCAAAAACAAACAAACAAACAAAAAGACTGGAAAGGTAAGAGGGACCTAGGTTATGAAGGGTTTTGAATGTCGAACAGAAAATTTTATATTTGATCCTGGAGATACTATAGGAAACCACCAGAGCTTATTGAGTATAAGGAGAGGTGATGACATACTCAGACCTAAACTATAGAAAAAAATCACTTTAGTGGTTTAATGAGGGATGGATTTGAGGGGCACTTGAGACAGCAGACCCACCAGCTGACTATTGCAATAATCAAGGCATAAGGTGATGGATGAGGTTCTGTACCAGAGCAGTGGCAATGTGAGAGGAGAGAAGGAGGCATATTCAAAATCTCATACAACAAGGGTTGGCAAGAGATTGGATTGGGGCAGGGGTGGGTTGGGGTGAGAAATACTGAGGAGTTAATGATTCCTAGCTTGTGAGCCTGAGGAACTGGGAGGATATGTTTCCCTCTACAGTAAAGGGAAGGGAAGTGGTAAGAAGAGCTTAAGGTAAATGATAATGAATTCCATTTTGGACCCTCTTTTGATATGCTTAATTTAAAGTGCCTATTGGAGATCGTGTTTGAGATGTCTGAAGGGCAGATGGAGATGGAGGCATATTGGAGGTTAGAAGAAAGGCTATGACAAAATCACAGATTATAATGCTATTTTTACTTTCCACCTCATAGTGTTACTTTAAGGTAAGTTTTTTGAACATTATTTTAGCAGTTAAACTTTGAACTATTATAAATGTCAGATGTTAGTTCTGAAGTGGTGCTGACACTTAAAGGTCCTAATAAAAGTGTGGCAGACAAGCCTTCGGTGTGTAATCCATCTCCATTGCTCATATCTGTACCCTTTATGTTATGGAAGAATCAAAGCTATCTTTCATTCCCCTCTCAACCCATTTCCTTACTTCTGAACTTTGAAACCATGTCTTTGCAGCTGCTTACTTCTGGAACTTCCCTCAGAACCTGGGGTTCCCTCACCCTTAAATACTCAAACATTGGGGGCAGCTAGGTGGCATAGTGGATAAAGCACTGGCCCTGGATTCAGGAGGACCTGAGTTCAAATCCAGCCTCAGACACTTGACACTTAACTAGCTTTGTGATGCTGGGCAAGTCACTTAACCCTCATTGCTCCACAAAAAAAAAAAAAAAAATCTCAACCATCCCTACAGCTCCTTTTATCTGTGAGGCTCACTGCTTTCTAACAGTGGTGAGTTCCTCCTTGGTCCCTCATTTTCTGGAGGGATCCAAGAAGCCTTTTTTTCCCTCTGAGCCTTATCCCTTATTTCTATACTTGAAAATCATATCCTGGCAACCAGTACATTCATCCTTGCTTCTTTCTCCTCTCCTCCCCTCACTTTTCAGTTCTCTTTCACCTATTGTCTTTCTAGATTAAAATGTAAACTCCTTGAAGACAGAGATTATCTTTGTTTTGGGGTTTTTTTGTGTTTTGTTTTGTTTTGTTTTTTGCTTGTAGTGTGCTTTCCCCAGCTTTTAGCATAGTGCCTAGCACAGAAATCACATCTTGAAGGACCTAAGCCATTCAGTTCTGTACTATTTTTTTTCACACATCCTCTTTTTCATTCTATATGCTCTACATGCTGCCGCCAAGCAAGTATCCTCTATCTCTACTTCTACCTCTTAGTCTGTGAACTGTATTCAAAATAAACCATATCATTAGCTCTGGGAAGGAGATTTCAATGGTCTCCCTGTTGTTCCACTCACCCTCTTTTGTCACTTTCCAAACCATATCTCACTTCCCTATCTATCAGTCCCCTGTAGGATTATCTCCCCCATTAAAATATAAACTCTGAGGACGAGAAATCTCTTTTTTTTAATATTTGTATTACTTGCACCGGAATGGTAACAATACCTATTCTTACGTGCCTTCTCATTCAGTGTGATTTTTATCCATGGGTAGCTTGGTACGCAGTAAATGTTTCCTATTCTTTTCATTCATCAATCACTCACTCAACTGAAGCAAAGTGAATAGAGGAAGGCCATTGCCCTCCCCTAACCTGGCCCCTGTTCTTGCTTTTACAACAAAGGCAGTTGATATTTATAAAGCACTTTAAGGCTAACAAAGTGCATTATGTACCTAATCTCATTTGATCTAATAACCCTGTGAAACATGTGCTATTTTTATCTTCATTTAATAGATGGCTGGAGAGGTCAAATAACTTGCCCATGATTGTATAATTTACAAATGTCTAAAATAGCATAGATAACCAGGTCTGCCTGACTCCAAATGTAGTACTCTATTCGCTAGGCAACCCTGTGTCTCATAAAGATACTGGCAATAAAACCCTTGATTTTGTACTATATTCTGGCCTGCAAAAAATCTCACTATCTCCTTACATTAGCATTAATCAGTTCCACTTAGAATCCATGGGAGCAGACCCTATTCCCTAGTTTGTGATTATGCTGCTATTTGGCTTTGTTCACTCACTGCCTGACCAACCCATTAGCATCATAATTATTATCATTGTTGTTGTTATGTTGATGCATCTATTGATCTGTGATGTGCCATGGGGACTCCCTCGACTTGTAACAATAGCAATTCCTACATGCCTTCTCATCCTGTGTGATTTTTATCCATGTGCTTCCATTAATCTTCCTCAGAGGATTGATGTAATGGACTGGAATACTTTCTCTGGGACTTTCATTATTATGTGGATAGTGGGAAAAGACTTGAGTTGTCTTTCTGTTAACCATACCTTGTCCAAAGTTTCTTCCAGTCATTCAACTTGGAGGTCAAGAAGGAAATGAGGCCTAATGGCTAAAGCAGTGGACTTGAAGTCAGAAAGAACTAAGTTCAGATCCTGCTTCTGGTACTTATGAGCTGTGTGACCACAGATGTTTCACTAAATATTGATGAGCCTTAGTTTCCTCATCAGTTAACTGGGGATCATAATAACTGTATAACTTACCTTACAGAGCTATTAATGAAGTTTAAAGAAAAGTTGGCATATAGAAATTTAAAAATTATAAAAGGCCATTTACAAATAAATTATTATTTGATGATATCCTTTTGTATCAAGTATTCTTTGTTATGTTGTGTCTCTCACTTATAACCTATCAGGCCCTATTTTCCTTGGTCACTTGTGATTCTGATTCTTCTGAGGTCATGATATTCCATGACTAAAATAGAATATAGCATCACCAAAACATCAATGCTAAAACAATGAGAATTTTTTTTAAACAATGTTTATCCTGAAAATGATTTTGTGAAGCATCTCATTATAAACATATTTATTTATAAATTGGTCATTACAAAATTGTGAAATAAGGAATGAAATTAACGTAGCTCCCCAGAGTTAGGGATTTTCACATAAGCAGCATAAAAACACAAGATTTGGAATCAGGTCATCCAAGTTCAAATCCTGACTCCTATGTTCTATCTATATAGTCTTGGGAAAGTCACCCAACTTCTCCAAGCTTCAGTTTCTTCTTTTATAAAATGAGGAAATTAAATTACATGATGTTTACAGTCCCTTCCACATGTAAAATCATAAATCCTGTGCTTCAGTCCTCTTCTAATATTCAAGTCCCTTTGAGCTGTGAGAGTTGGAATAACGCCCCCTGCTGGGAGGCACATTTTGTGAGCTCTGACCTGAGGACAAGACATGTGGCCTTGGCGTCAGAAAGTGACATTTGCTCATGGGTACCGTTGATCAAAGCTACCAGCCAATTAGCTTCGAGCTGTGTGTGTGTGGACGGCCCTGTTTCTGTTTTTGTGGGAGGCTTCTAGGATGAAGAAGGGGTGAGGGGCTCTCTCTTTCACAGGGACCCCACGTGGAGTGGAGCTGAGATGCTGACTCCCTGAGATAGATAGATGAAGGATTCTTGGCATCTTTCTCTCTCCTCACCAAATTTTTGTGTTCCTTAATAAATACTTAAAAGTCTAAACTCTTGCTAAAGCTTATAATTTATGGTGACCACTCATTATATTTTTTGAAAGTCTAGCTAGAATTTTACCCCCTTACAGATAGCAACTTTACGGAGCTCAAACATTCTATTTGCTAAGATCCCTTCCAACCCTATATCTTAGTGCTGTCTATTGTAAAACACCTTCTATCTATGACAATAAAGATAACTAGTATTTATATAGTTATGGCTTGGAAATCACTCGACATATATAATCTCATGTGTTTAAAAAAAAAAAAAAAACCTTGGGAAGTAAGTTGTACTATTAACCCCAGTTTACATTTAAAGACACTGAGGCAGAAAGCAGTTAAGTGACATGCCTAGATCACACAGCTAGTTAGTTTCTGGGGTGGGCTTTGAACATCTCCTTGATATCAGGTTTAGCATTCCATGCATTGTTCCACCTAGCTAATATTCTAGATGTGTTTAGCCCTTTCAAACTTCAGCAAATTTGCAGGTTACAAGGCAGAAATAAAAGAGATAAATATTAGTGGGTCATTAGATGACAAATTCAGAATATATTGGCACCTTTTCAGATGTGACAGGCTCATTCTGAACTCTTGTAAAAGATATGTATTTCAGTAGTTCATTTGCATTTGAAAGACAAGTTGAGTGAATGAACTCACCCCCAGAGTATAGATTCACTCTTTATCTTTGACCCAGCCACTGATTTGTAAAAAACCAACACAAGAATCAGGATTTAAAAAAAAAAAAATTAATCTGGGAAAGCTTATACCTCTGAGGTGTTCAGAGGTTGTTGGGCAGCCAAGGGCTATTACCTGATTATACCCTAACCTGCAGAGATGAAGATTTTGGTAATATGCTAGGTGGTTGCCATAAATTAGCACATGGTATTTCTATACCTCTTCACCTTTTAGTTTCCTTGACTTATTGTAAAACTCAGATCAAATCCCAACTTTTGAAAATGTGTTTTCAGAGGGAAGCTAAGTGGCACAGTGGATAAAGCACCGGCTGTGGATTCTGGAGGACATGAGTTCAAATCTGGCCTCAGACACTTGACAGTTACTAGCTGTGTGACCCTGGGCAAGTCACTTAATCCTCACTGCCCCACAAAAAAAAAAAAAAAGAAAATGTATTTTCCAACCCTACCCTTCCCTACCCATAGCTGCTATTAAATTCTCCTCTGAGATCATTTTCATCTACTCTATATATTTTATTTTTTCTTCATATATTTTAGTTATTTCATTGAGTATTTCCCAATTACATGTAAAAAAATAATTTTTAAAAATTGAGTTTCAAATCATATCCCTCTTTCTGGACCCTCTCCCAGCCTTGAAAAGGCAATCAATGTGATATCACTTATACACATGAAGTCATGCAAAACACATTTATATACCAGCCATGCAAAACAAAACCACACACCCAAAAATAAAGTTTTAAAAAAATATGCTTCAATATGCATTACTCAGAGTTCATCAGTTTTCTCTTTGGAGGTGGCTAACATTTTTCATCATGGGTTCTTTGGAATTGTCTTGATCAGAGTAGCTAAGTTTTTCACGGTTGATCATCATTACAATATCCCTATTATTATGTATGATTTTTCCTGTTTCTGCTTAATTTACCTTGCATCAATTCACATGTTGTCCCACATTTTTCTGAAACCCAACTTCTCATCATTTCTTAGTGCACAATGGTATTCTATCAAAACCATTCATGGTATAAATCTGAGAGAAATTAATATTATGCTATTGTATATTAATAACAAATTATTAATTTGTAATCCACCCTTTCCTTTCATTTTTATTAAAATGCAACTCCTGAAAAGGTCAGTCAATCACTGAGTGATGTGATTTGCCTCTAATCCTTAAGGAACATGTTCATTAGGCGGGACCCCACCCTAATGGGAGACCTAATTTTTGGTTAGACTCTAAACAGAATCGATTATGGGTGAGACTTTCCCTGGAGGAAACCCCCCTGTCTTTGATCCCCTCCATTAAAGTTTAGGGCAACCCAGCTCATGAAGGAGAAAACTATCCAGAGAGGTTAGGATGGAAATGGCTTGCTTGCCCTGCCCAGATGCCTTGAGGCTGCTGAATCTCATGATCAAGGCATGTTCTCAGGAGGAGGAGTGGATTAAGAGGTGGACCTCTTTCTTAAATGTCCACCAATATGGATTGATTTTCATTTATTGGGGCATTACTTTTCAGAAGGCATTTAAGGCTTTTCAATGTATCGCTAGTGTTCCATCCACAGGGCTTCCGGGCTAGCCTCTACCCCTATTCCTTGGAGCTCTCTTTTCAAACTTCTAGGTTACCTTGGGTTGGAAGAATGTCCAACTTTGATCTTCTGTGGGCTCTGTCACTCTAGAATTCAATTTGAGGCACTAT
Source organism: Dromiciops gliroides (assembly GCF_019393635.1). Taxonomy (NCBI): domain Eukaryota; kingdom Metazoa; phylum Chordata; class Mammalia; order Microbiotheria; family Microbiotheriidae; genus Dromiciops; species Dromiciops gliroides. Next base: position 628,903,293 of record NC_057862.1, on the reverse strand, counting down.
TTTAAAGTTATTTGGATAAGAATGTTCAGAGAGTTCAACTTAGTACTTTTTCTACCTCGCCATCTTCTCTTTATATATTTTCTATGTATCTAGTTACTTACATACTGTCTCCTCCATTTAAAAGTATGCTTCTTGAAGACAAGGGTGGGTTTTACATTTCTTTATGTTCTAATTGCTTAACACAGTGCCTGGAAAATATTAAGGACTAAATAAATGCTTATTCACAGTGACTGGCTAACCCAGTTCAGAAACAGGAAGAGTTTTTGAAAGGAAAGGCTAAGCCTGAGAAATGACAAGTCCCAAAGCCTAGGCCCTTAGGGTACAGGAGTAGAGAAACTTCGGCCAGACCCAATCTAAGCTTCTATACACTTTCTGACAGAAAAAAAAGAAAAAAGAAAAAAGAAAGAAAGGGATTCAGTGGAATCTATTGGAGTCACCAGGCTTTTCAGTTTAGTAATTATGAGTTGCCTGGTCCACATGTATGTATCACTACCATTGTACTATTTTTGTTGAATCTTCCCACAGATGTTTTGTGTATTTGTGAAAAAGTACATTTCAGGCTTAAGGTAAAGGGGAATGTTTTTGTTATGTCATTTGAGTAATTGCTTTTTCAAAGAGATAATTGAGTCTACTGTCTAATTAGTTCTGGGAATCATAGTAGTAGGGGTTTATAAACTATAGTTTTCAAAGAGCAATGTCACAAGATACAACCTTGAAACAAGAAAATAAGTCACCTCTCTAGGAATTCAAACCTAAAGTGGAAGTATAGTAATATCCCAGTGAGGGATGCTACATGGATTCAAATATTTTAGGCTCCAAGATTTCAAGCTCTAAAATTCTGTATATGAAAGTTCCTTCTAGCTTTAACATTTTTTGTTTTAAAATGCTTTAACATTCAATACTTTTAGGACCTCCACTTCTACATAGGAAAAAGACTTCTCATCCTTTACTTTTTAAATTCACACTAAGCCTAATTCTTCTTTATATGTTGTGGACATAGGTTCCTGAGATGAAGAAAGAGCAAGCTTTCTCAATGTCTACTATTAGATTAGCCTCTGGCACCCAGGTTTCACTTGGCTTTAGTAAAAAAAAAATGTTGACACTATATAGACACATGATTACTGCCTACTCAAGCCATTTCTGAACATTAATGAAATAAATGAGGAAAAGTGGCAGGCCTAATGAAAACTAACTTGTTACCTACTGAAGAGAAGGCAAATGAAAAGGCACGGTTTTAGGCTCTGGGGAAATGTTAGGATAAAAACACATCATTCACAGGTTTCAGAACATTTTCCTCCCACAGAAAACAATTTAGTTCTGTGATAATTCATGTTTCTTCAAGGATAAACTCTGAAAGTGTTGTGTTGGAAATTTTGACATCCTTGATCCAGGAACTTGGAAATATCCAACCTTTTTCTTTTAGGTTGCAAGTATGGTCATGAGACAGCTACCTTAGGCAAAAGGACAATGACAAAAGGGATTTATTCAAGATATTTCAGAGCAGGTACACCAGTTGCAATTCATATAAGAATTCCACAACTGTTAGAGCCTCTATAATAACAATTCTTCCTTCTGAAGTCACTAGTCTCAAAAAAGTTGATATTTATACAATAAAATTTTAAATGGAATATTTTTTGTGTGTTAGCAAAGCAACGGGATAACAAATGAACAATGGCACATGAACAAAACCCTAAGAATAAGAGTTATAAAATTTTAGAGAAACATACAAAAACTTACATGAACTGATGGCAAGTGAAATAAACAAAACCAGATAAAATGACATATGCAATGTCTATAATAATATAAGCCAAAAGAATAATAAAATGAGGTAGAATACATTGTAATTATAATGGCCAATTGAGCAGTTCCCTATAGAAAGGGAGAGCTGATTTTACTTCTTTCCTTTTGTTGAAGAGATGAGGATAATGGATGTCGATTGTTGTATACAATAAGACTGTTCTTCAATTTTGCTTAGGAAGGAATACAAATTGGAGGCAGGTAAAAGGGTACATAGAGAAATGGATATGATGTAAAAACAAAAGGTATTAATTTTGTTTTTGTTTTTGTGTTTTGTGGGGGTTTTTGCAGGGCATTGGGGGTTAAGTGACTTGCCTAGGGTCACACAGCTAGTAAGTGTCAAGTGTCTGAAGCTGGATTTGAACTCAGGTCCTCTTCAATCCAGGTCCAGTGCTCTACCCACTGCACCACCTAGCTGCCCCCTAAAAGGTATTAATTTAAAACAAAATAAAGTCAGGATCATTTGCCTCACTCTGAGGAGATGTCTTGGCTGATGTGTCTACCTACATGTCACATATTATACTAAGCACTGGCAACATACCAACAAAAGCAAAATGACTCTTGTCCTCAAGGTACTTATTTTATAATGAGAAAATAACAGGGCTAGATAGATGGATGGATGTGTGGGCAGACTGATAGATTGAAGGACAGATGGACAGACAGATGGATGGACTGATGGAGAGAGAGATAGACAGATAAATAGATATACATATATAGATATCTGTTGTTCATTGTTTTTCAGTTGTGTCCAACTCTTTCTGACCCAGTCTGGGTTTTCTTGACAAAGATACTAGAGCGTTTTGCTATTTCCTTATCCAACTCATTTTACAGATGAGAAAACTGAGGCAAATAGTGTTAGGTGACTTGCCCAGGGTCACAGAGCTAGTAAATGTCTGAGGTCAGATTTGAACTCAAAAAGATGAGTCTTCCTGACTTCAGGCCTGGCAATCTGTCCAATGCACTACCTAGCTGCATAGATAGATAGATAGGTAGATAGATAGATAGATAGATAGATAGATAGATAGATAGATAGATAGATAGATAGAAAGACAGACAAGTAGATATATAAAGAGAGTTATATACATACATATATAGAGATAAATACATTATGAAACTATGCATAGATGTATAGAAAATTAGATATAGTATGCTATATACATATAGAGAGAAATGCATATAGAGGTATACACATGAATAGATGGAGTATAGCTATAGATACATAGATGGACATATAATGTATATACATATAGATAGACAAATTATTTATAAATCTATATATACAGATAGAAATTGTTCTCAGAAGTTAGACTGTGAACTCAACTTGAGAACACCTTCAAAGCCAATGGATTTGGATGACGCCAACCAATCAGCTTGAAGCAGTGTGTAAGGACCGCCTCTGTTACAGACCTATAAAAAGCTTCCACAATCAGCTTGCTTGAGAGTTCCTGATTAAAGCAGGCTTGTGGTGGAGGACTTGAGGAAGAACCCAACCAGGCTAGAATTCTAGGCTAGATAGGCTTTTTCTTAACTTTCTGAACTCCTTGTGAATATCTGTATGCTTTAATAAATGTTTAATGCCCAAAGACTGGTGCTGAATCTTCTAATTTAAGGCGATCACACAATACAGATTTTAAACATCACAGTGGTCACCAATAAATTATAAGCTTTTAAATGTGGGTCCAAGTATATGTGAGAGACTAGTGTGATGATCAAGACTTGTGGCAGCTGTTGTTTTCTTCCTAGTTTGACATGTTAACTACCATACCTTTCTTATTGTGGCAGCATGTACCTTTCTTGTGCTGTTATATGAACTGGTTCACCTGTACTATGCCCGAGATGCTTTTCTCAACTTGCCAAACACCAAATAAGATGAGCATCTCCATATACCAAGCAACAGAAAGGAGGACTGCACAGGACACCACACATATGAGCTGTGTTTACAAGCTCACTTCTCTCTCCAAGTATATAACACATTGAACATTTTATTTTCACTACTCTCCTTATGTCTACATTTCCCACTGACCTTCATTTTGTTATTTTCTATGCAACCTAAAATGTTTCAATGGATCTCTATTTTAAATTTGCTAACTCTATCATTGTCCTCCTGTTTTCCTCTCTGTCCCAATTGAAAGAAAGAAAAACAAAACTCTTATTAAATATGCACATATAAGGAAAACAAATCCCTACGTTGACCATGTTTGAAAATATATGTCATTCTGCACCTAGAATTCATCATCTCACTGTCGAGAGGTAGGAACTGTGCTTCATCTTTGGTCTTCACATTGATAAGTGTTCTTAAGTCTTTATTTGTGTTTGGTTTTCTTTTTACTATGATGTTAATCATATAAATTGTTCTCTGTGTTCTTCTCACTTCACTCTGTATCAGTTCATACAGCTTCCCAGGTTTTTTTGAAACAGTCCTTTTCCTTATTTCTTTGGATTCCATTACATTTATATATCATTTCAGCCATTCTCCAATTGATCTGCACCCATTTAGTTTCTGGTTCTTTATTGTCACAAAATAGAGTTGCTATAAATATTCTGGACATGTAGGTCTTTTCTTTCTCTTTCCTTTATCTCTTTGTAGTATAAACCTAGTATTGATATCGGTGGATTAAAAAGTATGCATGGTTTAGAGGTGAACTCATATTTGTTAGACTTTGTGAAGGAAAAGAAATCCAAAGCATTCTTTTGGTTGTTTGCTTCCTGGGAATGTTGTAAGGAAGGGAACTACTGCTGTGTTTATGAAAGTTTGGGGAACAGTGCTTTGGCGCATGGAGAATTGAAGAATGTCAGCCACACTGAAGAGCCACTTTCAGATGTGCAAGAAAATGAAATATGTAATAACTTTTCCCCAGGTATTTTTGTAATTTTTCATAATATATTGAAAAACTTTATGCAAATACTCCTAAGCTTCAAACAAACAACCAAATATGGTCCCCCCCAAAAAAATATACGAGATATAGGTACACACGTGTTTATGTGTACATGCATACACAGCCTGTATACATAATATGTAATGTATATGTATACATATGTATAAACACATACATATGCATATGTAAATCCACACATATATACAAATGTGTATACATGTGGCATGAAAACAAATAAAATTTATTCCAGTGAAATATTATATGATTGGGTTTTGACATTTCTTTCTCATTCAATTCCTGTAATCCATTAAACGAAAATTCATATGGTTTCTATTTCCATAATATCTTATACATTTAACCCCTCCTTTCTATTTTTACTTCTGCCATCCTGCAAGGCATAATTGAAGTAGCTCAAAAGAGCCATGAAATGAGCATATTTAGAGAATCCATCCCAAACATTCATATGGATTATTTGTTTGTATCCTGTTCATTCGAAGATCATATTGGTCTGATCAGCCACAGTCAGACACTCTGTAACTTGACTCTAACATAGTAATGTCATTTTGTTCCTCTTCAAGAACAAAGGACGACAACCAACCAAGTAACCAACCATCATCCTAAAATAGTTATTTATTATCTTCCACATGGATTACTGCAGAAGTAACCTAACTGGTTTCAATGATATTGTTATTTTGAATTCCAATTCAATTTCTATACCATTCTCATGTTAATTTTACTTATATTTTCAAGTAGGTCTCGATTGCTCTCACTGTCAAACTCTTTAGCAAGGCATTGGAAGGAAAGTCCACAATATGGTATCATCCTAACTTCTTAGCCCTACCTCCCACTCTTCTCCTTTATAGACACTGTTACAGACAGACTATACTTAATATTTACCATGTTCTCTATGTTCTTAGTGCTATCCTGCCTCCAGGCTTTTGTTTGTATTAGTCCTTATTCTTTGAATGCTTCCTACCTGGCTCACAATATTCCCTCTTTAAACCCTACTCATTTTTCAAGATACATTTCTCATGTCATCTCTTCCATTTAAACTTCCTTAATCTTCTTGAGATGGAATTGCTATCCACATCTACTTAACTTATATAGAAATACTTTTACACATATCCTATGGACTTGTATTACTCTCTTTTATAATATGTGTAATATGTGTATGTGCCCTTTGCCTTTTACTTCCTTCTAGCATACTAAATCACAAAGTTATTATAAGCATGTAATGAATGCTGAAATTGGCATACTGTATCAAGATTTATGTAGCATTTCCCTTCTAGATCTCTAGTGAAATAGTGAGTTCAAGTCACTTTATCCTCATTGTAAGGATAAGGAAAGTGAGGGTCAGAAAGCTTAAGTCATTTGGCCAGGAGATGTGTGTGTGTGTGTGTGTGTGTGTGTGTGTGTGTGTGTGTTTGTGTAGCATCCTACATGCCAAACCAGGTTATAAAGCAAGACCTTTATTTCTCTTTCCATGCCAAAGTTCTGCTCCTCTTATAAGACCCAGGAGGAAAGAGATTATATTTTACTTCATCTTCTGTTTTTCTGTTCTAGTGTTTAGCAAAGTGAGTTGCACATTGTAGGTGTCTAATAAACATTTGCAGTTGAACTGAATCCTCCTCTATTTTTCAGATTCAGATATTTTCAGATTCAGTCCAAATCAGGTATCCCCAAAGTGAAAGCTGATAATGTCAGCAAGAGAAACTTCTGGCAAGTATATTTAGGATCAGCATCTGTGGGAAGCGACATCAACATTCATGGAAGGAAAAAATAAAAGCTTACTATATATGAGTAATTAGTGGCCACTTTGCCAACTATTCCCCTACCCCAACTGTGAAGGCAACACTCTCAAACTGCTTCATTAGCATAGGCTTCCTTGGTCTGGTTCATCAGCAGTTGTTTCTGATGCTATTTTTGTTTACAGATGGATCCTTTACCCTTTCACAAATGATCCTGTTTCCTTTTCCCCCAAACACCTTGGGTCCTGAACTCTGAAGCCCACTTATCAGCACAATGGGATACTGTGGTGAGGGCCCAGCTTGGCTCAGGCTTTTTGCTCCCTACACAGTATTGGACTATGGAGGCAAAATGAATGCTTTTACATATAAACAGCTTAATATTCAGATGGTGAGCAGGAAGTTATGGTGCTATCAGGAACAGTGCAGATGCGTTTAAATATGCCTATGTGTGGAGCCCAGTTCCAACTTAAAGCACAGCCCAAGAAACTGCATAATTCTACTTTTTCAAGCATATATACATATATATGCATATATGTGCACATGTATGCGCATATATACATATATATGCATATATGTGCACATGTATGCACTTTCTCAAGCATATACACAAACACACACACACATATATATATACAGAACAGTATATGTATACCTATGTGTGTGTATGTATGTATATATATATATATATATATATATATATATATATATATGGAGAGAGAGAGAGAGAGAGAGAGAGAGAGAGAGAGAGAGAGAGAGAGAGAGAGAGAGAGAGATGCATGTATAAACATACTTATGCCTTAATATACTTTTTACACACATCACAGCTTAGGGCTAGGAGATGCTTAAATAGATACTAAGAAGGCAAATCAATAACCATGAATTCCAGTAGACAGGTCAAATTTGGTTATATTTTTTAGGAGCTGGGGTACTTCAAAACATAAGATACTGTTGAGAAATCCTTAGGCAATGCTCTCTGTAAGAGGAAGCAGAGACCCTAAGCTTCTTCTTTACCTATGGGAGAAGTATCACTGATATCCCCCATGAAGCACATGGCACAAGTCCCCACTATAATCTACCTTATGTAAAGAATTAATTGTTATTTGAGGTTTTTATGCCTCAGCGCGCACTGGCCTGGGGCTCTGCAAACCACAGGGTGCTTCAGGTGCTGTTGGCAGGGCTCTGGCACCTCAAGTCATCACCACTCGCTGACGCCTACATGGGCCTGCAAAATTATAATGATTGGAAGCCTAGTGAGGGCAGTCATGTGACTGTCAGAGCGGCCCTCCCATTGGCTGGGACTGTGTGGGGTGTTTCTAGGTTTGGGGAGGAGAACTGGGCATTCTAGGTGGAAGCTGGAAAGCGACCGGAGTTCTGCTGCGTATTTTCAGCTCATTCCTGGGTGGTGGTATTTTTTCAGGTATTATAATTTCCCTTTCCCTATTTTATTTCCTTTCCCTTGATCCTACTGATCCTGTTTGTGTTTTTGTGTTTTTTTAAAGTTCGTTCTTGTTAAAATAAATCTTGTTCTGTTTTGAGGGAGGCTGCCCATCTCCTTCCTTGCCCCAATATTGCGGCGAGCCGCTTAGCTTAGCACTCCCCAATTAAAAATTGGTCCCCACACTTAAATGAATATAGTCCTACTCCAGAGGGTCTTTTGGTGAGTTCAGAACTCAGAGGGTCTAGCCTATGTCCCTACATCATGGCTGATAATGACAAAAGAACTTCCAATGTCTTGAAGGAAGAAAGTGGGAGAGGGTTCCATGGAGGAACATATGGGCAATAGCATGGAGAAAGAAGTTGGAACACCAATACTACAATGACTAGACCCTGAATGTAGTTATCTAGAATTGAGTGAGGGAATATAAGTGACCACATGATACAGGACAGTGTGGGGCTCATGGAAGACTGAGAAACATAAGAATGGTGAGCCAGACTTCCACCACGGGGAGGAAGCACACAGACATCCCCAGATTTTTACCTCCTAGGGCAAAACCTTGATTCTACTATCCTAGTTATATGTCTGATTAAGGGAGATGAAGCAACAATATTGAGTGGCTTGGCAGCTAAACTATATACATTTCCACATTTTATGTGGTGGGTAATCTTGGGGAAACAACGGAAATTTTCACTATACTTTGTAAATTATTTTACTGTGTGAAATCTTATCTTTCTAGTCACTAGAAGAACCATTCTTCCCACTTAATAAGGATTTTGGTACACAAGTGTGCACTGTTTTCATAGTAAATTGTTTCAAAATGATAACTTGGAACATAAAATGTCAGACCTTAAAAAATAGAACTTAGATCATAAAATATTAAATATGTAAAAGACTATAGAACTTATTTAGAGCTACCTGATACCTTTGAGATCATCTGGTCCTACCTTCCATTTAATAGATGAGAAGAGTGAACCCAGAGTCATTAAATTTCTTTTTGGCTATCTTCTGATATGTGAAAATTACTGTCTGAAATGCTTTAGTACATTATAATTACTTCTCAATGAAAAAAAAAACTTAAAATCATAATTAAATATTTATTTGGCACTTATAATGGTTTATTTACTCTGAAAACAGAAGGCAATGAGGGTCAGAAATTATTCCCAATTGTCAGCTGAAGAAAATGATATCTGGATAACAACATCATATTAGTTATATGTGATGCTAAAGGTGAAAGCATCCTAGACAGGAACAACATCTAAATAATGTGTATATTTGGTAGTCATATAGACCTGACAAAATAGGTATACTCCAGGAAATTTTCTCACAAACATCAGTGCCATTCTGTTACAGATACATTTTATTTTTTTCTCTTCATTTTGCTGTTGTAGACCAGATGCCAAAGGCAAAGAACCTACAGTATGAAGCATCATTATGTTTGCAAATTTAAACAGTAAAAATGCAAACCTTGAGGATCTGGGAGCAACATTATTATTCTCACACCATAAACACTTCAGATATTGATAAGAGCCCATTAAAGTTGAATACAACATACGGTACATGCAGTGAGCCACCCTCACATTCTGCATCTCAATGTTTCCATCACTGTAGGGGAAAAAAAAAAGAGGAAAAACAAAAACCTCAAAAAAGTAACCATTATGTGAATATTTAATAATAATTATTTCAGTTTAACACCTGAGAGAGAAAGAGATGGAAATAAAAATCAAGCTTATTTCAAATGCGTGGTCTCTGAGTTACATGATCACTTACATAGTGACTTTACCCTGGTGGAAGAATAAAATTACAAATCTTTGAAGGAAGTAAAATACAATAAAGGAAGTAGAATACAAACCTTGCTCACTATCTCCTTTAGACAGTAAACTCTTTGAAGGCAACCTCAGATACTTAAAAGCTATGTGACCCTGTCTGTTCCTTTTTTCCTTATATGTAAAACAGAGATAATAAGATCTCTTTTGTATCTCCAGTAGTTAGCACAGTATCTGGCATATAATAGGTACTTAATAAATGTTTATTGACCAAAGAATTCATTACTATCACCACTTCTTTTTTTTTAATAGCAGGTGAAAGGCCTATAAAAATGAGCCACATCACTCAATCAAGAAGTATTTTAAACGAGTTATACTTTGATAAGCACTAGGAACACCAAGAAAAAATTAAAATGGCACCTGTCCTCAGGTAGCTTACATTCTAATGGAAGAGGTGTCATGCCAATGATGCCACCATTCTTCCTATTTTCCAGGTTTGATAACTTGAAGTTATCCAAACTGCCTCACTATCCCTCACTCCACTTAGCCCAAATAATCACCAAATTATGCTTTTTCTAATTCTAAAATATTTCTTCCATTTAACGCCTTCCCTGTACTCACACAGTTACCAACTTAGTTCAGGCTTTTATTGCCTCTCAACTAGAATATTTCAATGATCTCTTAAGTGGGCTCCTTGCCTCCAGCCTCTCCACTGGGAATCCACCATCCACACTCCTGTCAAAGTGACTTTTATTAAGACCAGTTCTAACCATGTTTATCTCCTAATTAATGAATTTTAATGGTTTCTTATTGCCTCTAGAATCAAATATAAACTGCTCTGTTTAGCTTTTAAAATTCTTAATGATTTGACACCAACTTAAATTTCCAGCCTCTGTAGACACAAATTCCCATTCCACACTCTATGATGCAGGTGACTCCTTACACATGACACTACATGTCCCCTTACTGTGCCTGGGCATGGAACATTCCCTATGCCTGGAGTGCATTTCCTCCTCACTTCAGCCTCTCTTCCTTCAAAAATCAAATCAAATAGCATTTTCTATGTGAAGTTTGCCATGATATCCTCAACTGCTAGTATCAGTCATATAAAGCAAGCATCCATTTTTTTTTTTTTTTTTTGCTATTCTGTTCCCTGAAAGAGTGTGAAGGATTTTCTACTGCTAATCATTGAAAGGAATCAGACAAATGAAAAGCTGGTTACCAGAGTAGTAAGCATAAAATATAAAACTCAAAGAAAGAAAAATTTAATTCTTAGCCCTCGACTTCTATGCACATGTAGGCAAAACAGGTCTCTGTCATTCTTTGCATTTTTTTAAGTTCTGAATGAACTATATAGCTAAGTCTCAGTTCATGAATGGCCAGATGTAGGAAGTAGGTTGCAAGTGACCTAAAGAACTTTTTACTGAAGAAGTTATAATTAAATATTAAGCAAATAGAGGCCCAATATGTAAAGGACCAGAGTATAGTTTGACAAATAGGAGCTTTGAGACCTAAGGGACAAACAAGGAACAAGCAGGAGAATTAGGCTAGAATTCAAAGTAACTTGGTTTACACAAAAATCTTTTGAGACAATTTATCATTCTCAATGAATGTGTCAATGAAGTGACTTATGGATAGAGCTTTACTCTCTAGCAGCAAAAAGTGCTAGAAAACTGTTGGTCAGTTGCAGCATAACTCTATGTCAGGTACAGGCATAGGAATCCTTCTTTCCATAATCCATCAAATGAGCTTTAGCTACAGACAGTTACTGGCCACAGTCAGAATTTCCTTCGCAGGAAGCTGTTCTATCTGAGTGCAGAAGACAAGACCAGAATGGAACTTTGAGTATCACAGATGTTACTGTTCATCAAAAAAGATACACACAGGTCCAACTGTATCTCAGAGAGAATCCCAGAATACAGACTCAGTATTAAACATATCTCTGCTTCATACAGGAAAACCATCTCAGGCCATTTCTCCAGAGAATTTATCCAATTCGGGGAAAATGCAGGTCCACTTCTCTAAATACTTACAATTTAGGCAGTTAGGCAGTACAGTGGATAGAGTATTACATCTGAGTTCAGGAAGATATAAGTTCAAATATGACCTCTGACACTTACTAATTGGATGACCTTGTGCAAGTCACCTGACCTCTCTCTGCCTCTGTTTCTTCATATGTAAAATGATATAATAATAATAGCACCTACCACCCAGGGTTGTTGTGAGGATAAAATGAGATATTTGCAAATCTTAAAGCAGTGTAGAAATGCTAGCTACTTTAAACCTTAGGAGAAATTTGCTGTGATTTAATATAATTATTTAGCATATGACACCAAAGAAAGCTTAACATCTCAAAGATTGGGCATTTTAGGGGGGTTATTACTTTAAAAGTTAAATGAAATTAATACTTGAATTTTCTTTTACACAGGATAAATTGTCTGTTCATGATGGAACAGGGCTATTGGGAAAATTTCAAATATTAGTTTGTCTTAAGAATGAGCAAGAAAAAAGGTTACTCCCATTTCAGATCAGAAACTTCAGAGAACCACAAGCAATAGCAAATGTGAGGCTTTAATGATTTTTTTCACTCAACTGGAGTATAGCAATTGCCACTGATATGCTTTCTATTTTTTCCAAAGCATTTATAATTGGACAAATCATTTAAACCCCCACAAGCAGCCAATTATTCATCGACATAGATGCGGAGTGACAGAATTCAACACTTCATTACAGTGTTCCATAATACCTTGCTCTTGTCTTAACCTTCTCTGTGAAAAATTTAATTCATCCAAACTGACACAGTGTCCTGTTGGTTATGCAAATAGTTACAATGCAGGAAAGGGAGTTTTGAGCCATTCTCACATCTTGGTTCCCATGAGCAAAGCTTTTATCCAAATCTTTAAATAGCACCGATGAGTTCAAATAATTATTCCACTAACATATAAAAAGGCCCTTTGTGTTGCCTTTTTAAATGTGCTTATCTTTCCTTCTTACACAAAAGAGAGGAATATTACAAGGCATTGAATGACACTACCAAAATGGCTGAGAGATCTGGAAAAAAGGAGGAGGGCATGAGGAAGCTGAAGGAACCAGAAGAGAGGCGAGTTTGACTATGTAGATGCTTTGGCATGTTTGGGTCTCAGAATTTTCCTGTTCTGTTTGGCCATTGACTCTCCCCACCCCCATAGTATTCAGAGACTGCATGGAGCATGGGACAGACCTGGGAATAAATTTAGTTTTTGCCACTGATGACACATGTGGAAAGTCACCTCTTCTCTCTGAGCTTCCATTTCTCCTTCTATATGAGTGGTAAGAACATGATGGAAAGGCTTGGAGCCAGAGGGGCTAGGCTTCAATCCCTGCTCTCCTCCCTGTTAGCTGTATGACCATGTACCAGGCACTAAATTTCCAGGTGCCCCAGTTTCTGCATCTTTCACAGAAAGTGTGACAGTGTTAGGGTGGCATTTAATTTTCTTTCAGGATCTAAATCTACAATGATGCTCTGATATCCACAGTGGTTAAATCACAGTGTTTGTGTAAAGATCTAATAAGATCATCTGCATAACTATATTATTATTTCCACATGATATAGCAGATAGGGTACTGGACCTGGAGTCAGGAGATGTCTGATTTCAAATCCTGCCTTAGATACTTACTAGCTATGTGAGCAAGTCTCTTAATTATTGTCTGTCTCAGTTTCCTCAGTTGTAAAATGGGAGTAATAATAATATCTACCTCCCCAGATAGTTGTGAGAATCAAATGAGTTACCATATAAAGCTCTTTAAAACCTTAAAACCCTACATAAATGCTAGCTATTATTATTATTACTCACTCTGCTACCTAGCTTATAGATGTATTTATATAGAGAGAAAAATTTCTCTCTCTCTATCTATCTATCTATATGTGTGTGTATACACACACATGTAATCATGATAGGTGATAGATATGGTACTACACTACATACTAAACAGTACTATATATATATATATGTACATACAAAAATGCATAGATGTGTATAGATGTGGCTAAACATTTACGTTCTAAATAGGAATTAATCAGTTGTCTGGAGCTTAAAGTTAAAATGGACTCCTTGATGGAGGGGAGGGGACAGTGAGGTCTGTCCTCATTTTTCCTGGCTTTGCTTGTAGGGTCTGTAGGGTCTGCTTGTAGGTTTCTTTACATACACGGAGCCCATGTACCATGAGAGTTGAGAAACAACGTTATTCTAGAGGAATAGAGGCAGCCTATAGTCTGATTTCACTCCCTCTGTATTGATTTGAGCCTGCCACAGAGCAAGGCAACAACCATGAAGTGGAACACTGCCCATCAAAAAGCAACAAGAAATCTCCAAACCTATTTTCAGTCCCGCCATACCTATCTACCTTTCTGTTTCTGTCAGCCAGGCTATCAAAAACTATCCCTCCTCTACTTTCAACACAAAGAAAACACCCAGCCAAGGTCTATGTAGACTGGAGCCTGGCAGAGAGTGCATTACTCTCTCAAAGGAAATAAGGCACTTAAGGGGTCTTAAACCTAAAGCAGAGGGATGATAATGAATCACAAAATGGCCCCTAGTGGCCTGATATAGACTCTAGTCTATATCTAGTTAATAAACCTCCAACAGAGAGTCCTCCAGCAATAGTATTCTTTCTCATATAGTATATATCCCTGACAAGTTATCTATAAAACAAAATTCATGGTATTTGGAGCTGGAAGGGACTTTAAATAATAATAAGAAGATGGAGAATGCACACTCCTGTAACAAGTTTTATGGTCTGCAAAGTGCTTTATGTATATTATGTTATTTGGCTCTCACAACAACCTGGTGAGGTAGGTGCTATTCTTTTCTACATTACATAGATGAGGAAACAGGCTTAGGGAGTTTAGGTGACTTTCCCAGGGTCATACAGCTAGTAAATATCTTAGGAAAGATTTAAACTCAGGTCTTTCTGAATCCAAATCTCAAACTCTATCCATTGTGTGAAACCTCTCATTTTATAGATGAAAAAAAAAAATAAGGCCCCAGAGTTTGTGATCTAGCAAAGGCCACTTAGGTAGGAGATAGCACCAACAGGATTTGAACATAACTTCTTCCTATTGGAAATCCAATGCTCTTTCCACTACATCAGAATGTTTACATGTATTGTGCCATATGTTTACTCAAATCCCAGAATCTAAGGAGCAATCATTAAAAAAAATCAATATCTACCTCTGGCTTCAATAGGAGAAGTTTGAAGAAGAAGGAATGGAAAAGGAAGAAAGCCTGGAGCTGAGTAAAAAGGAAGTTGTATGGGTTATCTGCAGGAATTTTAACGCATTCAGAAGGTTAGAGATTAAATTTGTGGATGAGCAATTTGGAAAACCTCTTTGGAAAAGGAAATTTTGTAGACAAATAATCTTCAGGTCCATATTTTAATTATTCCTTCTATACTCATGAGGTTAAAAAAGAAAGAACTAGAAGAAGAAAGCTGATGCAACACCTGAAGAGAAGAAATCTAGGAGAATAACTTAAGGATAAGCAAAAGGAGAAGGTAATTGGCAAGATAAAGAGAATAGGAAAGTTAATTAAAACAAATTGGTTAGTAAAGACATAGGCAGAATCAATTAGAGCATGATGCAAATTGAGAAAACTGATAAGAGATCTAAATGGGAGGGCTAGTTAAAAGTGGCACATAGTAGGTGCCTAATAAAGATTTACTGTTTAATTGATGAGTCTATAAACATCTTGACAATTGTGTCTGGGGCAGCTAGGTGGATAAAGCACCGGCCCTGGATTCAGTTCAAATCCAGCCTCAGACACTTGCCAGTTACTGGTTGTGTGACCTTGGGCAAATCACTTGACCTTCATTGCCCTGAAAAAAAAATGTATAGAGGTAAATTGTAAGCATCTGCAAAATGAAGAGCATGATTAATATTTCGATAACTTAATGCTACAGGAAAGTGATGGGTATCTTTCTTCTGAAAGCAATCTGACATTGTGCCAAGAAGAGAGTAGGAGGGGACACAAAAATTAGCTCTAGAAACTTCAGGTTATGGGGACAATGAAGTGCTCCTATATTTTTTTTTGTTTGTTTTAAGAAGGGGCGCAATGAAAGAAAAAAAAAAAAAACGATTTGAAATGTCCAAGAGGAAACTTAACCCTTGTCAGCAGGTTAGTCAGCAGATGAATGTCACACAGTAGAAGGGATGTGAAAAGACAAGCATAAAGCAAACATGAAAGGCTAAAAACAAGCCAGCAAATATATTTGAGCCTTTTCTTGAAAAAGGGGAAGCTATTTGACCTAAGGAGGAACTGGCAGTTGCTGGTTCTCTAAGGAATGAGGAGTAAAGGAAGAATAAAGTTGCATAAACTGGGGGATCATCCAATAAGTGTCTGAGAAAGAGGAGGAGAGGAATGATGATTAAGAGGAAGGAGAAAAGTGATTTTCAGTAAAGACCTGCTCTATTTATCAACCTGATAATTATAGAAAGATCTATTGTCTTTCCAAGACTTGGAAGTAGCTTAATGGTACAATGGACAGAGCGCTGGCCCTGGAACAAGGAAAACCTGAAGTCAAGACCAGTTGTTAAGGGCTAAAATTCTAGCTAAACTGTCTAAACTATTTAATGAGTGGTCGCCAATAAATTATAAGCTTTAGCAAGAGTTAGACTTTTAAGCATTTATTAAGGAGAATAAGAATTTGGTAAAGAGAGAGAGAAAGGCCTAGATTCCTAACTATTAAAGGGAGAGCACATTTCTAGCTCCCTTCTCCGCCAACGTCCTCAGGAAAGAGCGCCAGACTGAGCGCCAGTCTCTTTCTTCCTCCTCCCACTAGCCCGCGTCACTTCCTGACTCCTGGTCTTGCCCTCAAAGACCTTCCCTTCATGGGCAGAACTCCTCTACAGTAAGTATCCAGCAGGTGGCGTTATTCCAATCGTTACAGTCCCCCCTGTTGTTCCTTAAGAAACAAAATGTTTCCTTGACGGAACAGTAAAAAGAATATAATAACTATTGCTAACTAATAATATGTGAACAACAATATAGAAAAGGAAGAGAGGAAAGTTTTGTCCAGAGGGGCGATTTTTTTTTTTTCCTCATGAACCGACGCTTTGACATTAGTCTTGCAAAGGGAGGGCCTCTGCAGAGAATACATGTTACAGATGGTGTATATTATAACAGAAAGAGAAAAAAAAACCAACAAAAACAAATCAAAACTGTTCATTTAAAGTCTCTGAAAGTCTTTTCTCAGATGTCCTCTAGGTGTAGTCGTGGAATGGAAGTCTTTTCAGGGGTTGAGGTGTGGATGCTGGTAATCAGCCAGGAAAATTTCCTACAAAATTGAGCTTAACACAACTTTAAAATAGCTTTGTCAATAATCAAATCAAACAATGAAAGTTCTCAAAAACATGTCTAAGGGAATACAGAATCTTAGTTGTTAACACTTGAAACATACAATAAAACAAAAATTGAACCATTCTTTAAAATTACATTATTATTATAGTCCCCCCTTATGGAGAGTAATTGAGAAGACAATTGCTGTGATATTAATTTTTAAAAATAATTTTTGTCTTTGTTTCATCACTTTTTGCATCATCTGCCTAATTATCCTCATGCCATTATGAGAAATTTTAAAATCTTATATAATTGGTAACAGATGTCAAGGCCAAATTCAACAGTGTATTTATCATGACACCTGAGATAATTATGGGGGTTACCATAAAAGAACAGAGAAATGATGGGATATGAGCATTCCCACACTTGAGCAATATGTACTGCCCATACAGTATGCCAGGCTTAAAATAGGTGGATGGAATATATGTCCATGCCACCGAACATATTGGAAGAAACTGAGTCAGACTTAATCAGATGCATGGGATTGAGATGTCCATGGCATCAGGCATATAGGAGGGAGCATAGAAGCCAGGTGTAGAAGTGAGATGGGTGGGATGAATACTTCCAGCCATCTGTACAATATTGTGGGGAAAAAGAGAATAAAATATTAAACCAAGAGAATCCAACCTCAACATTTGTCAAAAGCTGTTCCCTCGGCCATACCTTGACTTCATGCATGTCTCCCCTCATGTGACAGTTCAGTGTCTGCTCTTGCATGTATTCCTCTTGTGATTGGATGGCATCTTGGCCAACTGGCATCTGATAACTCAGAATAAAGGCAATTAATGTCTTAAATGATAAGTTCCCATAATCCAAGTCTCATATGAATTTAAAATTGAGGATAATAAATGATTGCAAAAAATGTGAATACATCTTGACTCAGAACACAATATATAATTATGCAACAATTTCAAATAATACCCCTTTTTTTAACTTAGTATACAATTACTTTTTTGAAAAATCTGAACATATTTAAATACAAGTTAAAGCACAACACAATCTCAAAGAAAACTTTTACAAATGTTCCCCTCTTTTTTTTTTTTTGGAATATGCTTATCAAAAATAATACTTCTAGAATCAATTTACACTTGCCATGGCAACCAATTTGCCAGGGAAATGCTTTAAAGAGTTTGATCAAATAATCAGTTGAGAAAAAATAACAAAAACAAACAACTCAGAATATGGGAGCACAATACTCCTAGAATTAACATTGTATAATAAAATCAAAACCATCTTGCAATGTTTCAAAATTAGATAGACAAATGAATAGAAGAAAATACACATGGAACAATAAAAGACAATGAAATTCAAACTAAGGAAGTCTAAATGAATGTGAACTTAATATTAATAAGAGTATTATAAAATATAAACTTGATCACATGACTATAAAAAGCTTTTACAAATATTCTCCTTGTTTTAAAAACTAAATATAAAACACAATCTCAAAAGCATGAAAATCTCTATGAAAATAAACCCATACCATTAATTTCAAAATGTATATGTAATAGCATAGAAATCCTATGTAACCTCTGAACTGATATTAATACTCTGAGTGAATTCAGAACACCTTTTATTCCGATATCTAAAATCCCCAATACTCATATCAATACCTTGCTGCTTACTTCTACATTTCTCTAAAATATATATCCTTCCATGCCAAAAGAAGCATTGTCTTGAACTATGTTGATGATTGTCATTCTTATTCAGCTTAAGTTTTTCTTCTTTAACCCCTCTATATTGTCTGTCGGGCTTTTCACCATACAAATGCTTTATAAGATTACTAATGAAAGACAAAAGCAGGTTAGCAAAATTATGAACAAAACGAGCATATCTGGAATTTAAAGAGTTTTCTAAGATTGTCTCAAAAGCACAGCCAGGATGGGGAAGGGCTGAGCCTGAAGCTGCAAATGCAGGTAGAAAAAGTTGAGCATGCGCATCACATCTCTGGACTTCCCAGGCAGGGGAAGCAATGGGCTTGGCCATGTGAGGAGTAGAGGGTGGGGTCTGGAGAGGAGGGGAGGGACCAGAGCAATTTGAATCAGACTTGATTTTGAACTCAGGCCTGGATTCCTCTTCCCCCACTTTGCCTCCAGGTGCTAGGGGATTAAAAGCTTCTAGAGGGTGGGTCATTGCCTCCAGGCATGCAAAATTAAAGCAACAATTACTGTTAGAACTGGGAAAAGCTGCGGGAATCTCTTCAGGCTTCTCTGAAAAAGCATGGTTGGGAGAGGGAGAGATATTTCCTTGTGTGAGTAAGTTGCTGGCTCTTTTAACAAAAAGAAAAAGAAAAATAGAAAATCCACAAAAACAAAGCATTAACATGATCTTATCTCCCATTTGTCTGGTTGAACAGACTAAAATCAAAAATAGGCTAATTAGGGAGTTTAAAAGGTCCATTCGAAAAAATTTAAAGGGAAAACACAGCCAGTACGCCAGTACTTAGCAGTTAAAGGGAGAGGGAGGGGAAATTTCTTACCCAACCAGAAGATCAGAAGACAGGTTTAGCTTTCCTCTTCGTGGTCAGCCATCTGTTAAGGGCTAAAATTCTAGCTAAACTGTCTAAACTATTTAATGAGTGGTCGCCAATAAATTATAAGCTTTAGCAAGAGTTAGACTTTTAAGCATTTATTAAGGAGAATAAGAATTTGGTAAAGAGAGAGAGAAAGGCCTAGATTCCTAACTATTAAAGGGAGAGCACATTTCTAGCTCCCTTCTCCGCCAACGTCCTCAGGAAAGAGCGCCAGACTGAGCGCCAGTCTCTTTCTTCCTCCTCCCACTAGCCCGCGTCACTTCCTGACTCCTGGTCTTGCCCTCAAAGACCTTCCCTTCATGGGCAGAACTCCTCTACAGTAAGTATCCAGCAGGTGGCGTTATTCCAATCGTTACACAGTCTGACACTTGCTAGCTGTGTGACTTAACCACTATCTGCCTCAATTTCCTCATCTGGAAAATAAGGATAATAATAGCACCTGCCTCCCAGGATTGTTATGAGTATTAAATGCAATAATAATTGTAAAGCACTTAACATAGTACCTAGCACATAGTAAGCACCACACAAATGTAGCAAGGCATCTATTTGTCAGCCTGATAAGTACAGAAAAATCTATTGTTTTTGTAAGGCATGTGGCAAAGCAAGGGGCCAGATAGATGGATCAGTGGAGAGAGCGTAGAGCCTGTAGTCAGGAAGACCTGAGCTCATATTGGGACTCGGACAGTTACTGGATGTGTACCCCTGGGCAAATTACTTAATCTCAGCTTCCTCATCTGTCAAATGGGAGCAATAACAACACCTACCTCTAAGGGTGCTGGTGAGAATTAAGTGAGATAAAAATTCTAAAACACTTAGCATTGCGTCTGGCACATAGTAAGTACTATCTAAACATTAACTATTATTATCATTATTAAATATATAAGAGGACACCCAAAACAACAATAAAACAAGGCCTGGAGTGGCAAAAGCCACAAAAAGAAGGTTGAGATTATCTTCCAGACTAAAGGGGGGTTGTACTGGGCTGCAAGCCGAATCCAACCCTAAGACTGTGCTGACACAGACCCCAAACACACGGTGCCAGAGAAATTTACTCCCAGCCTCTGAATCAGCTGCAGCATCAGCATCTTCTGAAACTAAGCTTACCATCAGGTTAGAGGGCTGAACAGCTGGCCTGGGGGGTAGAAAATACAGAGGTGTCTGTGGGACCTGAGGAGGAATTCGGCTATCCCACCCCAGCAGGTAACCAGGAAGAAATATTGAGTAGCGGGAGGCCCAGGTTAGGGAAGGGTACAGTCTCGTTGAAGCGAAGAACCACCTCAGCACTCTGCTGACTGGTTAACTAGCAAGTTGGCTTGAGGTTACCTTAGGACCAGAGAACAGGCCAGATAAGAGAAAAACCTTCCCTCCCTCACACCAAAATCCCGGGGACCCTCTAAAGCTTGGGAAAGTGTAGCTAGAAAGTAGGTCCCCACTGTAAGAGGGAGTTAAAAGTCAAGTAAAAATGGCACAATGAGCAAGCAAAGAAAGTTGAGAACAAGAGAAAGTTTCTTTAGCAACAAGGAAGATCAAGGTGCATGCTCAGAGGATGATAACAATCTCAGGGCCCCTAAATCCAAAGCTGTCAAGAAAAAATATGAATCAAACTCAGGCCAGAGAAATGCTCAAAAGGGACTTTGAAGAGAAATTAGGAGAGATAGAAGGAAGATTTAGAGAGTTGGAGGAAAGAATGGAAAGAGAAATGAGAGCAATGCAGGAGAGTCATGAGAAAAAAGTGGACACCTTGAAAAGTCAAATGGAAAAGGAAATAGAAAAGCTCTCTCAAGAAAATAATTGCCTAAGAACTAGGACTGAACAAATGGAAGCTAATAACTTTATGAGAAAATAAGACACAGTAAAGCAAATCCAAATGGATAAAAAAATAGAGGGCAAAATAAAATATCTCCTTGGAAAAACAGCTGACCTGGAAAATAGATCCAGAAGAGATAATTTGAAAACCACTGGACTACCTGAAAACCATGACCAAAACAAAAGCTTAGAAACCAGTCTCCAAGAGATTGTGAGGGAAAATTGTCCTGATATTCTAGAAGCAGAAGGTAAAATAGAAATTGAAAGAATCCACTGATCACCTGCTAAAAGAGATCCCAAAAGTAAAACCTCCAGGAATATTATAGCCAAATTCCAGAACTCCCAGGTCAAGGAGAAAATATTACAAGCAGCAAGAAAAAAGGAATTCAAATACTATGGAGCTACAATAATGATAAAACAAGATCTAGCCCCATCTCCATTAAAGGACCAGAAGGAGGAGAATATGATATTCCAGAGGGCAAAGGAAATGGAACTACAGCCAAGAATTGTGTACCCAGCAAAACTGTGTATAAACTTACAGAGGAAAAAATGGGACATGAATGAAAAAGAGGATTTTCAGACATTTGTGATGGAAAGAACTGAACTGAACAGAAAATTTGTCTTTCAAATACAAGACCCTGGAGAAGCATGAAAAAGTAAACAGGAAAAAGAATTCATGCGGGATATTAAAAGATTAAAATGTTTACATTCCTACATGGAAGATAATACTTCAAACTCAAAAGAACTTTCTCAGTACGGAATTCACAGAGGACACAGGTCTAAACTGAAAGGAAGGAATCATATCTATAAAGCATTTATGTTTTGTTCTTTCTGGGGCAATCAGGGTGGGTTGTCTTATGTCTGGGGCCAGTTTTGGGCTTGGGCCCTCCTAGGTCCAGGGCTGGTGCTTTGTCAACTGTGCCAACTAATTAACCCATGATGACATCTTTAAAATAGGGTTGAGGGGCAGGAGGGGGAAGGGGAGAGGTGGAATGGGTAGAGGTAGTTCACATGAAGGAAACAAGAGAAAAGCTTATGGAGGGGAAGGGAAGAGGGGGAAGGAGTGGGGGAGTCAGTGAACCTTACTATCATCAGAATTGGCTCAAAGAGGGAATAACATATATACTCAAGTGGGTATAGTAATATATCTTTTCCCTGAGGGAAAGTGGGAGGGGAAAGAGACAAGGGGGGGGTGGGGAGAAGAGGGAAAGGAGGAAAGGGCAGATTGGAGGAGAGAGCAGTAAAAAGCAAAACACTTTCGAGGAAGGTGAAGATGATCTGCATAGCTGCACAAGAATGATATATTGACTTGCTTGATTTCATAGGGAGAGTAAAGGAGGGAGGGAAAAAGATAAATTTAGAACACAGAATTAGCTCAAAGACCTTAATCTCATCAGAGTGGGATTAAGGATGGAATAACATTCACACCCAATTGGGAGGAGTAATCTATTTAACCCTATAGGAAAGTAGGAGAGGAAGAGGATAAGGAGGGAAGGGTGAAAGAAGGGAGGGCAGAGCAGGGGAGGGAGCAGTCAGAAGTAAAACTCTTTTGAGGAGGAATAGGGTAAAGGAGATAGAAAATAGAGTAAATATCATGGGAAGGGAATAGGATTGGAAGGAAATAGCTATGATGATTCACTATAATGGTAAAATGTATGTTGCATACATTGCTGGGCTATTATGAAGAAAATTCTTTGTCAACTTTAAGGTACTATATAGAAGTTATGATGAACAGGATGCTATCAGAAAAGCCTGGAAAACCTACATGAACTGAAGCAGAGTGAAATGTACTGTATACACAATAATAGCAATAGTGTAAGATGATATGCTGGGAAGCATGTGCTCATTTTCAGCAAAGCAATGATCCAATATAACCCTGAAGGACTTACTAAAATTGCAACCTATCTACAGAGAAAGAACTGATGGTATCTGAAAATAGACTGAAATACATTTTTAATTTTTTTTCTTTGACAATTCCTTAATCTCAAGTTTTGTTTTTTAACTGTTTTCTCTCACAACCTAACTAATGTGGGAATGTTTTCCATGACTACTCATGTATAACTTATATTGAATTGTTTGAGTTCTTAGGGGTGGGAGGGTGGGAAGGGAGGGAGGAGGAGAAGTTGGAACACAAAGTTTTTAAAAATTGATGTCAAAATTTGTTTTTACATATATTTGGAAAATAAAATTCTAAACAATTGAAGGAAAAATACATGAGACCCTCTCAAGGCTTATCAAAACAGATGACTACCACCAATGTAAACAGAAAGACAGAGACAAAGAGACAGCAACAGAAGCAGAGACAGAGAGAGGGGAAGGAAGGAGGTACCTTAAGTATAGCCAATCAAAACAAGTTCTCACTTTGGGCATGTCCAAAAACATGCATCTCATTCTACATCTTAAGTCAATCACCTCTCTGTCAGAATATCAGTAGCATCACTGGTTCTCTGAAACTGGAGTTTTTAATTTACTTTCCTAAGTACAACTTTCTACATGAAGCTTCCCCTGATCCTGCAAGTTCATTATAACTTTACTTTGTTTTGCTCCTTGCTAACACCCTAACTAGGAAACATTGATTCACAATAAACCATATTTGTATCTTCACCCACTCCTAGACCTTGATCTCTATGAAGTGATAGACTGTGACTTCAATCTATACCTGATATTTCCCTCAGCACCTAGCACAGTGCATTTACTGTACTACAGGGATTCTTAACTTGGAGTCCATGAACTTACTTATATATGTTTGTGTGTATGTTTGTGTGTATGTACATATATATGTGTGTACATAACTATCACATGCTTATATACACTGTGAGACTATACGCATTCGAGTCCCAAACATATAAGCAACATACATTCTGTAAGGGCCAAATTGAGTATAGAAAGAGTTAATTGGACAGTTCGCCTTAATATTGGGTAAGAAAAGAAACAGCCTCTTTCACGTCATGTCTGTCTTCCTTCCCCGTTTTCCTCAGAACCTTCTTTCTAACTAAATGCCTTTTCATTGAATCTCTAACCCCTCTAATTGAAATTCCACTGTATCTCTAACTGAAACTAACTGACTCTCCCACCGGCAGGGAAGGAGCAGTTCTTAGCCATGCTGAGTCTCTAATTGTCTCAGCACACCCACATGGGCTGTCCCCATTATAATCTGGCCAGACCCATATGGGGGTGGGAAAGCTATTAGAGGAAGGCTTAGTTACATAGTTTCAATAAATGTTCCCTGTGGTCAGAGTTCTTCTTGTTTGTTCAATTATATGCTTATTTTAAGCTTACATTTTTTCAGTCTGACCATAATAAAGCAAAGATAGGGTTATGAAAACCCCAAATCACAATTAATTCCTTACAATTTAGATATAGACATAGATACACACACACACATATATATATACATATATATAGTCACACACATATGTGTGTGTCCATATATGCACTGTATGTTTATGCATGTGTGAGTATTTGAGATATTGGGTTTCCTTTGTATTCTAGGTATTTTATTTTATGCATTTAAAAACATTCTAGAAGAGGTACATAGCTTTCACTAGACTGTTGGAGGAGTCCATGACATAAACAAAGTTAAAAACTCTTGTAAGTCTATTGGAACTTCATATTTTCCCTTCAGACCTTCAGTCTGTGGCAAGACTATATTTCTTTCTCCTTTTATCTATTTCTAAATGTAATTGGTGACCACATGGCTAGCTGATGATCTATATAACTGGAGAATTCCCAGATGCAAAGGCAGCCTTTACAAAACTAAATAATCTCAACTCCATTATCCAAATAATTTAAACCCTACTCTCAGTCTAGCAAAGGTCTCTGTCTTTTACAATTCACAACAAAATCCAAAGGATTCAAGCTAAAAATTCTTTAATGGTGCCTTAGACAGTAAATAATCACTTAATTATGTTACAAACACATATGTACATACATACCTACATACAGAAATACATGTCCTTGTTATAACAGGTATGTGCCTTTTGAAGCATTATACATTTTCTACAGAAAGTTATGATTATAGTTATAAATAATGAATAAATAAAAAAAGAATTAGTATGGCTAGTGGCTAAAATTACCTTGGTGATTTACAACACATTTTTTAGTTGTTGTTAAATGGGGTTCCAACAAAAATTGTTGGTAACTCCTGGAACACCGGAAGTCATGGTTCTTATCCCAGTTGTTCTCACAGGCCTTCTAGTAACCTTGTGCTAACAGTCTCACATTGACTCTACCTCTCTATGGACTTTTGCCTCCCCCTTGATAGCTGCCATCCACCCTGGAAAAAACCTCTGACCTAAGTTCCTGTTCTCCTGAGTTGTTAATCCCCAGCCTCGACCACTATTTCAAGAGAAGTATTAGCTGTGCTTCGCCGCACTCCCAACTCACTGACTTTTCCTCAAAAATCATTTGGCCCAATGACAATGCTTCCCACTCTGTTAGATTCCTTTTATGCATTGCCCTATTATAACATAAACTTCTCAAAGGAAAGAACTAGCTTGTTTGCTTATATTTATATCACCAGCTTTTGTTAAAGCTCTTGGAACATAGTAAGCACTTATGAATGCTATATTTCTCTGTCACAGACAAGAAGGGGTAAGTAAGAGAAGGGAAGGGTTTACAAGACAGCATAACCAACCCTTTTTTGGGAGTAGCTAAGTGGTACAGTTGATAGAGTGCCAAGTATGGAGTCAGAAAGACTCATCTTCACAAATTCAAATATGGCCTCAGACACTTAATAGCTTTGTGACCCTGGGCAAGCCACTTAACTCTGTTTGCCTCAGTTTCCTCTTTTGTCAAAATATGCTAGAAAAAGGAAATGGCAAACCACTCTAGTATCTTTACCAAGAAAACCCCAAATGGTGTCACAAAGAGTCAGACATGACCAAACAGCAACATAACTTTTTTTATTCTAGTTTCTTATGCTTTTGCATTTCTGGTTGCCCTTTCTAATTTCTATAGTCTTACTCTTGTCTTCTACCAATTCCTTGAGGTTAGGGTAACCTTTCTTTTCTCTAGGCTCCTTTTCAAGTTTCAGACTTCTTTTAGTCATGTCATGGTTAATAGAATTTTTGGTATATACTTTCCCCCTTAATAGACCCTTGTCTCAAAATCTAGTCAAAATTTAGACAAGCCCCTCTAGAACACTTCCTTTATTTCGGTCAGCCCCCATTGTCAAACAAGAGAACTGGAGTACATTATAAAATTAATTATAGTAAAAGACTCTATGTTTTGTTTTGTTTTGTTTTGTTTTGTTTTGTTTTGTTTTGTTTTGTTTTTTAATGCCAGGAATACTGTGGAAGTGATTAGTTTACCCCACCTATATCTCTACATAGTGAGTCCTGGGAAGCAACCCAATGAAATTTGAATACAATTATTATTAAGTGCTTACTATATTGTACTTCCAGGTTGTACCCAGAAAGACTTGATGGAGTTGAGAGACTGCTAGGGATAAATTATAGTATTTATATTACCTATTATATTCATGGGGCATTATGCTATTATGCTGAGAAATACACTGCCCTCTGGAGTTTCTCTTTTCCAACTAAGACCTGACTACTAAGAGTAGTTCAATGAAAGCAGTGGATTGTGCTACTGACTCTACTTTGAACTTCTGTGGGAGACTAGAGATGAGTGGAATCCATTGTTGAGGGAGAAGCTTTGGAGGACACATCCCTGAGAATCTGAAGAATAATGGTGGGGAAACTATGAAATACTCCCTAGTGTCACACTGAGATGGTGGCCGTAGAAAAACTTCCTTAAGAAAAAGGACTGATGATGCCACCTCCTAGAAAGAGTGACATGGAAAAACTTAACTGGTGTGGAAGAGCAGGAAGAGCAATGCCCAGTACTGCCTACTGAGAGCCACCTGAGAACTCCAGAAGGAATCTACTGTACCTGCTGGAAGCTATCACAGGACTCATGTTGAGGAATGATAAGATGAAATGCCTGCTGGCCAACCAACCTAGTGCCAGACTCTAAATGACTGGGGCATATGTGCTCTGGGAGAAGGGTTACTCATTAATAGGTGCTATATTTTACATGAGTACTATTTCCTTGATTTGTAGATACACATTTTCCCTCTTTATCTTTGTGAACATGCATTTTGTGTGCTTGTAAGAGGAACTGGTGACAACCCAATGTATAATATCACATAATGAAGTACCCAGATTTGTGGAATGGAGTCAATGAACAAGAGTCAATAGTATCCACTGGAGATGTAATCAGGACAAGATGGGGGTGGGGAGGGGGATGTGGACAGAAAGATTGCCCTAAGGTGCCAGAATTTAGAGATAACTGACAACACTTGTAGTCCTTCAGAAGAAAGAAACACTGAGTTTTGTACCTAATTATCAAGCCAGATAAAAGTCCTCAGGCAGATAATCCCCAATGAGTTCCTTCCTAGCACTGTCCTGCCCTGTTCCCTTCCCTCTGTGGTAACCTCTTAGTATAGTCACTTAGTATATAGGCAGCTAGGTGGTGCAATGGATAGAGCTCTGGCCCTGGAGTCAAGTGGACCTGAGTTCAAATCTGATCTCAAACACTTATTAGCTATGTGACCTTGAGCAAGTCACTTAACCCAATTGCCTTAAAATACCCAGGGCCATCTCCAGTTGTCCTGATATATATCTTGCCACTAAACCCAGATATCTACAGAGAAGAGAATGAAGTTGGTGACCTTGCACAGCTTTCCTTCACTTAAATCCAATTCAGTGCATGTCATGACATCACCCTGATGTCATGGTCCTCTTCAGGAATTAAGGACAAGTGGCAGCTAGGTGGCACAGTGGATAAAGCACTGGCCCTGGATTCAGGAGGACCTGAGTTCAAATGCGGCCTCAGACACTTGACACTTATTAGCTGTGTGACCTTCGGCAAGTCACGTAACTGTCCTGTGGTACCACTCGAAGAAGAGTCCAGCGAGTGAATACAAGAAAAAAGGCCAAAACATCAAAGATATAAAGAGAATAGGTTCAGCACAAACAGATAAACCAACAGAGCAAACACTAAATATTAGAAGAGAAAAGAATAACATTACAGATAAACCAAATTATGATTAGCAAATATTATGTGAAAGGAAATTAACTAACAATGCCTATTAAAAAGCAGATACCCATGACCGCTACCCCTAAAATGATGGAGCAACAAGAAATTTCAGAAGGGCTCAAAAGAGAATAAAATTCATGTAATAAGAAATTAGAAATTGATTTAGCACAAAAATGAGATTGACAGTACAAACAGTAGAGCATTCAAAACAGAGTTTTGTTCTGGGTTTTGTTTTTTTCTAAAAGAATTAGCATTCTAGAAAAGATTAAACCCATGATGGAAAAAATCTCATTAAACTTAAGGATTTAGAGACTTGCAACCCCAAAATACTGAAGTAGAGGAAAATTTCACAGAAATGAAACAAAAGGTAACAGCATTATAAAAACACAAAAAGTCAACATAAACTGAAACCACTGATCTTGAAGACAGACTATGCACAGATAATGTAAGGGTCAGAGGTCTCCCAGAAAGCACTGTCAGAGGGACAGCTATGTGGCACAGTGAATAAAGCACTGGCCTGGGATTCAGGAGAACCTGACTTCAAATCCAGCCTCAAACAATTGACACTGTCTTTGTGACCTTGGGCAAGTCACATAACCCTCATTGCCCAAAAGAAGAAGAAGAAGAAGAAGAAGAAAGCACTGTCAGATGAATTAAAAAAAAAAAAAACAACTCTGAACACTTTAATGCACAAAGTAATATGAGAAATTTATCTAGAACTTATGAATACAGACAACAAATCAAGAGATTCCATAGATTGCTATGCACACAGTATACAAACTATATTTTTCATAACAGATTGACCTTAGTCATTTCTCCTTGACTTCTTTTAGCCCCCTACTTTTATTTTTAGTATGAAATCAATTTGCTTTTATTTTTTGTAATTGTTTGGTCTATATTTGCTGGGTCCATAATCAGGAAAGACCTGGGTTCCAATTATCCAACTGACACTAGCCATGTGGCTTTGGCAAGCCACTACTTAATAACAACCTCAAAATAGGGTTACTAGTACCTATCCCACAAGGTTGTTGTGTGATGCAAGTGAAATAATGAATGTAAAGTACTTTGCAAAAATAAAACATCAGCTATGATTTATAGCAGCAGTTGTATATCTAGGAATTATGCAAGTGGGGTAAGAAGAAGAGCCTATAAATTTGGATTATGCAACCAATTTAAGTAGCTCTCAAGAGTAATTTTCAGACTAAGCTGTTAACAGATTCTGCATTGAGCCCCAAAGCCAAAATTGTCAACATGCTACTTCTCTCTTCCATGTGGTCTTCATTAAACTGAAATTTGTCATTATATAAAGTATTTATAAAAAATCAGTTAATAGTCTTCTCAGAAATTAATGTTTCATATAGAATCTACATAATCATATGGAAACTAATTAATATAGTATCATCCATCAATTTCCTTCTATATAAGATCAGGGGAATAAGATCTAAGATCTTTTTTAACCATAGGTTCCATGACTATAATATACAAATATATGTACATTAGTGTAGTTACTAACAACATCCTTATTTATTCAAGATAATATATAAGGATGCTAATTTCCTACCTAAATGCTGTACTAATATAATAGAAATAAGGATTATCAAAGAAGGATACTTTGGGGTAAGACACATATCAAGCTAATCTGGAGATCAGTCTTTACCTTTTATGACTGTACCTTCCTAGTCTGACTAAGTTTAGAAACCCAATTCAGTCACTATTTACCCAGAAGGAAACACAGAAATAATCTCAGTCCAAGAATTCTGGTCTGTCAGAGATCAAAGAGATAAAATACTTTCTGTGGGAGTTAGGCCAAAATGGGAAGCTTTTGGGGGAGCAGCATTGGTGTAAACTAATACACGAAGATAAGATAACTGAACAATGATAATGCAAAACTCTCTTGTACCTCCAAAGAGACCTTGAGGATGCTATATGTTTCATAACGTGTCCTTTAGATAGGAAGAAATAAATAAAGCTAGATCAGATCACCAGCCTCTGATTGCCCTTTCTAGGTTGTTGGTACTTAGGGGGTGCTACTTCATTACATGTGACTTTGTATACTTCTCCTTTTGATATGCTCTTGTATACTTTCCTACTGTGTTAAATTTGAGAACTGACTCTACAATGCATTTGCTTGTGAAACAAGATTCTCTCCTAAACTTCTTGGGTCTTTGTTTTACTTGAGAAACATCCTATGTGGTAACTTTTCCCCCCTTATCAAACATCTTTTTGGCTTCATTGGAGGATCATGGCCATTGTGCAACTCTTATATTAAATAGTGTATTTATGCATTGCAAATGAAAGGATTTCCTTTCCATCTTGCTTTGAGCTAATAATAGCCATTGCTTTTAATAACCAGTAAAGGTTTTACTAATTGTGAAAACTGTTTTGCTAACTGTGTGACTTTTGGGCGAGTCACTTAGCTTCCCTTGATATCATTTTTTTCATATGTTAAGTTGAGAAAAATTATATTCGCACTAGGTGAATTATCTCACAAAGCTGTAGAGGTAATAAAAAAGAGCTACTTATTATTTCTTAAGACTTTGTGAACCTTAAAGTCCTTTATAAACTAAAATTTTTATTAATATAATGTAGTCCTATCATGAATTCCCCACAATGATGAAATCAGAGAACTAATTTTTTTTAAAAAGATACATTATTTAAAGTATATTGCAGTGGCACTGCTCATTCATATGGCACTAAGACTACATTTCTAATAATTTTGATTGTCCTGGGTATTAGTGTTAATAAATAAAATAGTATTTTGTTTTAATGTAAAGCTCACAGCCATATATAAAAAAGTATTTTTATATATTTATATTTAATATCCCAATTTACTTATGAAATATATTAAATAGCTCTCCTTGATTTCTTGAAAATTTAAAATGTTTTTCATTGTGAAGATGTGATAGTAAAAATATTCTAGAATGTTAGAAATCCTTTTTGGACATGATAGTAAGAGATATAGTTGTGGACCACCAATATTCAAAGGCTATGATTGTGGAGAAATGACAACAGAAAAAATAAAAACTCTCAAATTGTTAATTATGGAATTCATAATCATAGAATTTTAGAGTAGTAAGGTGCATCTGACCATAGGACATGGATTGTCTTAAACTATTTTTTATATGATCCCAGGTACCTAGGTATGTAAAATATGTAAGTATAGGTATACATAACCTTTTACTGCTGCCAAATATTTTTTTACCCCCACATTCAGTTATGTGTCCCCATATGGGGCCATGACCCACAGTTTAAGGAGCTTTAGACTAAAGCAAAAATTCCTATAGGTTGTATATTCTCCTGTGTCCACTGCAATCATACCCAAAATATTTGGTTTTGTAAATTTCAGTAGAATTTTAACTCTTTAGAGAGTCACTATAGAAAATGGAAGACTTTCTTCATTCAGAAATGTCTAAGTAATTCAAAAAGACTGCCTTTATTCTGCTCTGGCATTTGGAATGGGGCCAGGAGGATCAACTCCTTCTGTTCCCTATTAACACAAATGTGATGGGAACCAGAGAGAAATGCAATGCAGAGGGAGACAGAGAGATAAGAGCAAACACCATGAAAGGAGGAGGGCCAACAGTTAAAAAGGAAATAATGAACAGGTACAGAAAAGGAGAGAGGTTACAGAAAAGAAACAATATAAAAAAAAAGGTTTCATTTTCCCTCCTCTTTCCTCATCCAATGTTCATTTCCAAAACATCTCTTTCTATTTCTCTTCTGTCCTCCATCTATTCATCTTCCTTCTGTCCATAATCAGGCCACTCCACCACCTGCTGTCGTTGTTTTCCTACATATCATTTCTTACCATACTGCCTCTTCTTTCTGTTTGGCAGCTATTGACTCAAGCCAATTTCCCAAATTGAATTGAGGGGGCCGGCTCTCTAGAACCCACTTGGGATATCCAAGGCATCACCCAGCTAAGAGCCAGCCAGGCATGGAAGGGAATCCCAAGCCTGCTCTAGTTCAATGCTCTGCTAAGGTCTTCAGCCCTGGGAGGCTGCGTTTAGAGGGGAAAGAGAGAGTGAGGGGAAAATGCAATGAGCCTATTCAAAATGCATATCCAGACCATAGTGATTCAATCCCTCAGACAATGACTGCAAAGTCTGACATAGATCCAAACAGAAGGAGGCTGAGTTGAATGCAATGTCAAATGAAGAAGCAGCTGTTTCAGAAAATGAAAGGCATTGTGGCCTTGATACATGCTTCAAACTGCCTCAGAACATCTTTCTCTTTTTTCCCTTCCTCTTCAAATCCCCTTCCCCTTAATGCAGCTTTCAAATGCTATTTCACTATGGAAATTTCAGTACCTAGGTCTATAGATAACTGTCTTGGGAGTGGGGGCAATGGGGAAAAAGAGGTTTATCCTGTTTTTTTTTTGTTTTTTGTTTCAAATCAGAAATGTAACAAAAGATAAAGGGTGTCCTTATGACCCTGCTAGGACAAGTAAGACTCTTCCCTGGGAACAAAACCAAAGACATGAAAAGGGATTTGGGAAGGTGTGATCACATAAAATCCCATATGCTCAATGGCCCTGTAGGCAGGGGATGTGGGTGTGCTGGGGTATTGGTACGTGACAAAGGTGGAACAAGCCTGCCACAGGAGAATACTACACTAAGCCTACAGTAACACCAACCACAGTAACTCAGAAGAAACAAGATAGTGAAGCACATAAAGAGAGGTTAAGAATCATAGGCCTTTGGAACTGGAAAGCACCTTGGGAATCATCTAGTTTTCTCCTCTATAAAATAAGGTAGTAACTACCAATTGGAAGGACTATATGGGGTGGAGTTATGTGAGAAAATAAAGACAGTAGGTGGTAAAGTAGAATGATTAGGAATGAAAGAATTGAGACTGGATTCTCCCTTCTTTTACATATCCAATATTCCAGGCAATAAACATTTACTAAGCACCTACTATGTGCCAGGCACTATGATAAGGGCTAGGTATATAAAAAGAGGCAAAAAAACAGTCCCCACCTTCAAGGAGCTTATAATCAAATTGGGGAGACAACAAGTATATACAAATAGGTACAAAAATACATAAATATAAACAAACAAGCTACAGACAGGAAAAATAGAAAATAACAAAAGGGGAGATACTAGTATTGAGAAGGGTTTGGCAAGGCTTCCTGTAGAAGATGGAATTTGTAGGTGTGGCTTAAAGGAAGACAGGGAAATCATGGATAGAGATGAGAGGGGAAAGCATTCCAGGCCCAAAGGGACAGGCGGAAAAAATTCCCAGAGCTGGTAGATGGAGTGTTTTGTTTGTGTTATGTCAAGGAGGCCGGTGTCACTGGACTGAAGAGGGCATGTCAAGGAGAAAAATTTAAGAAGACTAGAAAAGGAGGAGGAGGCTGAGTTATAAAAGGCTTTAAATGCCAATGAGAGGGTTTTTTTGTTTTTTTGTTTGTTTGTTTTGTTGTTGTTTTGTTTTGATCCTGGAAACAATAGAGAGCCATTGGTTTTTATTAAGTAAGGGAGTGACATGGTCAGACCTGAACTTTAGGAAAATCACTTTAGTGGCTGACTAGAGGATGAATTGGAGTGGTGAGAGACTTGATGTAGACAGACTCACCAGCAGGCTGTTACAATAGTCCAGGCTTGATGTGATGAGGGCTTACATAAGAGGGGTGGCAGTGTTAGAGGAGAGAAGGGGGCATATTAGAGATATGTTGTAAATGTAAAATTTGTAGGCCTTGAGTGCGAAGATTCTCTGTTCTGAATCTTCCCATCCTTTCAACTTCTAACATTCTATGATTCTATAAGCATCTTTGCCCTTAGTTTAGTCATCTGTAATATCAAGAAGTTGTACTAGAGCAGTTCCTTTTTTTTGGGGGGGGGGATATTTTTATCAGAATTTTTTCATATGCAAAGATAGTTTTCAACATTTACTTTCATAAGATTTTTAGTTCCAAATTTTTCCCTCCCTCCCTTTCATCCCCCTACCCAAGACAGAAAGAAATCTGATATGTTACATATGTAAAATCACATTTAACATATTTCTGCAGTAGTCATATTGTAAAAGAAGAATCAGAACACAAGGGGAAAACCTCAAAAACAAAACAAACAAAACAAAAAACACAGCCAAAAAGTAGAAACAGTATAGTTCAATTCGCATTCAGAATCAACAGGTTTTGTTTGTTTCTGGATGTGGAGAACATTTTCCATCATCAGTTCTTTGGAATTGTCTTGGACCATTGCATTGCTAAAAAGAGCCAAGTCTGTCACAGTTGATCTTCACACAATATTGCTGTTACTGTGTACAATGTTCTCCTGGTTCTGCTCACTTCACTCAGCATCAGTCCACTTAAGTTTTTCCAGGTTTTTCTGAACTCCTCCTATACATCGTTTCTTACAGCACAATAGTATTCCATTACATTCATTAACAACAACTTGTTCAGCCATTCCCCAATTGATGGGCATTCTCTCAATTTATAATTCTTTGCCACCACAAAGAGAACTGCTATAAATATTTTTGTACATGTGGGTCCTTTTCTCTTTTCTATGATCTCTTTGGGATACAAACATAGTGGTATTACTGGATCAAAGGGTATGCACACTTCCACAGCCCTTAGTGCATAGTTCCAAATGGCTCTCCAGAATGGTTTGATCAGTTCACAAGTCCACCAACAATCTATTAGTGTTCCAATTTTTCCACAGCTTATCCAATATTTATTATTTTCCTTTTTTGTCATATTATCCAATATGGTAGGTGTGAGGTGGGTGGGACCTCAGAGTTGTTTTAATTTGCATTTCTTTAATCAATAAAGATTTAGAGGGGCAGCTGGGTGATGCAATGGATAGAGGATAGGCCCTGGATTCAGGAGGATTTGAGTTCAAATCCGGCCTCAGACACTTGACACTTACTAGCAGTGTGACACTGGGCAAGTCACTTAACCCCAACTGCCTCACCAAAAAAAAATATTAAAAAACATAATGATCTAGAGCATTTTTTCATATGGCAATAGATATTTTTTATTTCTTCATCTGAAAACTACCTGTTCATATCCTTTGACCATTTGTCAATTGGAGAATGACTTGCATTCTTATAAATTTGATTTAGTGACCTAAATATTTTAGAAATTAGGCCTTTATCAGAAACATTGGCTGTAAAAATTGTTTCCTAGCTTTCTGCTTCCCTTCTAATTTTGGCTGCATTAGAGCAGAAGTTCTTAAGCTTTTTCTGTGTATGTCATGGAATCTTTGGTATTCTGGTGAAGCATGTGGACCGCTTCTCAGAATAATGCTTTTTTAAATAATTAAAGAAAATGCTAAATTTAAGGTAGAGGTTAGTATAAAGAAAGATTTAATCCTCCGACCCCCCCCCCCCAAGTTCTCAGATTTCTGGCTAAGAACCTCTGAACTAGATAATCACTTAGGCCCTGAGGAATTAATCAATCATACACTTCTTATTTGCCAGGCACTGTGTTAATTGCTGAGGATATAAGTACAAAAAATAAAGCAATCCCTACTCACAAGAAGCTTATGTTCTAATGGGTACATATAAAAGTGCATATAAAATACATAAAGCATGCATTTAAAACTTATAAGAAGAATACATACAAAGCAGTTAAATATAAGATCTTTGAAGGAGCATGCTAGCATTTCGGGAGATCAGGAAAGGATTCATTCAGAAGATGGTACAGGTTAAAGAAAGAAGAAAGTGACTCCATAAAGCTAGGATAAGGAAGGAGTGAATTCAAGGTATAGGAAGTGGGAGATGCACTGTCAGAAATGCAGAACAGCAAACGCCAGTTTGGCGGCACATCACACAATGTGAGAAGGGTAATATAGCGTCCAATGGGGCTTGAAAGATTGGTTGGGGCTGGGTTTTCCCAGGACTTTGGAAGTTACACAGAGGAAGCAGGTGAAGCATTTCATGAATATACAGTAAAAGAGCAAAAATTCTTTAAAGGTAGAAACTCTTTCAATTATGTCTTTGTATCCTGAGAACCTCACTTAATCAATGTTTATTGAATTGTTGAATGAATGATAGGGATGATTTTCCTCCCATCTGTTAGCTGAGTAATGGCATCATTTTCCTACAAAACCCAGTGGTCAAGTCAAGGGACAAAACAATACATATTCATGATAAATTTACAAAGGTTTTTAGTTTGTTTTTTATTCCTTCTGTTGTGAGAAAATAATGGGTTTTGGGGGTGGGCCAGAGGTCCCCCACTTGAGGGCCTTACTTGGGAGTCTTAACTGATCTCTTTCAGAGACAGCCCAGAGTCAGTAAAGCTGGAGCTAGGGCACTAAATAGAAACAATAGAAATTAAAACCACATCTACTGGAAAGCCTTTCCCTTCAGAGGGTGTGTCCTCTGGAGTCTGACATGAACATGTACTCCTCATTTTAATATAGACCTCCTTCAAGTCCAGTAAAACAATCGCTTTGAATGATGCTAGCCAATTAGCTTTGAGCAGGATGTAAGGGCCACCTCTTCTCCAGACCACAGGTAGCTTACACTATCTCATGTGCTCTCTTAGGCTGGGATGCTGGAGGAAGCAGAAACACTTTCCCCACTCTCTTCTTTCTCTAAGTAGGTACATAGGGCTTCTGAACTTTTGAAGATGTGCTCTCTCTTTACTAATATTTAATATGCTTCAATAAATGCTTAATGCCAAAGACTGGTGTCATAGCCTCTAATTTATAAATAGCAATATATTAGAATCCCCAGCTAAGTTCCCTAAAACCTAGAACAGAAACAAGCACCCCCATACATTTTCTTTCTTTCTTTCTTTCTTTCTTTCTTTCTTTCTTTCTTTCTTTCTTTCTTTCTTTCTTTCTTTCTTTCTTTCTTTCTTTCTTTCTTTCTTTCTTTTTTTTTTTTTTGGTGAAGCAGTTGGGGTTAAGTGACTTGCCCAGGATCACACAGCTAGTAAGTGTTAAGTGTCTGAGGCCGGATTTGAACTCAGGTCCTCCTGACTCCAGGGCTGGTGCTGTATCGACTGTGCCACCTACCTGGCCCTCCCCATGTATTTTCAAACAACACTCTGTGATAATAGAGAAAAACCTTAATTATTTTCTTTTTCTTTTACCTTTTATATTAGTTATTTATTGATGGTCTTGGTATAAAATATAACCATAATTTCCTCCAATAGCTCTCCTACCCCTTCTTGAAAATGATCCCATAAAACAAATGACATTTTTAAAAAGAGGGAGGGACAAGGAAAGAAAATCAGCATAATTGACCAATACATTGAAAGTATCTGAAAATATATTCAATGCACAACACTTTAGACTTCCCACCTTTGCAAAGAGGTGAGAAGGGATGTCCTTTCATAATTCTTCTCTCAGGTCACACTTGTTCTTTAAAATTATGCAGTTTTCACTTTTGATTTATTTCTGTTGTTGTTCTTGCTATTGTTGTTGTCACTATAAATACTATTTTCTTTGTTTTACTTACTTTTCTATTGATCAGTTCATATAGATCTTTCCATGCTTCTCTATATTCATTGCATTCATCATTTCTAATAACAGAGTAATATTCCCCTCAATGTTTTTCTAACTGGACATTGAAGTATTTCTAGTTGTTTTTTGGCTTTGCTTACTGTTCCCTTCTAGCCCTAACCCTGAAGGCCTAAGCAGCTTTGACATTTCAAGAGGGAAGAAGACAAAAACAAAAAACAAAAACAGGATGTAGGAGTGAATAATAAAAATGATAAAAAAATATTAAATATTTTCCACCATTGTTTAATATTTATGATGTTTAAATAATGATGGAAAGCTTAAAACTTCAAAATGTTCTCTACAGTGCCCCTCTGAGGTTGGTAAGGCATATATAATTTCGCAATTACTAATAAGGAAAGCAAGGCACAAAGAGAGACAAAATGACTTGCCTGTGTTCAGACAACTAATCAGAAACAGTACAAATTAAAGAGACAAGTAAGAGGTGCATATCATATGTGGAGAAAAGACAGTACAAAGAATTATTTCATATTTGAAGTAAGAAGCTATTGTCATGGGGGAGGGTCACTAATATTTTATTCCCATTTTGTAGATGAAGAAATCAAACAACTGGTCCAGATCACTCAATTTATAAATTTCAGTGCCAGTATTCAAATAATCAAAGTTAAGACTCTCCTGGACTTAAGCCACTTGCCATTCTGAATCCTTCCCTTCTACCACCAAGCTCCTCTTAGAAGTACTTGAACTATCTACCCCATGGGGCTATTGTGAGAAAGGTTTTTTGCAAACTCTGAAATTCTATTTCCTGACCAAAAGCAAAAATTGTTTTAAACCAAAGTACAGTTAGGTAACACTTTATTAACAAGAAAGTTCTAGAATAGGGGCTTGCTGATATTCCCAGAACCGATCTTCTAATGAGTAAATGTCCTACTATGCTAATTCCCTTTTTAAACCCAGTGTGCTAATTCTCTTTTTAAGTGGTCTGATACAAATTGAAAGTTCAAGTTTTCTCTGACTTATCAAAACAAATCTAGAGGAAGATATGTTTTCTTCCCCTAAATTCTTTACATAGATTAAAAAGTAGCCAATGTCACAAGTTCATGAGAAACAACAGATGTTACTGAAAACATAAAGTTGGCTTAGATATTTAATTATCCAGTGGTGCTGGAAGAGTAATCAGGTAACTATAGAAACAAAACAGTTTGGAGTGACGAGACAAAAAAGATTACCCAAACCCTTCATTTTACAGAGGAAAAATCTAAGTCTCAGAGGAGGTAAGTGACTTACCTAAGGTCATACAATAGGTTAGTTAATGACAGAAAAAGACTAATAATGAAGTCACCTGGCTAAAAATTCTTTGCTTTTCCCATTCTTCAAGACTATTATCTGTGAAAGGAATAAAGCTTGTGAAAGCCATGATGGAATTAAAGATTTAAAATTGCCAATTTTCTGCCTGCCCCCTCTTCATTTTCCTCCTGCCACAGGGAAGTCAGAATCATTGAAGATCCTGATTCCCTGGGAGTCAAAGGCAGGGAGGGCCTACTCTGACTCTTTGCTAAATCATGAAGAACCCTAAAGGATATAAAGTGCTTATATCAAATTGTCATTCCTCATTCTATCTTTGTCAAAATCCTCAGTTTTTGTTCCCTTTATCTCCACTTGTATAGAGTCAAAATCTATTGAAGTCAGTTAGTCCCCTTCTATCTTTCTCTTTTTTTTTCTTTTAAGCAATGGGGGTTAAGTGACTTGCCCAGGGTCACACAGCTAGTAAGTGTCAAGTGCCTGAGGCTGGATTTGAACTCAGGTACTCCTGCATCCAGGTCTGGTGCTTTAACCACTGCACCATCTAGCTTCCCCTCTATTTTTCTTTATATTGTTATCCATATGCACCTCATCCCTATCCTCTTATCACTCATATTGTACCTTGTCTTCTCTTTTCATTGGTCCTCTGATGTCTTTACTTTATTAAATCCTGGAACACCAATTATCTATAGAAGAGTTTTTGAACACTCAGTGGGCTACCTCCAACACTACCTAGTGCTACAGAAACTAGTTAAAACATCAAGTGGGTATCCCCAAAAATAAACAAAAAAAATACAACATAGTGTTAATATGTGGTTTTCTAAGTCAATGTGCCCAGGAATTCTTACGAAAAGTATGGTGACCCCTGTTTCTACTTCAGTTTGAAATAGAGCTACAGGATATTTCTGTCTACTGGATATTTCTTTTTTTTTTTTTTTTGGTGAGGCAGTTGGGGTTAAGTGACTTGCCCAAGGTCACACAGCTAGTAAGTATTAAATGTCTGCGGCTAGATTTGAACTCAGGTCCTTTTGAATCCAGGGCTGGTGCTCTATCCACTGCTCCACCTAGCTGCCCCTGGATATTTCTATCTACAGGATATTTCTAATACTCAATAGACATCAAAAACTCAATATGTACAAAAGAGAACTCATCCTTCCTTTAAAAGCCACCACTCATATGAATTTCTCTCTTTCAAAGGCACCATACTTCTTTTATTCTTCCAGATTCCCAAACATGGAGTCATCCACAACTCTTCACTCTCACTCACCATTTATATTCAGCAAGTTCCCCAAGTTTTGAAAGAATCCACCAATTACCTCCTGAAAGAAATCTCAAAAGGAAAACCTCCAGGAATATTATAGTCAAATTCCAGGGCTCCCAGGTCAATGAGAAAATGCTGCAAGCAGCTAGAAAAAAGGAATTCAAATATTGTGGAGCTACAATAATGATAAAACAAGATCTAGAAGCATCTTCATTAAAGGACTAGAGGGTATGGAATATGATATTCCAGAGGGCAAATGAACTGGGACTACAGCCAAGAATCATTTACCCAGCAAAACTGGATAAACTCTTTCAGAGGAAAAAGTAGGACTTCAATGAAAAAGAGGACTTTCAGCCATTTGTGATGAAAAGACTTGAACTGAATAGAAAATTTGACTTTCAAATACAAGACCCTGGAGAAGCATAAAAAGGCAAATAGGGAAAAGGCTTCATGAGGGATATTAGAAAATCAAACCATTTATATTACTACATGAGAAGACAATACTTCAAACTCATAAGAACTTTATCGATAAGGAATTCAAAGAAGACACAGGTCTGAACTGAATATGAAGGGATGATATCTGTAAAGCATTTATGTTTTGTTCTTTGTGAGGCAAACAGGGTGAGGTGTCTTGTTTCTGGGGCCAGTTTTGGGCTTGGGGCCTCCTGGGTCCGTGGCTGGTGCTTTGTCCACTCTGCCACCTAACTAACCCATGATGACATCTTTAAAATAGGGTTAAGATGTAGGAGGAATAGATTGGGGAAAGAGGAAGGGGAGAGATAGTCTGGGGAGAGGTAGTTCACATGAAGGAAACAAGAAAAAAGCTTATAATGGGGATGGGAAGAGGGGGAAGGAGTGGGGGAGTGAGTGAACCTTAGTATCATCAGAATTGGCTCAAAGAGGGAATAACATATATACTCAAGTGGGTATAGTAATATATTTTTGCCCTGAGGGAAAGTGGGAGGGGAGAGAGACAAGGGGGGGGGAAGAAGAAGGGAAAGAGGGAAGGACAGACTGGAGGAGAGAGCAGTAAGAAGCAAAACACTTTCAAAGAAGGTGAAGATGATCTGCATAACTACACAAAAATGACATATTGAGTTGCTTGATTTCATAGGGAGTGTAAAGGAGGGAGGGAGAAAGATAAATTTAGAACACAGAATTAGCTCAAAGACCTTAATCTCATCAGAGTGGGATTAAGGATGGAATAACATTCACACCCAATTGGGAGGAGTAATATATTTAACCCTATAGGAAAGTAGGAGGGGAAGAGGATAAGGAGGGAAGGGTGAAAGAAGGGAGGGCAGAGCAGGGCAGGGAGCAGTCAGAAATAAAACTCTTTTGAGGAGGAATATGGTCAAAGAAGATAGAAAATATAGTAAATATCATGGGAAATCAATAGGATGGAAGGAAATAGTTATGATGATTGATTATAATGGCAAAACAAATGGTACCTACTTTGCTGGGCTAATATGAAGAAAATTCTGTCAAGTTTAAGGTACCTTATTTAGGTTATCATTAACAGGATATTATCAGAAAAACCTGGAAAGACCTACATGAACTGAAGCAGAGTGAAATGTACTGTATACACAATAACAGCAATAGTGTAAGATGATCTGCTGGGAAGCATGTGGTTATTTTCAGCAAGGCAATGATTTAATATAACCCTGACGGAATTATGAAAATTGCATTCCATCTGCAGAGAAAGAACTGATAGTATCTGAAAACAGATGGAAACACATTTTTTTTTAATTTTTTTTTTGTTTTTGACAATTCCTTAATCTGAAGTTTTGCTTTTTGACTGTTTTCTCTCACAACCTAGCTAATATGGGAATGTTTTCCATGACTACTCATGTATCACTTATTTTGAATTGGTTGAGTTCTTGTGGGTGGGGGATGGGAAGGGAGGGAGGAAGAGAAGTTGGAACAGAAAGTTATAAAAAATTGATGTCAAAATTTGTTTTTACATATATTTTGGAAAATATATTCAGAAGAAAAACAAATAGACAAGGAAATCCCAAATGGTATTAATTCACTTGTATGTTTGGGGTTTTTTTTGCTTTGTGGGGCAATGGGAGTTAAGTGACTTGCCCAAGGTCACACAGCTAGTAAGTGTCAAGTGTCTGAGGCCTGATTTGAACTCAAGTACTCCAGAATCCAGAGCCAGTGTTTTATCCATTGTACCATCTAGCTGCCCCACTTCACTTGTAAAAGGGAAAAGTCACAAAGTGGATTAGAAAGCACAATTTAACAATATATACTGTTTAACAGAAACAAAAATATTCATACAAAGTTGATATAAGTTATTAGAAAATATATTAAACCTTAATTTTAAATATGGAGAAATGGCAACCATGATATCAGGCATGGCTGAGATATATCCAAAATTATCCCTGGCTAAATGAGAAATTCTAGGAAATCAAATTTATATTTAAAAGAATCACATATAATGAAATTATGGAAATATTAAATACATGTGCATTAAATAGTTCAGCACAGGAATTTACCTAAAGAAAAAGCTAACTAAACTATAAGAAAAAATAGATAACATGACAATTATTGGGGGTGGAAGGGGCTAACATGCACCAGTTAGACAAATCTCACAAAAAATTTTAACAAAATAAATGTTAAAAAATAAGATTAGAATTTTAGAAAAGTGAAATATGGTATACTTGTGTGAACTAGATGTCTAGTAGACACCTTAAACCCTCAATATGTACAAAATAGAACTAATTAGCTTTTCTCCTAAACCCTCTCCAACTTCTTCCTTCTCTATAACTATAGAGGGCAACACCATTCTCTCAGTCTCACAGACTTGTAACTTAGAAGTAATCCTGGACTGCTCCATATCTGTCATCCCTGCATATCCAAGCTGTTGTCAAGTTCTGTTGACTTCACCTTTGCAACATCTCTAAAATATAACCCCTCCTCTCCTCTGACACTGCCTCCACTCTAGTGCAAGCCCTCATCACCTCATTTTGATTATTGCAAAAGCCTGCTGGTGAATATGCCTGCTTCAAGTCTCTCCCCTCCCCATTCAGCCATTAAATGCAGGTTCAATCATGTCACAAACATACCCCTACTCAATAACTCCAGTGACTTCCTATTGCCTCCAGGAACTAATACAAAATGATCTGTTTGACATTAAAAGCCCTTCATCATTTAGTCCCCTTCCACCTTTCCAGTATTCTTACAACTTACTCCCTGACATATATTCATTGATCCAATGTCACTGGCACCCTGGCTGTTCCACAAATATACTTCATCTCTCTGCTTTGGGCATTTTCTCTGGCTGTCCTGCAACATACTCCTTCCTCTGATCTGACTACTGACCTGGCTTTCTGTAAGTCCCAACTAAAATCTTACAATCTACAGGAAACTTTATCTGACCCCTCTTAATTACAGTGCCTTCCTTATATACATTATTGCCTATTTATCCTAAATATAGCTTGCTTTGCATATATTTGTTTGCTTATCATCTCCCCCATTAGATTGTAAGCTCCTTGAGGGCTTTCTTTTGAAACTATCATTTGTTTGTTTGGTTGGTTTTTTTGTGGGGCAATGAGGGTTAAATGACTTGCCTAGGACCACGCAGCTAGTAAGTATCAAATGTCTGAGTCCAGATTTTAAGTCAGGCCCTCCTGAATCCAGAGCTGGTGACTTATCCACTGCGCCACCTCGCTGCCCCCTTGAAACTATCTTTTGTCTCTTTTTGTATCCCTAGTACTTAGCACAATGTCTGGCACTCAGTAAGTATGTAATAAATGGGTATTTGTTGATTTATGGTATCTATAGGACAAAAATCATAATAAGTCTAGGGAGAAAAAAAGAGAAAGTCAGGCAGTGCCTGATCTGAAGGAACTCATAGTCTAATTAGGAGAGAGAGTCCACATAGGAAGTACAGCTACAGGATAAATAGAAAAGGTTTGAAGTACTAAGGTTTTAATGATCAGATGGGGACAGAGTCCACGGTTCCTTAGGGTACAATCTGCAATGCTTGAGAGGTCTTGAGGATTTAGTTGAAGAACAGATGGTTGTTCTAATGATCCCCCATCTTACCAGAAGT
The DNA here is from genome assembly GCF_019393635.1 of Dromiciops gliroides. Classification (NCBI taxonomy): domain Eukaryota; kingdom Metazoa; phylum Chordata; class Mammalia; order Microbiotheria; family Microbiotheriidae; genus Dromiciops; species Dromiciops gliroides. The sequence continues at coordinate 628,858,879 of NC_057862.1, read as the reverse complement.
ATTGTATTTGGGGTATCTCTTCTTACTCAATTGGTATGAGTAATTTATGTACACTCCAGATGCTGTGAGAGGCTGAGTGGGCTGGAAGGACCGGGCCTATGACTTTGTCAAAAAGAATATGGGGGGCAGCTAGATGGCACAGTGGATAGAGCACTGGCCTTGGAGTCAGGAGTACCTGAGTTCAAATCCGGCCTCAGACACTTAACACATACTAGCTGTGTGACCCTGGGCAAGTCACTTAACCCCAATTGCCTCACCAAAAAAAAAAAAAAAAAAAAAAGAATATGGGACTGAGAGAAACAGGAATTCTAAGTTCCTTTCCATGGTGGTGGTAGGGAGCATTAAGAGGCAGTGTTCAGCCAATAAGTGGTAAGAAGAAGGGGAAATTGGCAAAAATGTTGGAGGAGAAAAAGTCCCCAAAGTATTTGCTTTGCCAGAACTTTCAGAGTCCATATGGGTTCTAGGTGGCGTGGAGAAGCTAAGCATATTTTTTAAAATAATAAACATTTTCATTTTAAGTTTTAAGTTCCAAATGTTATCCCTCCTTCCCATCCTTCCCTCTCCCTTCCCCAAGGAAATAAGCAATCAGATATAGGTTATACATGTTCAATTGGTAATTTGGTAAAACATTACCATATTAGTCATTTGTATAAGAAAATGAATAAGAGAAAAAAATGAAAGAAAGTGAAAATAGCCTGCTTCAGTCTGTGTTCAGTAAATATTAGTTCTTTCTTTGGAGGAGGATAGTATGCTTCATCTTTAGTCCTTTGGGATTGTGTTGGATCACTGTATTGATGGAAAGAGTTATCATTCACAGGACTTCATCAAAAAATATTGCTGTCACTATGCACAACATTCTCATGGTTCTGCTTACTTTATTATACATCAGTTCATACAAGTCTTCCCAGGCCTTTCTGAAATCATCCTGCTTGCTGTGTCTCATAGCATGATGATAATCTGTCACCATCATTTACCACAGCTTGCTTAGCCATTCCTCAATTGATGGGCATTCTATTTCCAATTCTAAGCCACCAAAAAAAGAGCTGTTGGGGGCAGCTAGGTGGTGCCGTGGATAGAGCAGCAGCCTTGGAGTCAGGAGGACCTGAATTCAAATCCAGCTTCAGACACTTGACATTAGCTGTGTGACCTTGGGCAAATCACTTAACCCCAATTACTTAATCACCCCCCCCAATAAAAAGAGCTGCTATAGGGGCAGCTAGGTGGCATAGTGGATAGAGCACTGGCCCTGGATTCAGGAGTACCTGAGTTCAAATCCAGCCTCAGACACTTAACACTTACTAGCTGTGTGACCCTGGGCAAGTCACTTAACCCCAATTGCCTCACTAAAAAAAAAAAAAAAGAGCTGCTATAAGCATTTTTGTACAAATAGGTCTTTTTTTTCTCTTTTGGGGGATGTCTTTGCAATATAAACCTAGCAGTGGTATTGTTGAATCAAAGGGTATGTACAATTCTATTGCCCTTTGGGCATAGTTCCAAATTGCTCTCCAGACTGGTTGGATCTGTTCACAACTCCACCAACAGTGGATTAGCATCCCAGTAGCAAAAGCAGATTTTAAAGAAAGGACTATGGCTTAAGTGGAAACTGAGGAAAATAATCCTAAAGATTATATGGGTTAATGGGGGTAAAGAATATAGAAATAATATATAATTTTAATGAAGAAAATTATAAAAATTAGATAACCTATATGAGTTTCAGTCACAATAGTACTTATGCTCATACCTGGATCACTTACTTTCCATCATACTTACCATCCAAATTTTGGTCTTTCACTCATTATTAGCAACTTTGTATCAATATCTCTTGAATATCCTAGTCTCTCAGGTAATTTGCTTCCTAAACTTGCATTATTTCCATTTTCACACCAACTCAGCCACATAAAAAACACTTTGGTATGGCCATCAATTACCCATCATTATTCCAAAACTGAGAAATATCTCTATTTAACATTAATTTTAGATCTGTGCAGCACAACCTATGTCTCACCCGTCTTCCTAAGCCTATTCTTCCTCTGCATCATGTCCTCTAATCTTTCCAGTTTTCCCAGTTTTCCCAGTTCATCACCCCTGCTATGGTCTCCTTTCCCTCCCTTCACAATCTTTTTTTTTTTTTGAGGCAATTGGGGTTAAGTGACTTGCCCAGGGTCACAAAGCTAGTATGTGTCAAGTGTCTGAGGTCAGATTTGAACTCAGGTCCTCCTGACTCCAGGGACGGTGCTCTATCCACTGTGCCACCTAGCAGCCCATCCCTTCACAATCTTAACCTTACATTTGATCAATTCAACTAGTGGTTACTATTTTATCCACTGCCCCTTTGCCTAACAATAAACATCACTAATCATACATATACTAATCATGACTTCCCTTGATCAACTGCGTTCCCTGTTACTATTCATATGTTTCTGAATACTCATTCAAAAAGATATTCAATCATGCAGACTAAGGCAATTGAGTGGCCCAGTGGGTAGGCTACTAGCTCAAGAGTGTGTATACATACATATTTACATACATACACATGTATGCACATAGTTTTTATGTTTACATGTACACATTAATATACCATGATACAACACAGATATATACAGGGATGTGTACATATACATATATGTATATTGTATGTTCACAATTATTTGCATGCTACCACCCTCCCTTCATTACTTGAAAGTAGGGACTATGTTTAGCCTTACTTCATATCCTCAAAAGTAAGCATAGTGCCTGGCTATATAGTAAAGGCTCAATAAATGTTTGTCACTTGTCTATCATTTTGCCCCTTCACAACTAAACTCCTAGAAAAGGTTTCTTCTTGCCATTTTCCCACCCACTTCTCAACCCCTTACATCCAGCTTCTAACCCTGACACACAAATTGAATTGCTCATTCCAAGGTTATCAGTGATCTCTTAACTGAAAAATCTAATGGCCCTTTTCAATCCTTATTCTTCCTGACTTCTCAGCAGTTTTCTAACCATGACACACCCTTTTAACCTGACCACTTTACTCCCTAGGCATCAGTAAGAGTTCTCTCTTTGGGTTTTAGTCCCACCATTTCTTGGTCTCTTTTTTTCTACTTACTAAAGCCAAACATCCTAGGAGACACCTGTATGAGTATGAATTATACAATTAAGCTACTTTAAAACATCCTCATGTAACCATTGCATCATGGGACTGCAGATTTAGAACTAAAAGTCATCATCTATTCCAATTCTCTCATTTTACAGATAATGGAATTGTGGTACCTAAAAGTTAGGTGACTTGCCTAAGGTCACAGATAGCAAGTAACAGGACTAGGATTCAACCCCAAGTGTCCTGTGCACTCTTTCCATTGCCTCATGCTCCTGACCTATGCAATTGGGCTTCATCACCAATAAAACAGGTATCATAATATTTACCCAACCTCCTTCCTAGGATTGTAGTAAATAAAATGCTTTGTAAACCTTAAAAATCTACAGAAATATGGTGTGTTTGTCATTTGGGGCCTCTCTTTACCCTTCTACTAACTAAGCAAACAAGAGACACCTTCAGATTTTTATTTGTAACACAGCTTCTCTAAGCCATGATAACCCACAACATGCTGTTCCAATGACTACAGTAACACTTGTATAAGGGGAAGCTCCCAAGTCCCTGGCAGGTCAGCTAATGGAACTTTTTTTTTTAATGGAACTTTTAACAGAGCTTTGTATCAACAGTGTTCTTAAGAAAACAAGCTAGCCTTCTTTCACAGACATCTATAAAGTTTCTGACAAATTGGACCCTTGCTTATTTTTAGTTTCAAAATAATCTGATCAACCATTAAATAGATGGAGGCATTTCATAATGCAGTCTGCAGGTAGCATGAATAAAACCTAATGAGATCTTCATGGTTCAGGTCCTTTACTCTCTTTTTGTGCCTCATTTGACAATGCCAAGGTATGAATGACTAAAGAAGGCATTAGCCATGGATTCTCCCATGAAAAGGAAGTTAAAGAGAAGTATTTTGCTATTTTTATAATCACTTTTATACTCTACTTGGTTATAATAATACATTTTTGTATATAATGCTATAACATTATTATTAAATATATCATAGCCAGAATTTACATAATGGTTTAAGCTTTGCAAAGCATTTAATGCACTTTATCTTTTTTGACCCTCACAAGAACCCCATGAAGTAGGTGCTGGTATCATGCCCATTTTGTTGATGAAAAAAATGAATCAGAGACATTGTGCAAGCTGCACAGGGTTGCCTACAATTAGTAGGTATCTGAGGCAGAATTTTAACAGATGTAATTGACCCCAAGTATAGTTCTCTATGCACTGAGACACCTAGCTGATTATAGAGCACATTGCAAAACTGTCTTGATTTCCATGAACCCCATATAAAGTAAGTAGGAGAACAACTTTACAGATAAGAAAACTGAGGCTTTAAAAGGTAAAGAGAATTTTCTAAATTCATACAGTTGGAAAGCAATAGATATAGGGTACAAATCCAGTTCTCCTAACAAAATTAAAAGAGTCCTTGTTGAGTCAAGGCAATTAACTATAATGATGTTTCTAGTCAATATCAGTATTTTACTTTTAGAAGGGCACTGATAAACTAGAAAATGTCAGTCAATCAGTAACTATCTATTAAGTTCTCAGTATATGTCAGACACCGTACTATGTTCTCAGGATACAAATGTAAATAATACAACAATCCTTACAAAGAATTTTCACTCTAATAGTGAAAATTTCAAGTATGTATGTGTATAGCTGTGTCTGTGTGTATAAAGGAATAGGTAGGTAGGTATGCAGATAGATAGATAGATAGATAGATAGATAGATAGATAGATAGATAGATAGATAGATAGATGATAGGTAGATTTAAGTATAGATAGGATTTAAGTATAGATAGGATTTAAGTATAGATAGATGATAGGTAGGTAGATAGATAGATAGATGACAGATAGATAGATAATATATATAATAAGTATAAACAAATACATAAATAAATAAATATTTAAATACAAGGTCATACCAGTCATTGAATGGGTGAACAGAAAGGCTTCATGTAGAAATTAGAGCTTGAGCTGTGTTTTAAAGTAATAGTCAGATTACATGAGCTAAAGAAAAGAAGTAAGCGCATTCTAGGAATGGGAAAAGGAGGAGGAGAGAACAAGAGCAATGGCACAGAGATGGGAGCTGAGGTATCCTGTGCAAGGAGCAAAGGTTAGACCAGTTTGGCTGGATTGTACAGTGTGGGAGGGGGAGCAATGCTCAGTGAATCTGCAAATCTAGGTTAGGGCCAAGTTGCAAAAGGCTTTAAAATTTGAACAGATGAGTTTATATCATATAGTCTTTATCCTCAAAACAACAGGGAGTCACTAGAGTTTCCTGAGTAGGAGAGTGATATGGTCATAACTGGACTTAAAGGAAGTCACTTTGGCAACACCATGTAGGGTAGACTGTAGGAGGAGGAGATTTGAGGTGGGGGTTAACAGTTTGGAGACCTTTAGAATAATCTAGGCAAAATGTGATGAGTGACTGAAGTGGTAGCTGTGTGTCTGTAGAGAACAGGCTGAATGGTAAGATATTGTAGAGGTAGAAATAGCAACATCTAACCATTAATTGGCTATATGGGGTGGAGGAAGAGTGAGGAGTCAGTCAGTCCACAAGTATTCAGTCCAGAAGCATTTATTAACCACTTACTATGTGTCAGGTACTGTGCTAAGCACTGGGGGTACAAAGAAAGACAAAAGACAATCTGCTTTTAAGGCACTCCCAGTCTAAAAGGGGAGACAACATGCAAACAACTTATGTGCAAACAATACACAGGATATAGTGGAGATAATCAAAAGATCTAGGCACTAGATTTAAATGGGATAAGGACAGGCTTCCTGAAGTAGTTGGGGTGTCAGCTAGAACTTAAAAGAAGTCAGAGAAGCCAGGGAGCATAGATAAGAAGGGAGAGTACTACAGGCACAGGGGACAGCCAATGAAACTATCTGGAATAGAGAACAGAAAATGGCACTGGATCACAGGAGGGGAGAATGGGGAGATTATGAGTTTTTAAGAAGTCTGGAAAGAAGAGGGGGGCAGTTATGAATGTCTTTAAATGCCAAGCAGAGAAATTTTATATTTGATTCTGGGGGTGATAAGGAACCAATGGAGACATGGTCAGACCTGAGCTTCAGGAATATCATCTTGGCCGCTAAGCAGACTAGACTGAAGAGAGACTTGGGACATTGCAGTACCCCCATCATGAGGTAAGGAGAGCCTGAATTAGGATGGCAGCAATGCCAAAGAGACACAGTGCCATATAGAAGAGAAGCCATTAGGGTAAAATCAATAGTTCTTGGCAAGATATTGGATGTTGTGTTGGGGTAGTGAGGGGGGTAGTATTGAAAGAGGAAGAGGAGTAGAAGAGGACATCCAGGTTCAGAGACTGGGTGATCAAGAGGTTGGTAGTATACTTGACATTAATAGTAAAGTTAGGAAGAGAAGAAAGTTTCAAAGGAAACATGATTATGAATGTAAACAACAAATCCAAGTAATATTATTAGCAATATTTATGGTTCTGTCATCAATAGAAATGATAAGCCCAATGATATTAGAAAAACATGGATAGATTTGCTTGAAATAATGTAGAGCAAAATGAGCAGAATGGAGAGAAAGTGGTATTGAATAATAACAATATTGTTTTAAGAATAATTTTGAGTGAATAAGTCATTTGAATATTATAAATAACCAAATTAACTGCAAAGGAGATGAAGATGCTATCTACATCCAGAGAAAGAACTGATAATAGAAGTATGTATACAATGGTTTGACATATCTATGCATATATGTGTATATATATGTATGTATATATATATACACATATACACAGACACACACATATTTTTGCCTAATGGTAGTCATCTCTAGGGGAGGGGAGAGGGTGGAGGGGAAAGGGATAAAAGAAAGTTACATGATAACTTTATTATATATTTAAAAGGAAAAGCAAGTTACACATAACAGATTTGTAATGGAAATGATTGTTTTATTTCTTAAGTTTAGAATAAAAGAAAAAAACATATTTTCCATCACATTATAATTCGTTCATATATCTCAAAATATCACTTATGCTCACAACTACTTCAAAATTACTATACTTATTAGACTTGCTAAAAGACCACAGATGATTACAGTTCTGCTATCAACGGAAGCTTTGTGGTATAACTAGCCATCTATTAGCATATCTATGCTTTATCACACTACCAAAGGGGTCCACAAAACAGAAAATGTTAGGAACCCCTGATGTATACAGCCCTTGGTATCTAAATGGAGGATGGATAGAATGGAGTGATGGAAGAAGAAAAAGAAGAAGAAGAAGAAGAAGAAGGAGGAGGAGGAAGAGGGGGAGGAGGAGGAGGAGGAGGAGGAGGAGGAGGAACAATAATAATGAGAACATGAACAAAAACAAGAAGGAGTGTGCCAATTTTCTAGCTGAAATGGAATAATGGTCTGAACTCAGGTGGTGCCTATTTGAGTGTAGAAAAGGAGATAAATATAAGAGGTGTTAAGGAGGTTAAAATGACAACATTTTACAACTAATTGGTCAGATGTGTGGGCTGAGTGAGAGTGAAAAGTCAAGCATGAATGACTTTGAAGTTCTAAACCTAAATGTCTAAAAGAATGGTGATACTCTTTATAGAAACAGAAGTTCAGAAGATGGGTGGCCTTAGGAGGAAAGATCATGAGTTCTGCTGCGGATATGTTGAGTTTGAGATACCTATAGAACATCCTTTTTGAAATAGTCAATAGTCAGTTGGTGATGATGTGATGGAACTCAGGAAAGAGACTAGGGCTGGATATATACACCTTGGAGTCATTTGCAGAGAAATGATAACTGAATTCCTGAAAGCTAATGAAATCACACAGAAAGTGGGGGGAGAGACAGAGACAGAGAGAGCTTTGATTACACACATTATAAGGAAATGTGACATGGATGATTCTCTAGAAAAAGACAGTGAGGAGTGAATTAATTAATAAGCACTTGTTAATTACCTGCTACTTGCCAGTCACTGTACTAAGTACTTGAAACACAAAGAAAGACAAAAACAGCCTCTGTTCTAAAGAAACACAAAGGCTAAGAAGGAAATAACATGCAAATAACTATATGTGTAAACAAGATATAAACAGGATAAATTGGAGGTAATGAACAGAGGAAAGTCACTAGTATTAGGGGAAACTGGGATAGGTTTCTTGTATAAGAAGGATTTTACCTGGGACTTGAAGGAAGCCAGGGAGATCAGCAGGCAGAAATTAGGAGGGAGAGCATTGTAGGCATGAGGGGAAGCCAGTGAAAATGCTTGGAGATGGGAGTTCCACAGTATTGTGTAAGAAACAAGAAGGCCAGTTTCAATGGGATATAGAATATGCCAGAGCAAGCAAGGCATAAGACCATTGGAAAGACTGAAGGAGGGTCAGGTTATGAATTACTTTGAATGCCAAACAAAGAATTTTATATTTGATCATAGAGGTAAAACCATTGAAGTTTGGTTTTGTTTTTTGTTTTTAATAGGGGTGGGGGTGGGTGTAAAGGATGGACTGGAGTGTGGAGGGACTTCAGGCAGGAAGACTAAATAATAGCCCGTTGCATTATTTCATGAGCAAAGTTATGAGGGCCTTCACCAGGATAGATACAGTGTTTGGGGGAGAGAAGAGGGTATATGTATATATTGTTGTTTTTGATGTTTGTCCTTCACTCTTTTTTTTAATTTTAATTTTAATTTTTAAATTTTTTTAATAAAGTATTTTATTTTTTTCCTGTTACATGTAAAGATAGTTCTCAAAAAAAACATATGGAATGCTTCACAAATTTGCGTGTCATCCTTGCGCAGGGGCCATGCTAATCTTCTCTGTATCATTCCAATTTTAGTATATGTGCTGTCGAAGTGAGCACTGTCCTTCATTCTTCAAGAAGACCATGACATCAGGGATGATGTCATGACTTGCACTGAATTAGATTTAAGTGAAGGAGGGCTTGCAAAGTCACCAACCTCACTCTCTCCTCCAGAGCCCTCTGGGTCCAGTGGCAAAATACATATCAGGACAACTGGCAATAGCCCTGGATGTTTAAGGCAATTGTCGTTAATTGACTTTCCAGGGTCACACAGCTAGTAAGTGTTTGAGGTCAGATTTAAACTCAGGTCCTTCCAACTCCAGGGGCCAGTGCTTTACCCACAGTACCACCTAGCTGCCCCAGACCAATTGTATTCTCTACAAATCACTTTAACAAACAAAAATACAAAGTAAAGATGTCTTAACAGTATTTGTCAGCCTGTGGTATTCATAAGTGATAATAAGTCTACCATCCCTTTTAATGTAATGGTAACAGAGGTCATCTTTTGACTATTTGAATGGAGATAAGGGCAGGAGAAGAGTCTACCTCTGTCTTATTTAGATTCTGTCATTAAAACAATATTTCCCTGGGGGCAGCTAGGTGGCGCAGTGGATAGAGCACCGGCCCTGGAGTCAGGAGTACCTGAGTTCAAATCCGGCCTCAGACACTTAACACTTAACTAGCTGTGTGACCCTGGGCAAGTCACTTAACCCCAATTGCCTCACTAAAAAAAAAAATAAATAAAAAAAAAAAAACAATATTTCCCCGTTGGTCCCAAATTGAGAGGATAACTTCCTATTAATATATATTAAGAAAGGTTCTCTTGATTCAGTTCATCAAAAAGCTTTTATCACATGTGTTCTATGCTCTAGGGATTGTGATAGGTGCTGAGAATAAAAAGAAAGGTTAAAAAATAGTCTCTACCTTTCAGGAACTCAAATTTTAATGGGAGAAACAGCATGTAAATAACTATATAAAATATATACACTTAATAGAGTGAAACTATGCTTAGGAAGAAAGGTACTAAGAGCTGGGATTATCAGAAAGGGGGAACAAAAGAAAAAAGACCTCAGTGCAGGAGTGAGAGTAAAGAACACTCCCATAGTGGAGAGTTATAGTGTGTAATAGGATATGAGGACCTTAAAATAGTACTTATCTATTTTTCTGAGAGAGACCACTTCCTCTAATAAAGTTCAATGACTTCCATGGACAACATTTAGCATCAAGAAAAAAGAAATCAGAACTCCTGAAGATGACTAGTATCTAGAAGGGTGAGAGAGCATAGATCCAGAAAAGAGAATCTATGGCACATAGAAAACAAAACGCTGTTGGGAAGGACAGGGTAGAATTACAATACAATTTGAGACATGGGAAAATTTCTAACTTTGGGCCATGTTTATATCCTTACTGACTCTCTCAGGAATTGATATTTCTAAGAGTGTGGTACAACAGAAGGGGAAAAGAGAAGAGGGCAAAATATACAAGGCAATAACATAGAAATTGTTCAGAAGAGGGAAGTCAAACTTGGTACTTTATAAGCTTTAATTCCATGAGGAACACAGAAACTAAAGAAGGAATAGATATAAAGACCATGAATCAAAGAATAAAAGTTTAAAATATACAAAAAGGGGAAATATTAATGAAGAGAACAAGGGCATTTTTTCTTTTTTTTTTTTTAAGAAAAAAGGCACACAAACAGACAAAAGCGTAACAAAAAAAAAGTTGGAGGAAAGGAGAGGGAGAAAAAAAATTTGAATTAATCATATAACTGAGAGGGAAAATATTTATGCAGAAGGTGAACAAAGAGAGTAAGAAGTAGCTAACTAAATAAAAGGAAGAAAGAAAAAGAGTAAGTTCAATAAAACTCTCATACTAGGCAGAGGGTTGACAAATGTTGGGGGAGGGGGTTAAGAGTGAGGGGAAGAGAACCTGTGGGAATAGAGTTAAAGACTAAGCAAAGAAAAAAAAATGGAGGGACAATGTACTGTCCTTGATGTTACTTGAAATTCTCTCACTCTTCTTCTGTGTTCCTTAGCTTCTCTGACTTCCTTTGAGTGACCACTAAAATCCTGATTTTGACTAACTGCTATTAGCTGCACATGTGCTAAGATGTAAAGTAAGGAAGTTCATCATACATCCCAGAAGCAAGCTCATCAAACATCTATGTGGATTCCCTACACATTCTCTGAGGACAGAGTCCTCCATGGCTAGTCTCTTGTTGCACTGTGACTTCTGATTTTGTGCAAGTCACTTAACCTCACAGTACCTCAGTTCTTATCTCTAACATGGGGTGGAGGAGATGGCAATTGAGACCTGAGAAACTTTTCATGTTCCTCATAGAATGTCATCCTATGAATGATAATTCTAATGATGTGGTCAGAAGGAATCTCTCTTTGTCTGCCTTTACCTACACTGAAACATTTCTTCTGAGAGATGAGCAGAAATATATTCAGTTAGTCAACAAGCATTTATTAAGCCTTTATTATGATCTCAGACCCATGAAAAGCTTTGGAGCTGAAAAAAAAAATAAAAAAGGTCAAACTAGCCCAAAGCTTCAAAGAGCTTCCATTCTAATAGCCAATCAGATTTGCATACAGTCCAGATGAAAAGCTCCTATGTTGGATGAAAGATGGAGAGCAGAATCAAGGTTGCAACTAGCAAATCGACAGCTAGCTCTAACAGGAGCTACTTCCCAAGTTTCCTAACTGACTCAATTATGTATGACCATTTACGAAGCCATGCATGAGTGGAAGAGTAGATGAAGAGGACACTAGGGTCACAAATAGAAATGCAGGTAGCTGTGTTGTAATCATCTGTCATAGACTCTGTATTTCAATATTCTACATTTTAGGCTTTCTTCCAGATCTAATATTCATTGTTTTATTTTATTTTTTATTTTTATTTTTTTTTGGTGAGGCAATTGGGGTTAAATCACTTGCCTAGGATCACACAGCTAGTAAATGTTAAGTGTCTGAGGCTGGATTTGAACTCAGGTCCTCCTGATACCAGGGCTGGTGCTCTATCCACTGTGCCACCTAGCCACCCCTCATTGTTTCTAATATTCTATTTTTTATATTCCCATCCAAATTTAGCATTTTTAATTTGCATAATTAAAAGGTAAAGAAGAAAGTTAAAATGTTAGTGAGCACTTCTTAGCCAACTTTATCTGTCCTTTTTTGATGGAGATGGTAGCAGTAAACCTAATGATATAGTAATATCATTAGCTCTGCTCTATCTTGACAAACCATCTGGCTAAAAAGTTTCTTAAAAAATCAATTTTAAGGAAATATTTATATGCTTGGCTTCACATTGTTAAACATCAAAATGACTCACTTTTCAACCAGATGTTTTGATTTTCCAACACATAAGCCCACCTAATGCCTACTACATGTCACTATGAGAAATAAGTATTAATAATCAATTTCTTGTGGGACCCAGAGATCTCTTCTTTTTTCTTTGTCCTCCCTTCCCTCCACTCAAAGGCAAGGTCTCCCAGGGAGATTTCATCAAATCTCTCCTTCTGGGTAGGGCCCAAACTCAAACCCACAAAAGGAGCCTTGGATAGAAACAGATACTTTTGTATAGATAAGCAGAATGACTTTACTGATGAAATTTGTCCTGCATGAACCAGTTCTAGGTGGGAACTATTGTGCCACCATCAGTTTGGGTGAGGGTTTCTACATTTTTCCATGACCCATCTCCAGACCATGTCAACCAATCAGATTTGATTGTTGTGGAATGGACCTCCTACAGTGGGAAAGGTATATGAACCAGACCTGAATGCAAGGAAGGGGTATTTGGTCTAATGGCCATAGACCTCATTTTCTTAATAACCCACCAGACATATTAATAAAATAATTAAATTACTCAGATAGTATGGCTCTCATATTTTTAATCCTCACATCACAATACTCATTAGTTTCTCCAATCATGAATTTGTTTTCTTTTTTAAGGTAATTTAATGAATGAATGAAAAAACACATCATAAATGTGTACCATTTGTCCATCAAAAGTGCAGGACAGGGGCAGCTAGGTGGTACAGTGGATAAAGCACTGGCCCTGGATTCAGGAGTACCTGAATTCAAATCCAGCCTCAAACACTTGACACTTACTAGCTGTGTGACCCTGGGCAAGTAACTTAATCCTCATTGCCCCGCCAAAAAAAAAGAAAAAAAAGTGCTGGACATGCAAATAGAAAGTCATAGATAGTCCCTGCCCTCAAGGAGCTTACATTTGAATTGGATAATATACCTAACCTAGAGGGATAATGTCCATTCTGGGACACTATGGTCCAGAAAACTCTAGAGAATATAGTAGGACTTTGTAGAGGCATGACATAGCAGTTCCTCTCTCTCCTTTCCACTTCCCACACCACATCCCCCTCAAAAGTCTGGCCTTTTCTTAATCTATATTAGGATGTCCCCAACAAGGGAGGTCATGGCACCACTGTACTCTGCCCTGTTTAGAACATTCTTGGAATACTCTTAGTTCTGGGTGCTGTAATTTTGAGAAATCTAAAGATATACCAGAGTACATCAAGAAGAGGGTGACCAGTATGGTGAAAGATCTGAAGAACTTGCCTTGCAAGAAGTAGTTGACTTTCGGAAATTATTATCAGTTTTGGAGACATTGAGTCCTCACAATCACTGGGCACTGTTTAATGTAAAGTGTAGTCTTAAGTGGGCCTTGACAGCAGATGCTAATTATCTCAAGGGCCATTATGTGGAAGAGAGGGATTAAATTTGTTCAGCTGGGCCTTCAAGAGTAGAAGTATACATATTGGGGGCAGGGCAAAGGGAGTGCTATGTATCATTACAGAAAAGTAGATTTAGTTTTGATGTAAGAAAATGTTCTTAACAACTACAGCTCTATAGGCTGCCAAAGGAAGTAATGCTTCCTCCCTTGCTTGAAATTTTCAATCACAGAACAATAAAATATGCAACCATTTTTCAGCTGCCTCTACCCTGAATCCTTCATCATTCCCATAGGAAATACTTCATTTTGGAAAAGAAAATCCAGCCCCACCATTCAGACCTCAGAAGTAGTTTTAGAAGTAGAAGGCTCTTCCCAGAACCTCCATTTAAGGAGTCTACCCAGGCTAAGCAATATTCATCAGCCTGTAATCCTTCTTCACCTGCCTCCCTGCCTTCAACTTCTTTTATGTCTTATCTTACCCAATTATAATGTAAACTGCTTTGGCATAGATTAAGTGTTTAATGAACAGGGGCTAAAAGGAAGGAAGGGTACATCTAAGGTTTCTAGGGGACAGATAGTAGGTAGGTGGCAGGAGTAGATAGAGTTTGGGGCCTGGAGTCAGGAAGACTTCTTTCTGAGTTCAAATCCTGGATCAGACACCTAGTAGATGTGTGACCCTGGACAAGTCATTTAACTTTATTTGCCTCCATTTTCAGTTTTATTGGAGCAGCTAGGTGGCAAAGTGGATAGAACACTGATTCTGAACTTGGGAGGACCTGAGTTCAAATATGACCTTAGACAATTACTATCTATGTGGCCCCAGGAAGGTCACAACTCCAATTCTCTTAAAAATCTGAGGCTATCTCCATTTGTCCTGATAGATAGATAGATAGATAGATAGATAGATAGATAGATAGATAGATAGATAGATAGATAGATGATAGATAGATGATATATATATACACACACACGTGTGTGTGTCATGGTCCTCTTCAGGAATGAATCACAAACAAGAACAAGCTTCAGTTTCTTCATCTGCAAAATGTGCTGGAGAAAGAAATAGAAACCACTTCAGTATCTTTGTCAAGAAAACCCCAATGGGGTCATGAAGAGTTGAACATGACTGAAACAATTGAACAACAACAATAACCAAGTGTTTAGTAGATTCTTGTTGACTGTCTGACCTTTTCAGTGATATATTACATACCCATGCAGTCGCTGGATAAATGCTCAGCTATGAGATGGATAGATGGCCTGCGATTTCCCTTTCTACTTTTACTTTCAGTGATTCAATAATAGCAGAAAAGAACCTAAAAAGTACAGTGTGATTTACATGGCAGCTTAGTGTGGGTTTGTATAGAACGCTGGACCTGTAGTCAGGAAAACCTGAGTTCAAATCCAGGATTAAACACTTAAGTGGCACTGTTAAAGTCATTTAACTTCTATCTAATGAAAAGAATGATAACTACTTCCCATGGTTGTTGTAAGGATCAACTATGATAATATTTGTAAAGCACTTTGCAAACCTTAAAGTTTTATACTGATGATGGTTGATGTTGTCATTTTTCAGTGGTATATGATTTTTCATCACCCTGTGGACCAACTGTCCATGGTGTTTTCTTGGCAAAGATAATGAAGTAGTTTGCCATTTCTTCCTCCAGTTTTGTACTGGTATGGGTTAATTGACTTGCCCAAGGTCACACAGCTAGTAAGTGTATGCGGCAAAATTTGAGCCCTGATCTTTTCTGACTCCCCCCCAGTGCTGTGCCACATAGGTACCCATAAGTACTAGTTATTACATACTAATTTGTAAAAAAGCCCAAAAGAGGAGATTTGACTTTTCATTATGGTTTTTTTGTGTGACCTTAGGTAAGTCATTAAATGAGTTATTGTTTCCTCATCTGTAAAACAGATGATAAGATGCTATCTAATGTGATGACTTTACCCTTTGAATGACTGGGTGTTTTATTCTTGTGTCACTAATTAAGGTTGTACACTGTCCCTGATCCAGTCAACTCCATGGAAGGTTCTTATCATAGCCCATACCTAGGAAAGATTGGCGGTGAGGAGTCAAAGGATTGTTTGCTGAGGGAGGTGGTATCTGAAATTTTATCCCTTTATGAAAACCTTCAACAATAAAAAAGAATTCCAAAAATGTGTTACTGTAGCAACTTCTACTTTGTTTTCCCTGCATTCTGCAACTTCCACTTCCCAAAACAGAGGCACTCACAAAAATGAGTGTGAAAAACAGCATTATTTTTGACGCTCTTTTGACAAAAACAACACCTGGACACCAGGTGATTTTCTTAAATATCATAGCAAAAGTCAATTATTTTATGAAAGGTAGTATAATATGGCATAGACAGAGTTACTTGAAGCTCCCTGAGTCCCATCAGTCCTCTGAAACATACTATGAGACTCTGGGTAAATTATTTAATCTCTGATTTCTCTAGGCAACTCTGAGTTGCGGAAGTACCAACCTACATTGGTAGAGGTGGTTTACTCACAAGAGAATTCCCAATACCAGTGAAATCATGGTTCCATTCACCATCTTTAAGTTATTTAACTATCCTCTCCCTCTTTCCAGAGATTTTATTGGTGTAGGGAACTGCAAATGAAGAAAGTCTCTTTATCATTATAGATCAATACAGATATAAGGTTGTAACTGAAAGCCTTAGAGAATTGTATAGGGGCACTGAGAGCTTAAATAATGCATACAAAATCACTCAACCAGTACCTCCTATCTTTCTATCTTCTATGGCCTCTTGTATTTCAAACATTTTTGGATATAACTGACAATATTCTAAGGTCCCTTGTGCTCTAAAATTTCAAAACCCAACCAAAGAAAGGACCTCCAGAAACTCTCAGAAGTCTCTTGATGACATATTGAAGGACAAGAAAGTACATGGTGAAAGAAAGGGGGCAGATAAAGTGGGCAAACAGGAATGTTGAGGGTTGATTTTCTCAGTCTCTTCTCTCAACACCTTGAAAATACTATGCTACTTCTTAACCAATTCACTATTTCTTGCCTTCCACTATCCTTATAAGCCATAACTTGGGGCCTGCTCTCTCATTGCTGTTCATTTGCCAAGATAAATTACTTGAAGTCTCTCTTCATAAGTCACAGTAGAATAACCAGACATTGTAAAATTGGGAAGCCTTTTGGGTTGGAGGGGACCCTGGGGAGTCATCTCATATTCCATCTGCAATGTGCCAGGATTCATTTCAAAATCAAGAACACATCCCTGAAAGGTATCAAGTCATATCTTTGAATCTGTAAAGATACTCATAATGATCTGTTTTTCTTTTTTAATTTTTGTTTTTCTCCCACAAACTCTCTGCATCTCAGAAGCACAATATGCAACATGTCTTGCAGGGATTGTCATGGTAAATATACATTTTTCATTGAGCACCAAAGTAAACAGATGCTTCCAGCAAGTTTGGAGGTTTTGACTTTTTTTTAAACTAGGTTGTTTTCAAGATAGTTATTGGTACCCTGAGGTATCTGATTTTTTAAATACCTGCTTGTATATGGTAACAGTTAGAAATGGCTTTTTTATATTTTTTCTGATGTTCTTTCTGTGTGTAGAATAGAATACTGGTGGTTTTGGATCTATGCTACTCAAATTTATGACCATAGTGAGAATAAATGGGCTTCATGGTTACACAAGAGAACTTCAGCTAAAGAAATCTGCAGACTTTACTAAGGAATTTTGCCTACTTAATACCAAAACCATTTCTATTTGTAAGATTTAGTCACCATTCAACAAATGTTTATGTGATGTACAAATTAACTGGCGCAAAATAAAAGGATTAAAAAGTGACC
The DNA here is from genome assembly GCF_019393635.1 of Dromiciops gliroides. Classification (NCBI taxonomy): domain Eukaryota; kingdom Metazoa; phylum Chordata; class Mammalia; order Microbiotheria; family Microbiotheriidae; genus Dromiciops; species Dromiciops gliroides. Next base: position 628,841,500 of record NC_057862.1, on the reverse strand, counting down.
TACAACAAAGCTTACAATACTTTACATATTAAAAAAAAAATAGGGGCAGCTAGGTGATGATGCATTGGATAAAGCACCAGCCCTGGATTCAGGAGGACCTGATCTCAGATCAGGACTCAGACAACTTACTAGTTGTGTGACCCTGGGCAAGTCACTTAACCTCATTGCCCTGCAAAAATAAATAAATAAACAAATAATTAAATAATTAAATGAATGAATGAATGAATGAATGAATAAACAAACAAATAAATAAATAGGTAAATAAATAAAGAGATGAAAAGGGGTAAAGAATCTACTTGTACAAGAATATTTTTTTTAAAAATTACAAACTTTTAACAAGAAACATAGAATATTTCCTTTTGCTACAGTCACTTATTTTTTGCAATTTGGAATTGAGTTCACAAGATTTTGACATATACTTACTCAAGTAGTCAACATGAAACATTTTTATCACATTGGATTATTAATCTTACTTCTTTTTTAAAGTCTTTTTTTCCAAGTCTAACCTTGAGTATACAGACCATAGATTTTCCATGGGGTTTCAATCATGTGAGTTCCCAAGCCACTGAAGCATGTTTATTTTCATCTCTTGGTTAAATTTCTTAATCTTTCAGGTCATGTGACATGGCACAAAATCATGTTGCAGTATTCTGTCTCCACTATAGAATTTTCTGTAACTACAGAAGAACTCTGCTTCTCAATATAACTATAACTGTATAAAATATTAGATTATTTATCATAATTATATAAATATATTATAATATATATATAATATGATTATGTATCACAATTACCATACACAAACTATATATTTCTTATATACTTGTATGTATGAAAATATACATATTTAAATATTAGATTTACTCCTGCATTGGGTACAAGAACTCCAGGCCCTCTAAAAGTAAGAATATTAAAAAAAAATTTTTTTAGAGTGGATATTTTACACTATGATGAAGATGACCAGATCTTATAGGCAAATCTGGACTTCCAAAGACAATTTAGATATAGCTTTGAATGAGAAAACAAGTTTCTTCAGTAAAAATTACTTTTATTTTTTTACCCAAACTTCAGTACTCCAGTCTTTGCATTGCCTTATCAATGGCAAATTGTTTTTTTATTCCTAGAAACAGCATTTTTTTTTGGGGGGGGGGGTATTGTTCTCACTGTTCTTCCAACTTCAAGAAGCTTATACCAAACTGTAGAAGAACTCACAAGTCCTTTAGCTGCCAACTCCCTCTGAATACTCTTGCCAATTTTACCTATTTTCTGAGGATTATTTAGGCTATAATGAAAGGAAGTATTTCAGTTCTAAGGATTATTTTATGTTTTTAACTATATTTTCCTTTGTGCTTCAGTGAGATTGATCTTATTTTTTATTTCTCCTTGAATGATGCTTAAAATATCTAGCTTTCCCAAAATCATAGCCACTGAAATATGCTAAAAGAAATTGAAGTGCTCTTTTTAAGAGCTACATTTTTTAGATTTCTTTTAAGTGATATATACTCAATGAATTATTTTAACAGAATTAAAATATAACCAAAGGAAAAAAGCAATGAAATATGTACAAGGGGAAAAAAAAAAAAACTAGCACTCAACTAACATGGAAGTAAATAAAAGTAGAAAGAAGCAGCTCAGTTTGCCTTCATCTTTTCCAAGTTAGACATTCTGAGTTAGTTTAATATAGTAGAGAGACGCAGTCATGACCATAATTGTCATTAAATGAAACCAATTTAAAATTCTTTCTTGTCCCAAGAAATTTGTACATACAGTGGTCTATGCTAGGTTAAAAAAAAAAAAAAGACAGACATTTGGAGAGGAAACATACCATATATACAAAAAAAAATGATAATTGTCAGAACTAGGGTGTCATACCAATGGCTTTGTCCTAGAGCTGTTGAATACTGGTTTGACTGGCACAGCCCTAGCCCCTAGTCTGCATATTCAACTGACCTAGAGATTAGTCATTACACCAGTCCCCTCTGCCTCCCTCCTATCCCCAGCCACTTGGCACAGTTTGAGTTAAGTATCTGCCCTTCATTCCTCATTGCTTGTTAGGCAACTAAGATAGTACCCAGAATTCAATTGTCCAAGCTCCCCAATACCTTTTCCCACAGGTGACAGAGAAGTCGCTTATTGGTGTCCTATCAGCTCTTTGTCTAAAACTCATTATATAATTTTGATCTCTAAGTGGCTTTGGACCTTTGGTCAAAGTGTGCAGTTTTTTTTTGCATGTCCAAGGCACTAGCCCACAACCATGAAGCTGGGGGCAGTGAGTGGTGGCAATATCCCTTATATTGTTTCTTGCCATGTGTCCCTCTCCCATGATTGCTAATATCTTTGGGATAGATGAAGTCACTGAGGACCAAAGAGGTGAAGAGATCATTGTAAGATCACACAGATGTGAAGCTAGCACCCAAACTCGGTCTTCTGACTCCAGGGTCAGTGAGCTTTCCACCATGTCATGCTTGTTTCTGTGGTATAAATTGTTGCTCTGTAGCAGATCCTCTCTATTTGGGGAAGATCTGCCCATGCTATTCTTTTATTTAATAAAATCCAGTAGCTCCCTCCTGAATCTAGAATAAAATACAGTATATCCCCAAAATCAAGACAGCTTTAAGTTCTAATAGCTTAAATAATTAGCTTTTAGCTTGAAAAGCTTGAGACTGCAGTAAAACTTTTGGTGTCCCCTATATACCATCCTCTGTTTAGCTTTCAAAGACAACCTATCTTTGTAGCTTCATCGTACATTTCTCCCTCTCCAGAAATCTGAAGCCAAGTTAAACTAATCCTTCCAAAACTTACTGTATCTCCCTTATCCTTGTCTTTCCACTGCCTGTACCATGTTCCTGAAATGCATTATCTCTTACCTCTGCTTTATAGGCTACCTCTCTTCTTTCTAGATGCACCTCAAATAATAATTTTCTACACACACAAACACACACACACACACACACATACTCAGTATAAAGAAATGAATGTTGGTTGGTTGATTGACTAATTAATTGAGAGTGGACTGAATCTGGGATGTTACCACACAAATGTTAATTGGTTACTAGAGCAGACTGGAACCTTCCTTCACCTGCCAGATGCGAATAAACATGTCTTCATTTGTCTTCAGGAAGTAGATTATGTGCATAAGAAAGAGCTCACCATTTATAATTGATGGCATTCTGCCTGGAGTTAATCATCCCAAGATCCAAGCTGACTTGACCTCTGTATTTAAGTAATAGGAACAGGGTAAAGGAGAACCTTATTTGAAATTTCTAAGTAAGATTAGGGACAGGAATTGTCCAGAGAATGAGAAAATGTCAACCATCATGGATAGAAATAATAATAATAATAATAATAATAATAATAATAATAATAATAATAATAATAATAATAATAATAACAACAATAATAATAAATCACCAGAAGAAGTCTAGTCATTAATGAATGACTTAAAGTCCACAGAAATTGTTACTTCACAGGAAAATCACAATCTTCATCAATAGAAAGAGTGTCTAGTTGGAAATAATTGTAGAATAATAGTAATGATAGTCATAACAATAATTTATACATATATTATTTCATAATTACATATTGACTAGTAAATTCTTCATCAATCAATCAATAAAATATTTATTGTGTACATACTATGAGCCAAACATTGTACTAGGAGTAGAGGGCATAAATTCATTAATATATTTATCCATCTATTATATATTCATTCATTCATTCATTCATTTAAAATTCATTTAAAATCAAACAGTCCTTGCTCTCAAGGAGCTTACATTCTATGGCTTATGGTGACATGGACTGGAAGCTGAGTTTGTAAAAGCCATGCTAACAAAGAGCAAGTCCTGTAATAAATGATAGTTGAATTGAATGTTAGATTGTTGAATTTCCATCTTAAGGATGAGAAAATTTAGCCTAAGAAAGATCAAGTTGTGTAATCCACCCAAGGTCAAATGGCTTATCAGCAGTTGAGATGTAATGTTATAATTAAGGGAAAGACTATTGGCTTTGGAATCAGAGTTCCAGATTTCATTCAATCAGTAACAAACATGCTTAACTTTCTACCATATACCAGATCCTGTGTTAAGTGATGGGAATAAAAAAGACAAAAGTGAAAGAGTTTCTGACTTCAAGAAGTTTACATTCTAATGAGGGAGATCAAATGTACTTAAATACATGGTTGGATTGCTGAACACAAACACAGGTGTTAATGACTCAAAGTCAATATGACAGGAAATCTCTAGTGGAGAACTGTAGGTAGCTCACCTTTGTCTTGTGCTATTTAATAGGTTTGACAATGAGTTGTATTTAGTAATGACTTGGAATATATGGAACACTTTTCAAATGTGCACAGAAAACATGAACAGAAAACACACAGGATGACAGAATAAGAATCCAAAGACGTCTTAATGAGCTAAAATTAATTAAATGCAACACAACTAATCAATAATCATCTAGTTTGAATATACTATGAGTTGAGTACAGGTAAAAACAATACAAATGTAAAGTCCTACATTCTGGACAAAAAAAAATATCAACTTTATAATTACAAGATGGAGGAGGAAGGAATGGCTAGAAAACAGATGTTCTGAGAGTTTTAACAGATTGCAAGCTCAAAGGTAGTCAGTTGTATGGTTTTGTTGTTTAGTCATTTTAGTCATGTCTGACTTTTTGTGATCCCATTTGGGCTTTTCTTGGCAAAGATACTGGAGTGCTTTGCCATTTCCTTCTCCCGTTCATTTTATAGATGAGGAAACTGAGACCGACTGGATTAAGTGACTTGCTCAAGGTCACAGAGCTACTATGTGACTGAAGCAAGATTTGAAAATTAGTCTCCCTGACTCCAGGCCCAGAACTCTATTCACTGTACCACCTATCTGTTCTCAGTTGTATGGCAGGGTAGTCAATTAAAGAGAATCAAACTTGGGCTATGTTTTAAGGAGACATGAATGTGTAGAGATATTAATGTATCCTCTACTCTGTTCTTGTCAGACCTCATATAAAGTTTTGTGTTTACTTTTGAGTACCATAATTACAAAAAGACATTGATAAGATTAATAATGTTCTGAGAAAGTAAACCATGATAATTAAGGGCCTTGGGTTCAGGTAATATGATTATTGGTTGAAATAATGACTAGAAATTGTAAGGAGGGAAACTGAGACTTATTGTTAAGAAAATATTCCAAATAATTTGAGCTGTCCAAAGGTGGAATGGGTTGCCTTAGTGGTGATGGTTTCTTTGGAAGGAAAGAAACAAGCATTTATTAAGCGCCTACTATGTACCAGGCACAGTGTGCAAATATTATCTCCTTTGTTCCTCCCAACAACCTGAGGAGATAAGTGCTTTTATTCTTCCATTTTACAGCTGAAGACACTGAGGTTGACAGAGCTTAAGTGACTTGCCAGCTAGTAAATTCACCTACCTACTACATGTCTGAGGCCAGAAGTGAACTCTGGTCTTCCTAATGGATGTGAACTCTAGGCCCAGGGCTCTAGCTACTGTGCTACCTAGCTGTCTGAGAAAGGATTGGATGGCCATTTCTGTTTTCTTTTTAATTTTTTTCAAATTACATATAAAGATATTTTTTTGAGTTCCACATTTTTCTCCCACCCTCCCTTCCTTCCCCGCTCCCAAAGACAGCAGCAATCTGATATCCATTATACTTTACAATCATGTTAAACATATTCCCACATTAGAAGATGGCCATTTCTTTGGGTATATTATATTGGACATTCTTTTCATGTATGGGTTGGACTAGAAGGCTGCTGAAGTTTCTTTCCACTCTCAAGTAAATCAAATTGATTCAGTGACATATATACTATATATTACATACATAATGAATAGAGTAATTTGGCAAGGAAATGTACTAGAATCTGGGGCAATCAAGAAAAGCTTCATGGAAAAGGTTCAGATTTAGGTTAGTTTTCAAGAGGTTCTAAGAGGCAGGGAAATGGGATAATGATGTAATACATTCCAGATGTGGGGGAATGACCAATGAAAAGGCACAGAGACAGGAGACAGTATCATGTGTGAGAAACAGCAAAAAGGCTCATTCATCTGTATGAGAGTGTATATGAAGGAAAATAACATATGATAAGGCTGAAAAGAAAGGTTGGAGTCAGTTTGCAAAAATGCTTAAAAACTTAAACAGTGGAGGGTTTTTTTTATTGTTTTTATTTTTTTGGGCGGGGGACAGGGCAATGAGGGTTAAGTGACTTGCCCAGGGTCACACAGGTAGTAAGTATAAAGTGTCTGAGGCTAGATTTGAACTCAGGTTCTGCTGAATCCAGGGCGAGTGCTTTATCCACTGTGCCACCTAGCTGCGCCCCCAAGTTTGTTTTCTGGGGGATTGTTTTGTTTTGTTTTCTTTAGAATATTTTTGATTCTACCAGTAAGAGGAAGCCATTGGGGCAGCTAGGTGGCTCAGTGAATAAAGCACCGGCCCTGGATTCAGGAGGACCTGAGTTCAAATCTGACCTCAGATACTTGACTCTGACTAGCTGTGTGACCCTGGGCAAGACACTTAACCCTCATTGCCCTGAAAAAAAAAAAAAAAAGAGCAAGCCATTGAAGTTTCCCCTACTAATTACCTGTGCACACATTAGCCAAATCATTTAATCACTCTGGCCTCAAGGTCATTCATTTTTAAAATGGATAAGGTTTGGGCACTTATTGAATTAGATGATTTCTGAGTTTCTCCCATCTCAAAATCTGTGAAACTTGAATTCCAGTCTCCTTTGATTTGCCCAAGGTCACATGGCTAATATGTGGTGGACCTGGGACATGACCCTCATTGACCTGTCTCCAAACCCAGTGTTCTTTGCACAACACCATGCTGTCATCTTCCTTCAAGAGAACTTCTTGTAAAATTTAAGATGCTAAATCAATAAACAGAAATAGCAAAATAGAACTTCACATGCTCACTGAAAGACAAAAACCTAGACAGTAGCAATGCCTATAGACTGAAGTCTAGCAAATGAGAAACGTGCCTGACATACTCAAAGGACTATAGGAAAAAAGAACTGTGATTTGAGGCTTCTTACATGGATATCTTATGATATATAGCAGGGAGGTAATAGTATCTGTCTAAATAACTCAGTGACTAAGGCCAGAAGACATTTTTCAGTTTGGGGTAATTCATTATTAGCTCCATGCAATAGGAGGGCATTCCATGATTGGCAATAGAAATGTTTTAAAGGCTCCAGAGATTGATTTATGAGATCTTAAAGCAATTAAGTATGTGCTAAGAAAAAACGTCTAAGGGGCATAGCTGTCAAAAAATCTGGTTACAAATATGATAGAAGTAAATGAATTACTTGAGATGATAAAAACATGGAAGAGTAATATGTATAAATTAAGAAATTTAAGATATTTTACTGGTAATAACAGGCCGTGGTGGTCAGCAATAGACTTCCAGGGGTTTCGCTCAAACAGTGACATCCCTAGAGTTTTTCCTGAGAGAAATACTCCACTGGGTACAACAGGACAGGAGTCTCACAGTGGCGAAGTGATTTATCCAAATAGAGATGGTATACACTCATTGAGCATTAGGAATCCTTTCCTTTTGAATTTTGACTGACCCTGGAGCTGGCTCTGATTCCCAGAAATCCTGGTCAGAGAGACACATGTAAAACTGTGAATAGTGTGTATGGGTGTGTATGTGTTTAACCTGGGGTAAATATATTTGTGGATTTGGGTGGCATAAAGGAAAAAAGTCAACAGCAGAAATGGGCACACAACCATGGTACCATACACAAAAAATTAGGTGAAAATTAATTAATGACTGCACATAGATCTTTGAAAAGAATCCCAGATTCTCAGAGTTAGGAAGGACCTCAGAGATTATCAAGTCGAATAGGTTCCTAAGGAGGAAGGTGGTACAATGGATAGGTTGTTTGACTTGGAGTCAGGAAGATCTGAGTTCAAAATCCTGCCTCTGATAATTACTGTGTGATCCTGGGCAAGTCATTTAATCTCTGCTTAGTTGCATCATCTGTAAAATGGGTACCTACCTCTCAGGATTGTTGTAAGGATCAAATAAAATAATAGATATACAATGCTTTGCAAACCTTAAATTGCTATTATATAAATGCAGACTATTTTATAGAGTATCATCCAGTCTTTTATGACATAGAGGAAGTCTAATACCTTTCCAAGATACTTTTAGATGACTCAAAGCGCTATGAAAAATCTTCCTTTCACCAAACGCAAAAATTCTTCTCTTCACAAACATTAATCCTAGTTCTAACTTCTGGTGCTAAGAAAAATAAATCTTCCATATGATGGTCTTTCAAATGCTAACTTTTAACCTTCCCCAGCCCTAAGATTCTTTTCTCAGGATAATCATACTCAATTCCCTGACCTGATCCCCATAGTATATTAAGATGCTCAGGACATTCTAGTTGCCTTTGTCTAGACCCCCTCCAATTTAATAGTGTCATTCCTACCCAGAGTCCCCAATGATTTTGTAAATGGTCTCCAAGAATGAGCATAGCCAAAAAATGTAATCCTCCCTGATCCATTCCCCCTGTTATTTTCCTGGCAATGAGCAAATCAAATTTTAGCTAGGTAAAGTCCTCAAACATCACACATACAGTCAAGTCCCCAGGATTATAGCTGGTGACTTTTTAGCTTGCTAAGTTCAATTAGTTGAACTCTCTTGGCATAATTTTCAAGAACCCAGGGCTACTTCTTGACATAGGGAGGCATCAACATAGGCAGCTGGTGACACAGTGAACAGACCTGGAATCAAGAAGACCTGAGTTCAAATCCAGCCTCAGAAATTTACTAGCAGTATGACCTACTAGCTGTGTGATCCAAAGAAAATCATTTAACTTCTGTTTGCCTCAGATTCCTCATCTATAAAATGGGAAAAATAATAGCAGTACCTTTCCAGGTTGTTGTTATCTCTCAGATTAGATATTTCTAAAAGAATTTTGCAGACCTGAAAGAACACATATACTTAGTAGTTATTATTATCTTTCAATAGCTATTATTATTTGAAGTAGTCAAAGGAAAAAAACAGTATTCATGCTGTTATAATCTAATGCCCACCCTATTTAAGCCAAATTATGAAGTCTAAGTCTTGCCCACATATACTTTTTAAGGATAGTCTACTCTGATTTTTATGGAATTTGTCAATTTGGGGAAACTTTCTGAGATTTTTATTTCTTGGTGTTGGGGGGTGGAGAAGGTGAGGCAATTTTAGATGGATTTTTATCATTCAGCAAGTGTTTCTTGGCCACCTCAAATTAATAAAATTATATAGATCTATATGAAACATATTTATATAAGATATATATATGTATGCACACATCAATCTATCTATCTATCTATATCTTTAAATTTATGAACAAATATATCCACATGTAAGTATACAGGGTGACCCACAAGTCTTAGTACAGTTTTGAGCTTTTATAACTATATTGAGGTTTAGAGTACACAACTATAGTTTCACCAACACTGAGATTCAACACTAAGTCTTCATGATTTCAAGTGCATGTTTTTTTTGAACTACAGCACATCTTTACCAGATATTAAAGTACATTTAGGGTTACATGTCAAAATTAGGGATGATATATTAACTAGGATGATTATTACACCCCTATTTACAAATGAGAATTCCTCAATTTAAAAATGAGAAGCTATAACTAAAATCCAGGGCCCTATATTTCAAAGCAGGCCCTCTTTCCACTAGAAACCACTATGTGATGGGAATTCAATAAAGTAGGTCAGTATTACAGAAATTGCAAAAGGCCTCATGGAAGGGGTATAATGTATATTGGGTTCTGAGTTTGGAAATGCATAAGCCAAGCATCTCATATGCAGGCAGCAATAAGAATAAGGTTTGGATTTGAAACTGGTATGGCATATCCAGTGTGGACCAAGTCAAGCAAAGAGGGTAGGATAGAGGAATGTCCTGACATAAGATTGGATACTGTAGTAGGGCAAGATTATGGAGATTCTTGCATATCAAACAGGTAAAAGATCTCATGCTCTTTGTTTTTCCCTTCTTTAACATGAATCATCATGAAGACAGTATTTGTAAAAGCTTATGAGGGAATTTGCAGACTTCCTTTAGCTCAGGATGCCTATCAATAGACAAGAAGTAGTTTCAAAGTCTTCTAGTCATGGTCTTGCCAACTAAGGAAAATGGCAACCTGTCTTGAGGATGCCAGGATCCGTTTTTCTACCCTTACTCTTATAGATAGTAAATATAGGTCATAATGCATTGTGTCATTACGGAAATGGTGGATATATGACTTATTAAGTGTTGTTCTTCATCTTTTGTTTTCAAAGAGGACCAGTGACATCACAGATGATGTTTTGATTTGTGCAAAAATTGGATTAAAGCGAGAGAGTTGCACAAAGTCACGATATTCAATCTCTCTTCCGGAGTCATAGAAGTCCAATGGCAAGACAAGAGTCAAGATGGTAGGCAATGGCCTGAGATGTATTGGTTGACCTTGATATCTTTGATGTCTTACCAAGCTCTAAGCACTCCACAGTGTCTGCTTCAAATGCCCTCATGGCTGTTGGAACAAATTGTTTTCATTTGCCCATTCCTCTGGAGGAAGTTTTCTTATGCTTTGGATAGATATTCCCCTATCTCAACTATTGATTTGAGTCCTGTCAATTATCTTCAATCTGGTTTAGCCCATCTGCCTAGAAAGTTTTACTGGGGTGTGGTCACTGTACATGTTACAGCTTCTTAGAGCCATGGGGGAATTTAGGTGAAAGTGGATACCAGATGTTGATAAGCAGTCCTGATAAGGGTTTGGCAAGCCCTTACTTGAGAGATACTAGTCCTCCCTGAACATTATACCTTTATCTCAGTTATACATGGCGCCTTCACAAAAATGAACAATATAATAGATCATAAAAAACCACAAAATGCATAAAAGAAGAAATATTAAATGTACCCTACTTGGACCATGATCAATAAAATTACTTTCATAAAAAGATCTGTGGAATGATAGATTTAAAATTAATCTTGTTATTAGAAGGTAAATAATCTAATCCTAAAGAATGCGTGGATTCAAAAACAAGCCATTACAACAATCAATAATTTTATTAAATATAGTGACAATGAGACAACACACCAAAATTTCTGTGATTCAGCCAAGCAGTATTTAGACATTTACATCTCTAAATGTGTACATCAACAAAAGAGAGAAAGAGCAGATCAATAAATTCAGCATAGAACTAAAAACAAAATAGAAAAGAGAATAAACTAAAAATTCCCAATTAAACACCAAAATGGAAATCTTGAAAACAATAAAATAGATAAAACATTGGCTAATTTGATTTTTTTAAAGAGCAGAAAACCAAAAATCACCTTCAAGAAAGAAAAAAAGGTGAATGTACATCCAATGAAGATGATATTAAAACAATCACTAGGAGCTGTTCTTCATAATTATATTATGGGAAAACTGACAATCTAAGTGAAATAGACAATTATTTACAAAAATATAAATTACTCAGATTAACAGAAAATGAAATTGAACATTTAAATATCCCTTTCTTACAAAAGTAAATTGAACAAGACATAAGTTAGCTCCCTAAGAAAAAATCCACAGGACGAGAAAGATTTACAAGTGAATTTTGCCAAAAACTTAAAGAAGAAAAAGGAGAAAAAATATTAACTTTGTCATATGTTTAAAAGGAATAGCAAGTTATACATAATGGATACAATTCTAATACTATATAAATTATCTGACACTGCTTCTTGCCTACTGATAGGCTATAAAACTTATAACTGCACTAAGACTTTTGGGATACCCTGTATACTTAACCCTGAGGTAGGACTCTGTTGTTTTGTTCATACTCAGATCGAGGTCACAGTCTTGGGTTGCAGTCCCAGGATGGGGTTGAGCAAAAGTACACCAGAGCTTGCAGCCACAGTGGAGTGAGACTCTGTTCAAAGTGCCAGGGCAGAAAAGCAGGCCTGTGGTTGCTTTCATACCAGAGCACAAGCCAGGAGAGTAGTAAATCCAACTCTCCTTAAATCATACCAGCTTAAAAGAACTAAAAACTTACAATATCCTAGAAGTATATCTTAAAACAGTTGCACAACCCTCCTGAAGCTTGGGACAGTGCACTCTCCATCCTGGAATCAGTGCCTCGTTTCAACAAAAAATTAAAAGTCAAGAAATAGTCTGGGAAAATAAGAAAACAGAAATAAATGCTGACCACAGAAAGTTTCTATGATGACAAGGAAGATTACATATATCCCTGAAGAAGAGAACAAAGTCAAATGTCCTACATCCAAAGCTTCCAAGAAAAAATATGAATTGCTCTCAGGCCATCAAAGAGCTCAAAATAAAGTAAGAGAGGTAGAGGGGAAAAAAGGAAGATAAATGAGAGTGATACAAGAAAATCATGAAAAAAAGTCAACAACTTGATAAAGGAGACACAAAAAAACTACTGAAGAAAATAACACCTTAAAAAACAGACTAGGCCAAATGGTAAAAGAGGTACAAAAAGCCAATCTGGAAAAGAATGCTTTAAAAAGCCAAATTGGCCAAATGAAAAGGAGGTACAATAACTCTCTGAAGAAAATAACTCCTTAAAAATTAGGATTGAGCAGATGGAAGCTAATGACTTTATGAGAAATCAAGCAAAACCAAAAGAATGAAAAAATAGAAGGCAATGTGAAATATATGATTGGAAAAACAACTGACTTGGAAAATAGGTCCAGGAGAGATAATTTGAAAATTATTAGACTATCAGAAAGCCATGATAAAAAAAAAAAAAGCCTCGACTTTATCTTGCAAGAACTAGTCAGGGAAAACTGCCCTGATATTCTAGAAACAGAAGGTAAAATATAAAATGAAAGATTCTACTGATCACTTCCTGAAAGAGATCCTAAAATGAAAACTCCCAGGAATATTATAGCCAAATTAAAGAGCTCCCAGGTCCAGGAGAAAATATTGCAAGCAGCCAGAAAGAAACAATTTAAATATTTTGGAGCCACAGTCAGGAAAACACTAGATTTAGCAACTTCTACATTGGAACATGATATTCTGGAGGGCAAAGGAACTGGGATTATGACCAAGAATCACCTACCCAGCAAAACTGATTAAAATCCTTTCAGAAGGAAAAAAGGCATTCAATGAAAGAGAGAACTTTCAGATATTGTTGATGAAAAGACCTGAGCTGAATAGAAAAATTAACTTTAAATACAAGAATCAAGAGAAGCATAAAAAGATAAACAGGAAAAAGAAATCATAAGGGATATTAAAAGGTAAAACTGTTTACATTCCTACATGGGAAGATAATACTTGCAAGTCATAAGAAATTTCTCATTATTAGGGCAGTTGGAAGGAATATATTTAAACAGAGGGCACAAGTATGAATTGAATATGAAGGGATTTCTTTTAAAAATAAAATTCAGGGCTGAGAGAGGAATGCATAGGGAAAAAGGGAAAGGGAGAAAGGCAATGGGGTAAAATATCTCACATAAAAACAGCAAGAAAAAAACTTACACAGTGGAGGGGAAGATGGGGGAAGATACCAGAAAGTGAGTGAACCTTATTTTCATCATAATTGATTCTGAGAGGGAATAACATACACACTCAATTGGGTATAGAAATCTCTCTTACACTGCAGGAAACCTGGGGCCAGGGGTGGGGGGGTGGGGAGAAAGGGATAAGGGGGAGGGCATATAGAAGGGAAGGCAGATTGGGGGAGGGAGTAGTCAGAAGCAAAACACTTGGGGACGGACAGGGTGAAAGGAGATAGAGAATAGAATAAAGGTTATGGGAAGTGAATAGGATGGAAAGAAATACAACTAAAAATAGTAAATGTGAAAAAAATTTAAGTAATTTTGTTTGATAAAGGCCTCATTTCTCAAACACATGGAGAACTGAATCAAATTCATTAAAAAGATCCATTCCACAATCGATAAATGATCAAAAGATATGAACAGTTTTTGAGGAACTAATCCACACTATCTATAGCCATACAAAAAAACAAACAAAAAAACATGCTCTAACTCACTATTGATTAGAAAGATGCGAGTCACAACAATTCTGGGGTACTACCTCATATCTATGGGATTAGATAATAGGACAGCAGAGGAAAAGGAGAAATGCAGGAGATATGGGGAAAATGAGACATTAGTGTACTCTTAGAAGGGTTGTAAACTAATTCAAACATTCTGTACAGAAATTTGGAATTGTAGCCAAAGGGGTATAAAACCACGCATACTCTTTGACCTAGCAATACCACTCCTGGGTTCATAAACAAAAAGACATAAAAACCAAAAAGTTAAAGGACCTATAAGTACAAAAAATATTTATGGCATCTCTTTTCTGGTGCAAAATCTTCAAAATTGAGGGGTTGCTCATCAATTGGGGAATGGATGAAAAAACTGTGGGATGTGATTATGTTGGAACACTATTGTGCTATAAGAACTGATGAGCAGGATGCTCAAAGAAACACCTGGAAAGAGTTACATGAGCTGTTGCAAAATGAAATGTACTGTATACAAAGTAACAGCAATATTGTAAGATGATCAGCTGTGAATGACTTTGCTATTCTCAGCAATACAACACAATGATCCACGACAACTCTAAAGGACTTATGATGAAAAATGTGATCCATCTCCAGAAAAAGAACTGATGGTGTCTGAATACAGATTGAAGTATATTTTTTTAGTTTATTTTTCTTGAGGACTTTGTTTTCTTTTACAACCTGACTATTATGGAAATGTTTAACATGACTACATATGTATAAATTATATTGAATAGCTTGCCTTCTTAAGGTGAGGGGAGAGGGAGGAAGGAGGAGAATTTGAAGCACAAAGTTTTAAAAATGGACATTAACATTGTTTTTACATGTAATTGGGGGGAAATAAAATTCTAAATAAATAGGGAAAAAAGAAAAATTACTCCAGAACTATTAGAGAAAACAAATTAATACAACTCTCAGGTACCACCTCATAGCTACCAGATTACTAACATGGCAGAAGGGGAAAATGACAAATGCTGAAGGGGATGTGGAAAAATAGGGACATTGATGCATTCTTGATATAGTTGTGAACTGCTCTAACCATTCTGGAGAACAATTTGAAATTATGCCCAAAGGGCTATAATACTATGCATACTCTGTATTCCAAGGAGATCAAAGAAAAGGGAAAAAAAGACTTATATGTACAAAGATATTTATAGTGCCTTATTTTGAGGTGACAAAGATTTAGAAATGGAGGAGATACCCATCAGTTGGGCAATGGATGAACAAGTTGTGGTATATCATAGTCATAGATTATGATTGTGCTATAATGGTTAGCAAGTTGCTTTTGGAAAAACCTGGAAAGTCTTATACGAATTCATGTAAAGTAAAGTGAGAAGAACCAGGAAAATATTGTACATGGTAATAGAAGGATTGTTGTTATAAATAGTATAAACAGTAACAGAACAATTATCAAATGTAAAAGATTTGCTACTCTGCCCAAGACAATGATGCAAGACAATTCTAAACTACACATGATGAAAAATACAATCCACTTCCAGAGAGTGAACTGATGAACTTCGAGTGCAGATTAAGGTACACTTTTTTCATTTTCTTTATTTCTCTTCCTTTTTAATTTTTTTTTTAACAGAATAGCTTGGGGCTTATGAAAGGGTATTCAGTGTTTTGCTCATAAATGTTTAATATCCAGGTTAAGAGTAGGGAGTATACTGTTTTAACATACTTGTAAGTTAAATTTGGATGATTAACCTTTCATCATCACTTTCTTAAGTCTAGACAATAAAAAACCCAACAAATCAACCTCTGATTCATAGCATTTTTTTTTAATTACCAAGGTGTAAATGAATGCTTACTATGAAAATTTAACAACTGGCTCAGAACCACATTTGTTTCCAATATATGCCTAAGATGGCTATGCTTTCCTTCCTCCTTTGACCCCAAAACTACACTTCCCTTCATGCTGATACCATGGGTGAAAGCCCCAGATAGTCTTCAGTACTCCTAGATATTTAAAGGTCAGGGAAGGAGATAGTTATTGTAGGAAATGCCTTAATGAAAGTATATGGGGATGACTAGAATCTGAATTCTCACATCCCAAATAGCAATTAGATCCTATTTTGATTAACACTCAGAAGAAATCTATTATCTTCTATTCATAGAGTCATCAAATGTTGGAATTGGCAATCTGGCCAAAATCCCCACAAAATAAAAGAAGTCTCTGGCAAGTGTTCCTTATAAGTGGTCATCTAGTTGTTTCTCAATGTCTTATTGCTAAATGATTCTTATTATTGGAAAGGCTTGCCTTCTACTAAGCTGCAGTCTCCCTCCTCAGAACCCCCATACACTGGTTATAGTTCTAAGTAATGATATAAAACAGAGTAATTTTCTTTTTTCCAAATATTTTAAAGCAGCTTAGTGAACACGCCCTCTCCCACCTCACATGACCAATGTCTCCTTTTTTCCAGGATAAATGAAATTATCATCTCAAATCAAATGAAATTCAATGAGATAATATTTTTAAGCACTTAGCACAGCACCTATCACATAGTACATACTTAATAAATGCTTCTTCCTTCCCTTTCTCCCCCTTAAACATTTCTAGTTCCTTCAACTGATCTTCCTAGAATAAGACTTAAATTTTATATCATTGGTCTAGGGACCTCAGGGGCCATTTAGTTCAATCCCCTCATTTTCAAGTTCCCTCTCCATTTGGGTCGATATAATTGAGGTGGTCCATGATTTAGTTCCCCCAAAATACCCCTCTATATGAAATTAAAATATAACATAAAATCCTTGTTTGCCCTCAACTGAAATATTTTATTTGAGCCAGTAGAAATTCTGGTTCTTTGAGTTTCTATAATCTCTCAGGATAAGCTTAGATAAGCTTAAGACTTCCTCCTGGTACATTCCATCAAGAACTCCCTACAGCCCTATCAGCTAGTCCCATAAATAGACCTTCTAAACACATCTTCCACAGAGGCGCTCAGCAAGAATCTCCCCAAAACTCATTATACCATTCTAGGGGGAAAAATAAAACATCATAAAACAGAAAAAATAATCCGACAAAATATAATTTGTTTTGTTTTTTTTTTAAAGGTTCTGGTTTCAACTTTGTATCTAATCTTTTCCTTAGAGAACTCATATTTATCTTTGTTTTTCACATGTTAGATGAGGGACAAAATAATTCATAGCCCAGAACCTGCCCATAACAATGAACAGCAATGATAAAAGTAGTATTATATAGCATTCTTTCCTTTGTTCTTCATGTATCTCTTACTGCGTTTGCATAAGGGTTTATGCATGCTAAAAGTGACTATGTGGTGGTGGAATCAACAAGGCTTATTCTCAAAAGAAAATTATTGTAAGTACAATATAGAAATGTTAGTCTATTCCCAATATTTAAAAGAGCTTTCCTCTGCAATGCTTTGGTTCTCAAAAGCTGAGGCAAAGCAACATGCTATTCCCCTTAGGTATATATAAATGATGTCAATTCCTAGGTAAACAAACACTAACTTTCAGAATTGTAGAAATCTGTCCATTTTCCCCAGTCTCATAGCAGCTCCCCCATGCAGATAACATCCCTAATCTTTTTCAGTACCTTTCAGAAATCAGTATGCAATCATTCCTCAAATTGAATTCTGGAATAATGGATTTGTTATCCACAGTTTTCTGGGAAAATGTGTTTTCCACTGAGGTGTTTGGGGAAAAGTTTGTTATACTTTCATGAAATTTAAGGGAAAAAAAATTATATGTGTCTGTGTGTGTGTGTGTGTGTGTGTGTGTGTGTGTGTGTGTATTCAAAATCCAAACTTTGTCCAAGTGGAAACTCCTGAATGGCAGGGCTTTGGAGCTTTCTAATAATTTCATATCTCCCTTCAACCCATTCAGAAAACTCAGTGAACTTCAGAAAATCATAAGCTCATAAATGTGGAACTAGAGGAGGATATTGAACCTAAATGATACAAGGTCACATGGTAGTAAGCAGATATTATTGAATGATATGAATTGTTTTTATATTTTAATTTAATAAGGTCTTCTCTGAGGTGAATTATAAAGGATTACGATATCCTTTACTTATACATTTAAGTCAATAAATTGTAAGCATTAGGACAATATTTTTCTTATAAAAGGAATCTGGAAGTGTTCTTTCTTTCTCATATTTTTAGAATAATTCGTGTAATACTGGTATGAATTGTTCCTTAAAAAATTGATGGAATTTTTTGTGAATTCATCAGGACCAAGAATCTTTTTTTTTTCCTTTCGAAGGTTCTTTACAATTAGTTCAATTTCTTTTTTCTGAGATAAGATTATTAAAGATTTCTATCTGGGCTTCCATTCATTTGGATATTTTATATTTTAGAGAGTTTCTCTTTATTTCTCTTTTGTTCTCGGTTTTGTTAACATAATAGGTTCTGATAATTGCTTTTATTGTTTCAGGTTCAGTTGTGATTTTGTATTGTTCATTTGCTATTTTGTTGATTTGGATTTCTGCCCTCTTTTTTGGGGGGGAGGGGGCAGGGCAATGAGAGTTAAGTGACTTGCCCAGGGTCACACAGCTAGTAGTTGTTAAGTGCCTGAGGCCGGATTTGAACTCAGGTCCTTCTGAATTCAGGGCCAGTGCTCTATCCACTGTGCCACCTAGATGCTCCCTTCTGCCCTCTTTTTAATTAAATTGGCTAAAAGTTTATCAATTTTACTAATCTTTTCAAAAAACTAGATTTCTGTTTTATTTATCATTTCCATAAGGTTTTTGGTTTCCAATTTATCTAGTTCTTCTCTAATTTTAATTTCTCCTCTTTTATGTTCATTTTATCTTTGTTCTACTTGTTCTATTTTTTAATGTCCACTTAGTTCATTTTTTTTCTATTTTTTTTCTATTTTATTAAAAATGTATGTAAGGATGTAGACACCTTAAATCAAACATGTTGAAAGGAGAACTCATTGTCTTTCCTGTTAGTCTTTTTCCCTCTTCCTTTCCCTGTTACTGTAGAAATTGCCACCATCCTCCCACTACCTCAGGCTTACAACTGGGAAAAATGATTATTTGTAACCAGTATTTTGGAGATTCAGACCTGACTTTCCCCATTCCAAAGCCTTTTTTGATAAGATAAAGTTGACTCTCCTTGGGCCTGATCAGGGCTATAAATCTCTAGGAATCTTGATAAGATAAGATTGACCCCTCTTAATTCTGGTAAAGGCCATAAAAATTTGGTCTAGGGTGAAGATTCCCATTATGTCCTGTTTAGGAGATAGACTTTTTGTTTAGATAGGAAGGCCTCTTTTCAAATGAGGAACTATTCACCTATTTGAAAAAAGGTATGTATTCTTTGAATAGTTAGACTGAATTTGGGTCTGGTCTGGTATTGGCCCTTCATTTTAATATTGTCTTCTTCCAAATTAAATTGACCAATCAGAGGCGATTAGGCATCTCTCAGGAACACCTCTTCAAAGATCATTTAAGCTGTGACCCTACCTCTGTTAAGGGTCTTTATACTCTGGACCCCACCACATACTCTGATCCAGCGACACTGACCTCCTGGCTGTCCCAACAACAAGACAGTTCATCTGTCACCTCTGGGTATTTTCTCTGACTGTCGCCCATGCCTGAAACTCTCCAGTTTCCTTTAAACCCCAACTAAATTCTCATCTTCTATAGAAAGTCTTTCCCAAATACATTTCATTCTAATCCTTCCCTCTGTTCATTACTTCCACTTTAGCTAGTCTCTAACATTTCTGTAATATATGTGATCTTATGTAATCTTCCTTATTAGATTGTAAACTCCCAAAGAGCAGGAATTATCTTTTACCTTTTTTTGAATCCCCAGTGTTTTGTAGAATGCCTGTTACTTAAAATTAAGTGATAGAAATGTTATTTTTCTTCCCTAAGGGTTGGTTTAACTGCATCCCAGTAATTGTGGTATTTTGTTTTGCCACTATCATTTCTTCCACATAATCATTAGTTCTTTCTATGATTTGTTTTTGCAAAAGTTCTATGTGGTTCTGAGATACATGTTTATTCTTTAGAAGGCCCAGTTAGAATAAGCAATAATTCCTTTATTTCTAGCTTCTCCATGTGGGGACCAATTTTTAATTGGGGAGTGTTAGCTAGGCGGCTTGCTGCAATATTGGGGCAAGGAAAGAGACCGGCAGCCTCCCTAGAAACAGAACAGGATTTATTTTAACAAGAATGAACTTAGGAAAAAAAAAAAACACACAAACAGGATCAGTAGGATCAAGGGAAAGGAAATAAAATGGGAAAAGGGAAATTATCCAACCTGAAAAGATACCACCGCCCAGGAATCAGCTGAGAATATGCAACAGACCTCCTGTCCTTCCAATGTCCAGCTAGAATGCCCGATTCTCCTCCCCCAATCCCAGAAAAACCCCACACAGCCCCAGCCAATGGGATGGCTGCTCTGACAGTCACATGACTGCCCTCACTAGCCTTCCAATCATCATAATTTTGCCAGGCCCATGCAGGCGTTGGTGAGTGGTGATGACATGAGGTGCCAGCTCCATGGCAATGGCTACAACCAGTGGGTGGAGCACTGTGCGGTTTGCGAAGCCCCAGGCCAGAGCACTCTGAGGCATAAAAACCTCAAATAATAATTAATTCTTTACATCCAATAATTTGTGTATTTCTATAGGTTACCTTTGATTTCTCTTTTTAATAGACTTATCCAAAACTAAGAAAAGAATATTGAAATTTCCTGTTACTATTGGGCTTATTGTCTATGTATTCTTGTATCTCAGTTAATTTGTCCATTACAACTTTGAATGCTAAATCAT
The DNA here is from genome assembly GCF_019393635.1 of Dromiciops gliroides. Classification (NCBI taxonomy): domain Eukaryota; kingdom Metazoa; phylum Chordata; class Mammalia; order Microbiotheria; family Microbiotheriidae; genus Dromiciops; species Dromiciops gliroides. Next base: position 628,820,739 of record NC_057862.1, on the reverse strand, counting down.
TTGGAAGATATAAATTTAATATTGATATTGCTTTTGGTTTTATTTTTGTCTATGGTTTCTTTCAGCATAACACAGTTTCATTGATTGTCCCTTTTTATGTTATTATTACTACTATTGGTATTTTTTTCCTTTGTCTGATATCATAATTGCAGCTTCTGCTTCCTAGTAATTTTTCTCCCACTCATTTTTATTCTGTGTAAGTATTTTTTAAATGTATTTCATATAAACAACAGATAGTGTGGTTTTGTTTTCTTATCAAACCTGTCACTCTTTTTCATCATATTGTATTGTTTAATCCATTCACATTTACAATTGTTATTTATGTTTACATTTTTTTCCTTTTTTTCCAAATTAGGAATTTTTGTCACTCTTTCTCTACATATAGTACTTTGTCTCATCAGTTATTTTAGCATAATCTATTTTTAGGTAACACCATTCCCACTCTCTTTCCCTCATTTCAACCCTTGCCCTAATTTGTGTTATACTTTTCACAAATTTTAAAGCTTTGCTTAATATTTAGTTCCTTTATATTTTATTCTTTTCTCTAATTATTTCTTTCTTTTCCCTTTTTCCCCTCAGTTAAGTGATCAAGTTTTTTTTGTTTGTTTGGTTTGGTTTGGTTTTTCTCCTAGAGGTAATCTGTGAATTCTTTCAATCAATAATTTGTTTTCTATGTTCAGAAATTCTGGGCAGTTTTCTTATATTTTTTCTTACATTATGGTATTTAACTTTGGTTCCAAAGGTTTGTCATGCCAGGGTGGGAGTGGGGATAAGCTCCCACTCTCTATAATATGCTCCAATAGCATGTGTCTCAAATAGCCTCTGACAACCGAAGCCCAACTCCTGGCCTTCTAATGGCAGAACTGTTTCCACTAACAGGAGAAGGGACGAAGGCGAGTCACTGGTGCCTTAAAACCAGTCGCTTTGGGCAGGTGGGGCTCCTTAGCCTTGGCAGGCAACTCGCCTAGGGGAAGGAAACCCTGATTTTAAACCTCTGCTGCCTTGCAGCTATGCCCATATGTGGGAAAGGCTTCTGGAGTTAACCCCGAGGAAACATCAGGAGTCAGAGTCCCTTAGGCAGTTGGATGTTGGACATCACATCCCTCTGGCAACTCCTGTGGCGGCACTGGTGCCAAACTGTATTGGCTCTGCCTCTCCTTTGGATCCACCAATGTCTCCGAGAGGAAAAACCTGCTGCATGGGCAACAGCTTGTTATCCATGTTGATCTGCCCAGGCCAGCTCCCTGGAGAGGATACTCCAGCTACTCCTCATGGGGTAGATACAACACGGGATAAGGCAGTTACCATTTATAAGTCACTTAGGAGCTGTGGTTCCCATATGTGACTCCACAGCCACACTGTGGCCTGTGGCTCTTCAAGGCGCTGATCCATGGTCGTCGGCGACTGGTGGAGGCCTACTACTATGGCATTTAACTGTTTTAACTTATGTTCTGCAGGGAAATCTAAAATCCTTAAGTTGTCCCTATACATCCTCTCTTTCATGAAGCTTGCCACTGCAAATTTTGTTTCTGTTTTTGTTTTTCCCCTATTCTGTCAAGTTTCTGCTGTGCAGGCCATAAATTCTACTTTCATGATTCTTATTTATCTTTTCAACAAATCATCAGAATCATCCTATTGTGGGCTGATGCCCTCTTGAGAATCTACAGGGTCATCTGCTTCATCAGGTATTGATACATTATCTTTTTTCTTATAATATTTATTCCTAGATATCTGAACTACTTTAGCTAATCTGGAGGTCATTTCCTCTTTTGTTATTTATGTCTTCCCTGTTGGTTTATACTCAAGGTCTTCAGCTGAGTTTTCTTCTTTCTTGTTAAGGGCTAAAATTCTAGCTAAACTGTCTAAAATATCTAATGAGTGGTCGCCAATAAATTATAAGCTTTAGCAAGAGTTAGACTTTTAAGCATTTATTAAGGAGAATAAGAATTTGGTAAAGAGAGAGAAAAAGGCCTAGATTTCTATCTATTAAAGGGAGAGCACATTTCTAGCTCCCTTCTCCACCAGAGTCCAGAGGAAAAGAGCGCGAGACTGAGCGCCAGTCTCTTCCTTCCTCCTCCCACTAGCCCGCATCACTTCCTGACTCCTGGTCTTGCCCTCAAAGACCTTCCCTTCATGGGCAGAACTCCTCTACAGTAAGTATCCAGCAGGTGGCGTTATTCCAATCGTTACAGTCCCCCCTGTTGTTCCTCAAGAAACAAAATGTTTCCTTGACGGAACAGTAAAAACAATATGATAACTATTGCTAACTAATAATATGTGAACAACAATATAGAAAAGGAAGAGAGGAAAGTTTTGTCCAGAGGGGCGATTTTTTTTTTTGTCCTCATGAACCGACGCTTTGACATTAGTCTTGCAAAGGGAGGGCCTCTGCAGAGAATACATGTTACAGATGGTGTATATTATAACAGAAAGAGAAAAAAAAACAAAAACAACAAATCAAAACTGTTCATTTAAAGTCTCTGAAAGTCTTTTCTTAGATGTCCTCTAGGTGTAGTCGTGGAATGGAAATCTTTTCAGGGGTTGAGGTGTGGATGCTGGTAATCAGCCAGGAAAACTTCCTACAAAATTGAGCTTAACACAACTTTAAAATAGCTTTGTCAATAATCAAATCAAACAACGAAAGTTCTCAAAAACATGTCTAAAGGAATTCAGAATCTTAGTTGTTACACATGAAACATATAATAAATCAAAAATTGAAACATTATTTAAAATTAATATAGTTCCCCCTTATGGAGGGCAATTGAGAAGACAATTGCTGCGATATTAATTATTAAAAATAATTTTTATCTTTGTTTCATCACTTTTTGCATCATCTGCCTAATCATCCTCATGCCATTATGAGAAATTTTAAAAATCTAATATAATTGGTAACAGGTGTCAAGGCCAAATTCAACACTGTTATTTATCATGACACCTAAGATAATTATGGGGGTTACCATAAAAGAACAGAGAAATGATGGGATTTGAGCATTCCCACACTTGAGCAATATGTACTGTCCATGCAGTATGCCAGGCTTAAAATAGGTGGATGGAATATATGTCCATGCCACCGAACATATTGGAGGAAACTGAGTCAGACTTAATCAGATGCATGGGATTGAGATGTCCATGGCATTAGGCATATAGGAGGGAGCATAGAAGCCAGGTGTAGAAGTGAGATGGGTGGGATGAATACTTCCAGCCATCTGTACAATATTGTGGGGAAAAATAAAATAAAATATTAAACCAAGAGAATCCAACCTCAACATTTGTCAAAAGCCGTTCCCTCGGCCATACCTTGACTTCATGCATGTCTCCCCTCATGTGACAGTTCAGTGTCTGCTCTTGCATATATTCCTCTTGTGATTGGATGGCATCTTGGCCAACTGGCATCTGATAACTCAGAATAAAGGCAATTAATGTCTTAAATGATAAGTTCCCATAATCCAAGTCTCATATGGATTTAAAAATTGAGGATAATAAATGATTGCAAAAAATGTGAATACATATTGACTCAGAACACAATATATAATTATGCAACAATTTCAAATAATACCCCTTTTTTTTTAACTTAGTATACAATTACTTTTTTGAAAAATCTGAACATATTTAAATACAAGTTAAAGCACAACACAATCTCAAAGAAAACTTTTACAAATGTTCCCCTCTTTTTTTTTTTCGGAATATGCTTATCAAAAATAATACTTCTAGAATCAATTTACACTTGCCATGGCAAACAATTTGCCAGGGAAATGCTTTAAAGAGTTTGATCAAATAATCAGTTGAGAAAAAATAACAAAAACAAACAACTCAGAATATGGGAGCACAATACTCCTAGAATTAACATTGTATAATAAAATCAAAACCATCTTGCAATGTTTCAAAATTAGATAGACAAATGAATAGAAGAAAATACACATGGAACAATAAAATACAGTGAAATTCAAACTAAGGAAATCTAAATGAATATGAACTTAATATCAATAAGAGTATTATAAAATATAAACTTGATCACATGACTATAAAAAGCTTTTACAAATATTCTCCTTGTTTTAGAAACTAAGTATGACACAATCTCAAAAGCATGAAAATCTCTATGAAAATAAACCCATACCATTTATTTCAAAATGTATATATAATAGCATAGAAATCCTATGTAACCTCTGAACTGATACTATTACTCTGAGTGAATTCAGAACATTCTTGATTCCGATATCTAAAATCCCCAACACTCATATCAATACCTTGCTGCTTACTTCTACATTTCTGTAAAATATATACCCTTTCATGGCAAAAGAAGCAGAGTCTTGAACTATGTTGATGGTTGTCATTCTTATTCAGCTTAAGTTTTTCTTCTTTAACCCCTCTATATTGTCTGTCAGTCTTTCCACCATACAAATGCTTTATAAGATTACTAATTAAAGACAAAAGCAGGTTAGCAAAATTATGAACAAATCGAGCATATCTGGAATTTAAAGGGTTTTCTAAAGTTGTCTCAGAAGCACAGCCAGGCTGGGGAAGGGCTGAGCCTAAAGCTGCAAATGCAGGTAGAAAAAGTTGAGCATGCGCATCAGATCTCTGGACTTCCCAGGCAGGGGAAGCTATGGGCTTGGCCATAGGAGGAGTAGAGGGTGGGGTCTGGAGAGGAGGGGAGGGACCAGCACAATTTGAATCAGACTTGATTTTGAACTCAGGCCTGGATTCCTCTTCCCCCACTTTGCCTCCAGGTGCTAGGGGATTAAAAGCTTCTAGAGGGTGGGTCATTGCCTCCAGGCATGCAAAATTAAAGCAACAATTAGTGTTAGAACTGGGAAAAGCTGCAGGAATCTCTTCAGGTTTCTCTGAAAAAGCATGGTTGGGAGAGGGAGAGATATTTCCTTGTGTGAGTAAGTTGCTGGCTCTTTTAACAAAAATAAAAAGAAAAATAGAAAATCCACAAAAACAAAGCATTAACATGATCTTATCTCCCATTTGTCTGGTTAAACAGACCAAAATCAAAAATAGGATAATTAGGGAGTTTAAAAGGTCCATTCGAAAAAATTCAAAGGAAAACACAGCCAGTACACCAGTACTTAGCAGTTAAAGGGAGAGGGAGGGGAAATTTCTTACCCAACCAGAAGATCAGAAGAAGACTGAGGGTTAGCTTTCCTCTTCGTGGTCAGCCATCTGTTAAGGGCTAAAATTCTAGCTAAACTGTCTAAAATATCTAATGAGTGGTCGCCAATAAATTATAAGCTTTAGCAAGAGTTAGACTTTTAAGCATTTATTAAGGAGAATAAGAATTTGGTAAAGAGAGAGAAAAAGGCCTAGATTTCTATCTATTAAAGGGAGAGCACATTTCTAGCTCCCTTCTCCACCAGAGTCCAGAGGAAAAGAGCGCGAGACTGAGCGCCAGTCTCTTCCTTCCTCCTCCCACTAGCCCGCGTCACTTCCTGACTCCTGGTCTTGCCCTCAAAGACCTTCCCTTCATGGGCAGAACTCCTCTACAGTAAGTATCCAGCAGGTGGCGTTATTCCAATCGTTACATTCTTATAGCTTTATTCATTTCAGGCTCCCTGACACCCCTCTTCTTTTGTCTCTCATTCCTTCTCAGTTCTTCTTTTTTCTTGTTCCCACCAACCCACTGAAAAAATGTAACAAAGGATATTTTTCTACCTCACAGTTAAAAGTAAAATGTGACCAAACATTTGTTGTATGACTTATTTCCTACAATGAATTGTCCTTCAGTAGTACCAACATGTACTCATCATGGTATGATAGAAAGATTACTAAATTCAGCCGGAAGACCTGTATTATAGTGTTATATCTTTCATTAACTAGGTCTATGACTATAGATAAGTCACTACTCCTCTGTGGCAATTAGTTTCTTCCTTTTTGAAATATAGTGGTTTATCTGGGGTTTTTAATGCATTTAAATCATAATATGTGTCCACAGTATGACAGAAAATCCAAAATAGTAACTACTGTCCTAGGCCACGTTAAGAAACATGGAGTATCAAATTGGAGAGATGACAGATTTGTTATAATTGTCTTATCAAACAACATTTGGAATACCATATTCACTACTGGGTACCACCCTTTAGGAAAGATTGTGACAAGCTCTACCTTGAGGTTTCATTCAAGGAAAGAGCAACTGCCTTGGAGAAAAGTCAGAAGACTATGCCATATGAGAATTGGCTGAAGGAACTTAGGCATATATGTAAAGCCCTATCATTGGATAAGGCATAATAAATATTCTTTTTAAATATATATTTTATTTAGTTTATTAAATATTTTCCCAAAACATGAAAAAAATTAACATTGATTTCTCACCATTTTGAGTTCCAAATTCTCTCCCTCCCCCTACCTGATACTCCTTCAAAAGGCAAGCAATTTGATATCAATTATACATGGGAAGTCATTCAAAACATATTTCCATATTAGCCACATTGCAAAAGAAAACATAGACAAAAAATAAGAAAAAGAAAGAAAGTAAAAATTAGTATGCTTCAATCTGCATACAGAGTTCATCAGTTCTCTCTCTGGAGATGGATAGCATTTTTCATCATGGATCTTTGGAATTGGATTGAATCATTATCTTGATCAGAATATCTAAATAACTCTTTCACACTTGATCATTCTTACAATATTCCTGCTACTACATACAACATTCTCTTGGTTCTGCCCACTTCACTTTGTATTAGCTCATATATGTCTTCCCAAGTCTTTCTGAAACCATCCTGCTCATCATTTTTATGGTACAGTAGTATTTTATCACAATCAAGTACCATGACTTGTTCAGCCATTCCCCAAATCAGGCATTCCCTCCATTCCCAATTTTTGCCACCACAAAATGAGCTGATATATAGATATAGATATAGAGACAGAAATAGAGATAGAGATAGAAATATTCACAAATAAATCCTTTTCCCTTTTCTCTTATGTCTTTGAGATATAGACCTAGTAGTGGTATTGTTATACACATAGTTTTATAACCCTTTGGACACAATTCCAAATTGTTCTCCAGAATTATTGGACTGGTTCACAACTCTATCAACAGTGCATTAGTGTCACATTTTTTCTACATTCCCTCCAGCATTAATCATTTTTTCTATCATGTTAGCCAATCTGAGAGATATGAGGTGGTATCTTAGAGGTTTTTTTAAAAAATTTGCATCTCTTTATTCAGTACATAATATTTATTCTTGCAACTTGATACAGGGCAGAACTACAAACACTGAGTGGAAGTTGTAGAGTAAGAATGAATTTAGGCTTGAAACAAGGACATTTACAAAGTTGTACAAAATTAGAATGGTTTGCCTCGGAAGGAACTGACTTCTCCATCACTGAAAGCATGAAAGCAAAAGCTAGATAACTACTTGTTGGAAATGTCATAAAAGGGATTCCAATGCAGACTGGACTAGATGCCTCAAGGTCCCTTCTGACACCAAGATTCTTTAACCAGAAAATTTCTAGTCTCCTCTTGCTCCAATATCCTATTATTCTAAGGGGTTTGTATCTAACAATTATTTATGTATCTCTATCTCTATCTATCTATCTATCTATCTATCTATCTATCTATCTATCTATCTATCTATCTATCTATCTATCTATCTACACACATGCATACATACACACACACACACACACACACACACATATATATATATATATATTTAAATCAGATACTTGGTTTCTATAATCAGAAGACTGGATTTTAATTCAGAAAGCCTGCGTCCAAATTTTGGCTCCAATAGTTAATAGCTATGTAGACCAGAGCTAGTCCTTTGAACTTCTTTGTGCCTTAGATTTCTCATCTATAAAATGAGGATGATGATGTTTGCGCTATTTATTTCCCAAAGTTACATTGTGGCAAATTCTTTGTAAACCTTAAAAGTGATGAACAAAATGAATTATGATGAGAATGGTGGATGTTTTATACTCATAATATAAAGAGAAAATATTTTGCTTTAAACTTACATTTTTCAGTGTTATATTTTAAAGTCAGTTTTCACTTTTCATAAGCCAAAAGCCACCAGGGAAACAGAGCACAGAAACATTTCACCTTTCATAGGGTTATTATTTAATAGATTGAGAAACATCAAAGAATAAAGTGCTCTACCTATGGTCACACTAAAAAAATAGGCCAATAAACCTATTATCATAATACAGGTCAAATGCCACTAAAACAAATACCAGGCTAACAAAATCACTGTCAAAACAGATATTGCCAGAATTGAACTGACAGCTAACTCTACTCAAGCAAAACAAAACGCAAAAGAATAACATTTAAGTAGCTCTTTGCCATTTCTGTAATGGAATTTGATCTGTAATTCGCTTATTCATTCACTCATTCAATGAACATTTTATTAACTGAGTTGGTTTTGGAATTTGAAAACCTAGCCAGAGTTTGAATCCTAGCCCTGACACTTACTAAGCTGTATGACAATCAACAAATCAGCTCACCTCAATTTTCTCCTCTGTCAAATGTGAATAGCGATATTTTCACTGCTTAACATAGTAAGTGAAAACATTTTGTAAAAAAACTATAAAGGGATATAGTAACTTAAAGTGAAATTACTTTTGCTCATGACAACAATAACTGACATAGTATACATTGCAGTAGTCACTGGGGAGATATTAAGATGAATAAAAGATTTTTGCAAAACCTAGAGAAATAGAAATACATCATCATCATTATTATTAACAACAATCAGTGGCTATATACAGAGGTAAGAGCATAACTGAATAGTCAGGAAAACTTGGGTTCAAGTCCTAAGTCTAAAACACTCTCACTGTGTGACTCCTAGGGGTGTCAGTGCCACCCCCCCCTTACCTCCCCCCTTCCAACTCTGAGATTATAAATTAACAACAGATCTTCTTATTGGAACTGGTGGAGAAACCACAGGTCTAGACAGGTCACAGCCTAAGACAGTGCAGAGAAATCTGGGTTTGAGGTCAAGGCCAGAACTAGAATTCCAGCTCTGCAGCCTACTAACTGTAAGACTTCGAATGTACTAGGGGATGTTTAGTCTGATGAAGCAACTTGAAGGGACCTGATAACAATCTTCAACTATTCTAATAATTGTCCTAAGGGAGAGCAATGAGTTTTATTCTGTTTTGCCCTAGGAGTCAGAAGCAGAAGCTGAGAAGTTGCAAAAAAGGAACTTTAAATTCAATATCTAGGAGGGGAGAAAATTACTAATACTGGGGCCAGCTAGGTGGCACAGTGGATAAAGCACTGGCCTTGGATTTAGGAGGATCTGAGTTCAAATCCAGCCTCAGACACTTCACACTAGCTGTGAGACCCTGGGCAAGTCACTTAACCCTCATTGCCCCCCCCCAAAAAAAATTACTAATACTCAGAGCTATACAAAAATCTAACAGACTGCCTTAAGAGATGGTGAGTTCCACCTCTTTAAAGGTCTTTAAGTAGTGGCTAAAGGCCCTCTTGATAGGTGTATTAGAATGGACAATCCTTTCTTGTATGGACTGAATTAAGGAAACACTGAAGCCCCTTTCAGCTCTCAAACTGATTCTGTGATACCCCCTCAGGATTCACTTTCATCTGTAAAATGGGGGAGAGAGGAGGGTCTAAAAGTCCTTGTGAGCCATAATGTATGCTTTGTAAAGACATGATCCAGGCATTCCTAGAGATGGAATCCAAGTTTTAAAAAAATGGCAGATATCAAAATGTAAAGAGGAGACATTCAATTACCAATGCGATGACATGATACCAATTTTTTTCACCTCTCTATAATAATTTAATTTTTTTGGGGGGGGCAATGGGGGTTAAGTGACTTGCCCAGGTTCACACAGCTAGTTAGTGTCAAGTGTCTGAGGCTGGATTTGAACTCAGGTCTTCTTGAATCCAGTGCTGGTGCTATTGCCACCTAGCTGTTCCATTAGTAATTTAATTTTAGCCCATTTCTGAAATATGTTTTTGTTCTTCACCAAATTTCAAAGTTGTCCTGACCTATTAAACATTGGTGGTTGTTTTTTTTCAGATTTTTATTTTTTTAGGAACTCAAAATACATTATTTTGTGGCATAATTATAGCTCTGATTATCTATAAGGTAGGAAGAGTCAATCAGATGGTAAACACTTATTAAGCATCTACTACGTGACAGACACTGTGTACTAAGCACTGGGGATACAGGACAAAAGACAGTCCTTGCCCCGAAGGAGCTCACAGTCTAATGGGGGAAACAACATGCAAACAACTATGTACAAACAGGCTATATACAGGATAAATTGGAAATAATCAACAAAGGGAAAGTATAAGAATTGAGAGGTTTCTGGAAACATTGGATTTTAGTTCAAACTTGAAGAAAGCCAGGGAGGACAGGAGGCAGAGATTAGGAGGAAGACAATTGCAGGCCAGTGAAAATGCCTGGGGTCTAGGGATGGAGTGTATTGTTCAAAAAATCCTTCATTTATTCAACAAACATTTATGGTGTGTCTTATGGAGACAATGCACTATGTCTAGGCACTGAGAAAGAAATTTCAATGCAATATTGCTCCTGACCTCAAAGAATTTTACCATCCAAAGTAGTCAGATAAGATACTAGTTTAATACTGATTTGCACATAAGACAGATTTAATAAATGCTGGTTGAATAGGATAGACTAGGTAATTTTAGAAAATTATAAAACAATGCTTTTAAAGAGATGTGAAACATCTGCTATATAAGAAGTGAGGCCTTTGTTAACTGAGGTGAGTGTTGAGAGTAAATGGCATAAGGCTAAAAGGATGAATGAATGAAGGAAGGAATGGAAAAAAAAAACATTTGATCAGTACATACTATGCTAAAGATTGTGAATACAAATAAAAAAAAATCCAGACAGTCCCTGATCTTAAGGACTTTACATGGTAATATGTAGAGACAAGAATTATAGGAAGAATCAGCTCCAAAATAGGGAGATGGCAACATCCACAGGTCGGCAGAGCACAGTAGTAGGATGGCTATCAAGAATACTGGAGAGCCTAGCAGGAAGATGGATGATTGACCTATTATTTCTTAGGGCTCTGCTGCAAGGATAATGGTAAGGACAGGGGTTCAGAGGGCCCATTTAAGTTACAAGACTCATGAGATGAGAAGGGGGTAGAGGAAGACAAATGGGAAGCCTACAAATTCATCCCTTTACCCACCCACTCCCCCTAGCAGGTAGTCATAGCTCAGTACTGGGCCCCATTGAAGAAGAAAGTAAAGTACTCCTTCCCCATGGGGTTTCATCACCTGGCCATGATGAGCTTCAAAGAGAAAAATTATGAACTTTATTTAGAAAGGAAGAAAAAAATCACACAACATGTTTAAGAAGAGAAATGATATAACCAATTCGATGCATAAGAAATATTATTCTCCCATTAATATGAAAAAGACATTGACCATGATGCCATAGAAAAAGAAACTAAGTGGTGTTCCCTATAGAGGAGGCTAAAATAGAAAGGGACCCCAAAGACCATCTAGTCCCACATTTTTACAGAGCTGGAAACTGAGTCCTAGAGAAGATCACTGACTTGTCCAAATTCACAAATAGAAAGTGGTATAGTATCCAGGTCCTTGAAGCAAGGTCACTGGGACAAGGCTGTTTCTTCTACTCACACATTATCTTCTCTCTCTTTTTTTTAAAGTTCCACGTAGTACTTAACAGATCTTGCAAAAGATAAAATATAGTCATGGGTACATTCCATTGTAGGGGCTAGGGGTCAGCAAAATACTGCTGCTATATGAAAAAAAAAAAGACTAATTAAGTGCCATGGAAATCCCTCTTATGGATATGTGCTCAGCCAAATCACTGAGCATGGTGTTCCAGGTTCTCCCTGCCCCCCATCGTGAAATAATCATCCCCATTGTTGACGTGCTTAATTACTGAAACTAAAGGGCAATGGACAATGATACTCTATAATGCGAGTCCATATGGAGCACTATTCTTTATCATTAGGAAACTGCTTAGTTGTGTAGATCGCCCTGGTATTTCATACCTAGCGGGTATTAGTAGCCCACTTATCTGTTTTTCTAATGAGATGAATCATGGGGGGAATGGGGGGAGGAGCTGGGTTAATGTTCCAAGGGGACTAATTAGAATCAGGTGAGAGCTGGAGAAGGCAACTAAGGTGATTTCAGTCAGAGCCCATATAAAAAGCTCTAATTAAGAAGAATGATGGACTTTACTTTAAGACCCTGAGAGAATATAGGATGCTCAATTTAACTCCCCAACCTGGTGGCCACATCATGCCAGATTTCAATGTATTTTTAAACAAAAGGAGAAAAATACCTTTTTTTCCTGAGTATGTCAACGAGAGTAGAAGGTCAGGCTCAAAATGTTCATTTAATAACTGCTCACATTTGTAGAACACTTTAAGGCTTACAAGGAGCAACCTTTCTTTATATCCTCATCGATTTATGTGCCAGGCACATAAATAAATACTAGTTGACTGACTGATCCAATAGGTAGGGCAAGGGTCATTAGACTCATTTTTATAGATGAGGAAATTGAGGCCCAGTTATTAAAAACATTCACAGAGTGAATGGCCAAGCTAGGACTTTTAATCAATCCCCAAATCTAGGGCTCTTTCCTCTACATAGTTGCCTTCTTCATTTAGAATACAGAGCTAAGAGAAGGCATTCCATGGGGGGCAGCAAGGGCATATTTTATGAGGGAAAAGAAAGTGGACCTGACACTTTTTTTTCCCTTAAATTTACTTAAACAGACTCATTTTGTCATCTTAAAACCACACAAGATTTAAATTTATCACTTTGGTAAAATTATTGTTCCATCTTAAAAAAAAAAAAAGGTATACAAGGTATTTTAGCTGCAGGGTGCATATCTGGAGAAAGTGTTTCCTGCAGAGCTTCTCTGTCTTTCTACTAAATTAACCGCACAAGAACTGGCCATGTTACCATATGACATTTCGTTTTCTAATCTGTTTAATGCCATGGTTTGCACATGATGTATTCTGATGGGCTTTTATGTTTCAGATACTAAAAAAGCACATTATAACTGCAATAGGGAATCTTCTACAGACAATAGAACTTGTTATAAATTGCATTTTCTGACAAAAAAAATGCTGAAAAAATGTAATCTTTTCTTTTGTTCTCCCTCTCTGAGACATTTTTTACCTCCTGCATCCCTTCAGTCTCCTATGCCTAAGAAGCTTTCCTTTCAGATGGCTTCTGCTGCATATTCCTTGCTTATGTGCCCCATTGGAAATGAATTCAAATCTATTTTAAGGGAGGAAAATCGACATCACTTGGAAAAGCAGTCAGCATTTATGCGGTGGTAAGGCGCACACTAATACACTGGGAAAACTTTTGAACATATTTTTGAATCAAGTATGGATTTCAACTCTGTAATCCCTTTTTGTTCCTACTAAAAGTGGCATTGCTTTACTTTATCTCTCTTCTCCCAGCAGGTGCTTATGAACAGTTAAATTAGCTACAAAATAGCCGGAGCCGGCTGCCTCCACATTTCTGACATGTGGGTTTATGAAATGAAGAAAGAAATCTTTGCCATCTGAGCAGAGTGGGGCCATCACATATGGTTCTTTTGTCTTAAAAGAAGCTGCCAAGATTTATTTTAATGTAATGTCAATACACACATACATATGTGGACAGATGCCTAAGGCAGTGGCTTTATGCTATGCCCTTAGGTTTGGCCTTCAAACCCTGTGTGTCAAGACGGGATCTTTCTTCATTTCTAAAGGAGAGACAATTTCCCAAGTAATCAGTATTTTTCATTTGCCCTTCATGAAACAGGTTATTTGTCTGCTCTGGGTCTCAGTTTCTTCATCTGTGAAATAAAGGGGATGGACTAAATGATTTCTATGGATCCAGCTTTAAATCCTAGGAAGGAATTTCTATTTTTCATTTTTTTTTCCAGAAGAAACCACAGGGCACAAAGAAATCCTGGTGAATAGAACTCCAGAGGCTTCTGAGTTAGCAGCACCCCTTGCCCAGGATAAAGTAGCTTGTCTTTATTCTTCTACTATTATTACTACTACCTTTAAGTGGCATATTTTGATGGGTCTATGGGACTCAGTTCTGGGTCTATTCCACCTGGGACCTTGTGATATTTCTATGTTTGATTTTTCTCTTTCAGAATATTATAAGCATCTTTATGATTCATATATGCATATATATTACTTTTCTCTACTGAAATGATAAAATTAATTAATGATTTGTATCAATGCCTATGTACTATGAACACCATGTTTTTCAATGACCTGGTATCTGGATTGCAAAATGCAGTGTGGTGGTGGTTGGGGGCAGGGAGGAGAGATGGAGATTCAAGACCACCCCCCAGTCCTGCCTCTGCCACTAATGTGTTAAGAGACAGTAAGTAGATAGAGCACAGAGACTGGAATCCAGAAAACTTGAGTTCAAATATGGCCTCAGAAACTAACTAGTTGTGCGGCCTTGGCAGATGTACCCCCCAGGTTTGTTATGAAGATCCAATTGACTAATATTTATAAAAGCACTTAGAACAGTGTCTGGCACATAGTAGGCACTTAATAAATCATTGTTCCTTTCCCTGCTCCCTTCCCCTTTGAAGGAATGACATCGCCTTTCTACACCTCAGCTTCTCCTCTACAAAACAGGACTAATAACACTTGAAGAACAGCATAGAGTTATTTTGTGGATCAAAAATAGGTAGATAGGGGCAGCTAGGTGGTGCAGTGGATAAAGCACCAGCCATGGATTCAGGAGGACCTGAGTTCAAGTCTGGCCTCAGACACTTGACACTAGCTGTGTGACCCTGGGCAAGTCACTTGACCCTCATTGCCTCACCAAAAAACAAAAACAAAACAAAACAAAAAATAGATAGATATAGATAGATCTGCATACCTAAATTTGTTTAGAGAGACACATATATATGCATGTGTATATATATATATATAATATACACATATATGTATATAGCACTTTATCAGCTATTAAGTGGTACATAAATGTGAGCTCTTATTACCATTAGAGTTGGCATTACGCATTCTGTTTTAAAGGAAAGGAAAGAGGCTTAACACTGGAAAATGGAAATCGATTATCATTTATCTGTAGGGGGAGGGAGGGATCCTTTCAACATTTCCCTTCAAGACCAGCCTGTCAGAAAGTGGAATTTACCAAAAATGTGTTTAGCATATCGGTAGCAAATGTACATTACCATGAAAAAGGTTGCATATGTAACAAATTAATTCCCGATGTGATATTCAATTCACCACATGGCACAAAGGCTATAGATGCTTCTTGGGCTTGAATTTAATTCCTTTTGCCTATTCCATTACTGTCAGAAATCCTCATTAAGGTTAAGACTGAATAAATAATAGGGTGCAATTTTGAACAGCCCATCAGAGGGCATGTCCAGGGGATGTGAATGCCAGAAGTACTGTATCATGCATGATTACTCACTCCAGCCAGTTTTCTATTGCCAGGGAATAACAAGATCACCTTCTCAGTATTTCAAGTGGAAATCCTGGCACATTAATTTTCCTTGTGGTATTTCTTTGAAATGCAAGAAGGTAGCACTTGGTGACCAATGCTCCGGGGAGGAGAAGGAAGTGTTTTCTGCTTGGATGAATTATTCCCTCAAGATGAAAAAAGAAAGCCTTAAAGGAAAATGCCTCATTTGCAAGTTGTCATTTGGGAACAAAGCATTAATGGAAGAAGATAAGTCCTTGAGGGAGACTATGAACAACACACTCTTTGGGGAAAGCTAGAAGACATTGCCACCACTGGCTATGGAATCCTTCGAGGATGATGGATTGAATAAGGAGGCAACCTCCCTGATGGCTGAGGGGGGATAAAAGACTCCCTCCCCCTTTCTGCCTGACAGGAGGTCAACAGTTTTCTAAGAGGAATTATTCCTAAGGGAAAAGTAGTTTCCAAAGCATCAAAACACTGAATAAGCATACTTTGGTATTTCAGAAGACCCGTGATTTCACTAGCATTGGCAGTCCCTTCTTCAGTACAGATCCCAAACCCACTCTGCCTTGATAGATGCACTTTGGGGGTGGGGGTATGGGACAGTGTGCTATAATGCTACTGCACTGGAAGCCAGAAAATCTGGGAGTAAGTCTTAGCTCTGCCATTTACTATTATCTGATTTGGATCAAGGCACAGGATCCTTGAGTTTCTTTTTCCTCATCTATAAAATGAGGATTAGGGGCTCTTAACCTTGGATAGATAGATTTCAGGACACTTCAATGGAAAGAAACAAATTATCTTTACTTTCACTAACCTCTAACTGAAATTTAGGATTTCTTTCAATAGTGAATGTTGGTAATAATCCACAGGAATACTGGGTTTACAGGCAGCTAGGTTGCTCAGTGGAGCTTCCTGGAGTCAGGAAGACCTGAGTTCTAATGCAGCCCTACATACTCACTAGCTGTGTGACTCTGATCTGGTCACTTAACAAACTCTGCCTTAAACCACTCTAGGAGGAAATAGCAAACTACTCCGGTATGTTTCCAACATGGGATCACAAAGAATGGGACACAACTAATGACTGAAGAAGTGTTGAGTTTCACCAGATTGCCAAAAGGGCGTATGACACAAAAATTTAAGAACCTCAAGGTTAAAAGAACCCTAAAAGTAACATATAGCTCTGACATTCTATGATAACAGGTATTGCTATGGCTAAAAGAATCATCCCTAATAATCTGCCTTCTGGTGATGAACCACTCTGCTCTTAAATAGACCAGTCTCTGAATCACAGAAACACAATCTCAAAGGAGATATTTACAAAGCCCTTGGCACATAGCAAGTGCTTAATAAATGCTTATTCTGTTCCCCCTTCCCTTCCTCACTCAGTCATTACTCAAGCCTTTCAAGTTCAGTAGAACCTGGCACAGCTTATTCTCCAAGCCAGTTACCTCCACTGCAAGAGGACTTTGATAGAGAGGAATAAGCTTGGCCATTTATCCAAAATTCAGAGTGGAATCTACACATAGTAATTACATTGTTTCATTGCAGAAAGTAAAGTCACCAAGGAGACTGAGGTAGGTTGGTCACCTTTGACTATTCCTATGGAGCAATATCAATATTCTGGGAACCATAATAGCCAGAAAAATAACAAGCCCTGGCTCATGAAAACATCTTGTTGGCATAGTTCTGAGCCCCTCTTTCTTTCTATATTATAAATCTAGATAGTATTATGTAAATTCATAATATATTAGCATATGTAATGTGTAAATATATTATCAGTACATACAAATATAATTATGTATGCATGTATGGCTAATAATAATAATAGCTCACCACTTTATGGCCCTTACCAGGCTAAGCCCTTTAGAATTGTTGTTTGATTTGATCCTCACAGCAACTCTGTGAAATAGGTGCTATTATTATCCCCATTTTACAGATAAAGAAACTGAAGTGAATAGAAGTGACTTGACCAAGGTCACATCATTAGTAAGTCTCTGGAACTAGATTTGAATTCAGATATTTCTGACCTGTACACAATCCTCTACATCACTTAGCTGTCATAATTGAAACAATGCATACATACACCCACATAAATATGCATGCACATATATGTACATATGTGTATATAGTATCCAATATACCTATATACACACATATATGTACATAGTATATAGTATGTACTGTACTAGATACTAAACTATACATCACCATCCCAGTCATGCCTGATTCTTCATGACCCCATTTGGGGTTCTCTTGGCAAAGACACTGGAGCAGTTTGCTATTTCCTTCTCCAGCTCATTTTACAGATGAGGAAACTGAGGCAAACAGGATTAAGTGACTTACTCAAAGAGATAGTGTCTGAGGCCAGATTTGAATTCACAAAGATGAGTCTAACCAACTCCAGGCCTAGCACTCTTTCTACTTCATCACCTACATAAACTATATGGATTTTTCACTAATGGGTTGGTATGAACAATGATATCTGTTAAAAACTGGAAAAGGCTACTCAAAAAATAGTGCATTTTATGTGAACACAGGGCTTGAAGCAAAGACTACTTATATGGGCTAATTTAAAGGGGATTATTGCTCAGGTGTAGACTGGCCCAAGTAAACTCTGAGGTCCCTTTAGAATTCTGAGATTCAATGAGTCTCTGTTTCAAGGGTCATGGTGAACACATCACCTGGGACATGACATCTATAAATGTGAAAACTACTTCTTGGAAGGGGCACTTCTGACTTAATAACTACCTCACCCAAATTGAAGAATGAAGCAAAAGAAATGGCAGTGAGGGGATGATGGGACACATGGAGAGAGAGGATTGCACATCCAAAAACTATGAAAATAAAGGTTAACCACAGAGTACCCTAAACAAAACACTATGACTTATTTTCAGAATAGCCTAAGGCCCAATGGTTCATAATTGTAAAGACGTGGATTGGTTACACATTTTATCACTTAAGGCAAATCTGCAATAACCATTTAGCCTGGAGCTATACTATAGGCATTTAGTTAGCCACTGTGCAGTTACATTTTTAAAGTCTAGTTCCTAAAATATTGGGGGAGGGGGGAAAGGGAAGAGAGAGGGTACAGTTGATTCTTTTGTTTTTATAGGAAAAAGTGAGTTTTAAGATTTTATCGAACTCTAAATTTGACCTGTCTCTGAAGCTAGAAGGCACTGGAGGGAGTGAATCCACAAATCCTACATCTTCCATATGTTAGCTGTGTGATATTGGGGAAGTTATTCAAATTTTCTGATCCTCAATCTCTTCTTCCATTGTTCAACGGTTTCAGTTGTGTCTAACTCTTCCTGAACCCATTTGGTGTTTTCCTGATAAAGATACTAGCTCATTTTTTAAATGGTGAAATTGAGGCATTCTGGGTTAAATGACTTGCCCCAAGTCCGACAGTAAGTATCTAAGACTAGATTTGAATTCAGGTCTTCCTGACTTCAGGTGCAGGATTCTAATTACTGAGCCCTCTAGCTTTCCCTGTTCTCTTTCATATGTAAGTCATAATTAAATTCTAGCTCACTATCTCTTTTCCTCCCACTGACAGACCAATTTCAGTCTTTGGAGTGTTTTTCACCTATATCTTTGCTTTATACTCTAAATGGGTGCTTGCCATAGGAACATATAAATTTGATCAAGGGCAGCTAGGTGGCACAGTGGATAAAGCACTGGCCTTGGATTCAGGAGGACCTGAGTTCAAATCCAGCCTCAGACACTTGACACTTACTAGCTGTGTGACCCTGGGCAAGTCACTTAATCCTCATTGCCTCACAAACAAACAAACAAACATATAAATTTGATCTCCTTCTAGGTTTGTCTTAGAGTAATGAAGTCTTTTGCAAGCACCTAGATCAAGAGGTATAGAACATAAAAGATGCTTATTACATGCAATAGTAAATACAGAAAGGACTTATATATAAATCCATAGACAGTCTATGGAATTTGCCCCTCTAGAGAACCCCACTTTGCTCAGGAAGCTACGCAATTACTGCATTTAAAGCAGTATCCTCGGACTACGTTCCCAATCCCAGGAAGTGCAAGAACTCAAGTTCATCAGGAAGTAGATCCCTTCCTCCCTCCTTACATCAATAGATTATTTGACTCATAATACCAGTATAGAGCAAGGCCAAAGTTTTCTCCTCCATATTTTTATCTTATTTCTTCCTGGTTCTACCTCTAGTAGCTACTAACTTGAACCAGGAAAGACTCACGTTCAAGCAAACAAGTAAGGAGCATTTTTTTTTTTTTTTAGTGAGGTAATTGGGGTTAAGTGACTTTCCCAGAGTCACACAGCTAGTAAGTGTTAAGTGTCTGAGGCCGGATTTGAACTCAGGTACTCCTGACTCCAGGGCCGGTGCTCTATCCACTGCACCACCTAGCTGCCCCAGGAGCATTTTTTAAAGCACCTACTATGCAACAAGCAACAAACAAGCTATGCACCAGGACCTATGTCAAGGGCCAAAGACAGAAATGAAAAGAATTAAATAATATATGCCCCTCAAACCACATTCTAAGTCTTTTCTTTTCTTTTTTTTGTGGGGCAATGAGGGTTAAATGTCTTGCCCAGGATCACACAGCTAGTAAGTGTCAAGTGTCTGAGGCCACATTTGAACTAAGGTCCTCCTGAATCCAGGGCAGGTGCTTTAACCACTGTACCACCTAGTTGCCCCCCATAATCACAATCTAATAGGGAATATAAGAAGTATATGCAGAATAAAAATGAAGAGGAAAAATGCAAATGAATACAAAGTAAATATAATTTAGGAAGGAGGGCACTACCACTTGAAGGTATCAGGAAAGATATCATATAGAAGGCACAGTCTCAGCAGCATCTCTAAGGAAGCAAGCAATTTTATAGGCCAGAAGTGAAGAGGAAGTACACTCCAGGAATGAGATCTGGTCAGTGCAAAGACATGGATAGGACATGGAGGGTCCTATATGA
Source organism: Dromiciops gliroides (assembly GCF_019393635.1). Lineage (NCBI taxonomy): Eukaryota > Metazoa > Chordata > Mammalia > Microbiotheria > Microbiotheriidae > Dromiciops > Dromiciops gliroides. The sequence goes on along the minus strand of NC_057862.1, from coordinate 628,800,388 downwards.
AGAACTGAGAGAAGACCAGTTTGACTGGATCACAGAGTATGGAGGAAAGAATAATATCCAATGCTGCTGGGTCATGAAGAACTTTAAAAGCTATTCAGGGGAGTTTAAATTTTACCCTAGAAGCACTAAGAAGTAGGGGGAAGGGAATAAGCATTTATATAATGACTACTCTATGCTAAGTACTTTACAAATATTATCACATTTGATACTCACGACAAGGTAAATGCTAAGGCTAACAGAGGTTGTCAGTTGCCCAGGGTCACAGAGCCAGTAAGTATCTGAGGCTGGATTTTAACTCTGGTCTTTCTGACTGTAGGCCTAATCCTCTATCTGCTGTGCCACCTATTTGCTTGCTTTATATCATAAGTAGCATTTATCTAGCACTTCAATGTTCACAAAGCCCTTAACAAATTTGATCCTCACAATAACCCTGGGAGGTAGGTGTTATTATCTCCATTTTAACAGTTAAAGAAACTAAGGCAGAGAAAAGTTAAGTAACTTGCCCAGAGTCACATAGCTAGTGACTTGTAACTGCTGTGGTGCAGAGGCACTAGCTTTGTTAAGTAAGGAAATGTGGGGAGGGCACCACTTTCTTGCCAATCTCAGGCCCTAAATCTTGATATCCCCAACACAGGAAGAGGGGGCAATCAATGTTGTCAAATGTAGCAGAAAAGCCAAGAAGAATGGATAAAATACCAGATTTGGCAATTTATACAGATCATTAGTAGCTTTAAAGAGATCTTTTTTCAGTTGATGTCACCAGGTGGTAAGAGAGGGTCCTGTTTGGTGCTACCCTGGCTGATGCTGCTGCCTTTCATTCTTCTGCTTCATTTGGTTGCCATGCTGGATATGTGGGCAGTGGATAGGCCACTGGACCACTGGCTTTGGCCAGGACTTCCTAATCTTTCTCTCTGTAGCTTATGCTTTTATTTTTGCAACCCTTTCATGTCCTGGGAATGAAACTGGGAGCTGCCTTTAAGAAAGCAGAGACAATTTCCCCCTCCCCCACTCCCAAATGACGTGTAAAGGACCATGCTTAGGAGGAATGGAGGAGACCTCTTGACACACCACAGCTGCGAGTCACGGTGGGTAATGTTCTACTTTTTAAAAAATATACTTTTAACTTTTGGAAGCTGTTTTAATTTAATTAATTTTTTTTTTTTTTTTTTTTTTTTTTTGCGGGGCAATGGGGGCCAAGTGACTTGCCCAGGGTCACACAGCTAGTAAGTGTTAAGTGTCTGAGGCCGGATTTGAACTCAGGTACTCCTGAACCCAGGGCCGGTGCTTTAACCACTGCGCCATCTAGCTGCCCCCTAATTTCATTAATTTTTAAAATTGCATTTTATGGTCAACAAACACCATATTGAGCTTTTTACTCTTGAGTCTAAATTCCTAAACTGGCCAAAGATAAACCTTATCTATGAGTACTCCTTCCTTCCTCTCTGTCTCTGTCTCTCTCTCTGTTTCTCTGTCTCTTTCTCTGTCTCTCTCTGTCTCTGACTCTGTCTCTGTCTCTGTATCTCTCTCTCTCTCTCTCTCTCTCTCTCTCTCTCTCTCTCTCTCACTCTCACTCTCTCTCACTCTCACTCTCTCTCTCTCTCTCTCTCTCTCTCTCTCTCTTTCTCTATGTCATAGCAGAAGCCTGTTGTGAACAAAAGTGAACTTTAGGTTAACTAGATCTAGAATTTTAGTTAGTTTTCTGGTAACAAACATACGTTTTCAGTTATATGGGAGACCAATTCAGTGATACAAAAAACTCCCATGCATCCTGATAGGCATACTTCCAAATTAATTTGAGATGCTGATAAATGAGTATTTCCATGAATCCAAGCTGTCTTTGTAAGCACTGTCCTTGTAGCCTTTCAAACCATAATCTCCTCAATCAATAGCTCTGAATGCTTGTTCCCCTTTTTCACTATGAATATACTGAGCTTCTTTTAAGTTATCAATTAAATCATTGTCTTCCTCAGCACTCACCTCCTCCCATGATGATAGTCAAATGAATAATTTGAAAAACATTGGCAGAATATGTCCAAGGAGCCAGTGTAAAAGGACTTTTATTTTTCTTTCAACAGAGCATTAAATCTCAAAAAAAGAGGTAATTCTAAGCTTTTGCATGAGTTTACTAAATGTCAAAATATGCCCTTGCATTTATTTGCAATTTTGAAGAGACTATTGCCCCTAAGGAGAATGAAGATGAACTGTTCTTACATATGAGGCAAATAGAGACCACAGGTGAGTTTTTGATCTTTAAAAATTATGCCTTTAAGGCATAAAAGTGGTTAATGTATCTGTTAATAACATATGAGGTGAAGTGGGCAATTTAAATGGAAGCAAACACTAATACACTAAAGGTAGAAAGGATGATAGCTGTCACAGAGGTATCTCTGAGTGTTAAACTCTTCCAAGATGAGGATAGTGTGAGAACTGACGTTAGGAGCCATAGACTAGGAGAGGAATCCAAGCAGGTGGTGAAAAAGCCTCAGGTTTATCCTATTACTATGTTCATCCCATCCCCAAGATGTCACTTACTAGAGATTAACTTTCTCTAAGAAAGGGTCTGAGGGTAGGTGGGCTTTTACCACCAACAAACAGGTAGTTTCAGGGGTGGGGTAGGGGGAAATGTGAATCATTAGAACAGCAGCTAATAAAAGTAATTGGGAGCTTGTTTTCTCCAGTTCAGTTACACCACCTAAGAAAACTTAGAGATTTGGTCTTGCAAAATCAGCTGAATCAATTGGAAGCTCCAGATGTTTGTTGCCTTTTGTCCCTTTTCAGATACATAAAGTGGGGAGTTCTGCTTACTTCTTTCCACAAAAATGTTCTCAATAACCATATACCAGTTGGAGGACAAAAAGTTGTGAGGGGGAAGTGTGATATTTTAAAAAGTGATGGGTTTGGTGCACTACATTTATAGCCCCTCCCCTATGAACTCCCCTCCTTATTATGACCATCCTGCCTTGGATGAAATTAGCTTCTTCCTCTAAGGTACAATGCCATCAAAATTGTGCCAGACTTTAGCCATGGGCCATGCCTACCAGATTACTAGCCAGGTCTTGGCAGATCAGTTGGTAAAGTTTAGGTGGCAGACTGTGGCAATCTTAGCCCCCTGTTTAAGAAAAGATTATCCACACAAATAGGCTCTCTAGGGACTAGTATTAAGCCAACCATTCTGTCAAAAGAGTTGTTAAATGGATATATACATCCAAGATTGTGGTCAGATGAGCCCCTCAAATATCCGTGCCCTTCAGGAACATGTGACTTTACTGAAGACAAGACCCTCTAATCCTAGTCCCAATGTTTAGCCACCTCAGCTAGCCTCACAGATTTTGAAATACATTATTCTGCTTAGTTCACTGATTGCTTTATTCAATAGTAAACATACACAACTGAACCTCAGCAGTCGTAGATCCAACTAGAAACAAACATCCTGAGGAATGGGGGTTCTAGCAAGTCCTGCCAGTGTTCCAGACTGAATGGCTTGGAAAAGAGACTTGGGGGATGGGACAGACCAGATTTTTATTTATAGTGATCCCTGGGAGGTGGCCATGGTTAATGGTATGGAATCACTTACACTAAGAGGTCCAGATGCCCACAAAGTATCTAGACCAAGAGTTTTTGTACTTTTCCACCATTAGGACCTATTATAACCCTGTCAAGCAATTAATGCTCACAGCTTCTAAAACCCCTGTACTGAGCCACTCCACTTTTACTGCCTCATGTAGCCAAATCAAACCCTCTTATTTCTGGTCCAATAAACTCCCCCTTCCAAGCTGTACCTGAGCCTGGTATTTATAAGTAACTTTACTCCCAAATTCTCTAACACATCTATGTCTGATTAGGAATGCCCCCTCCCACATTCAGCACCAATTTCTATTCTCTACTGGGCCTGTTTTTTAAGATTATAAAACTTCCCTTTTTGAATCCCAACTTTGAGCATGTAATTTGCCAATATGACTCTCTTACCCTTATGCTGTTTCATTCATCTGTGGGGACAAATCTCTATCTATATTGACATATAATGTATTTTTTTCCCTTTCTTCCCTGCATAATAAAGCTCTTTATTGTGCTAGTGTTCTAAGTAGCTATACCTTATGAATCTTCAAACTGAGATCTGTTTTATCTAGAGCCATTAGGCCAAATAAAAGTCATCCTTTTCCCCCACTTTCCCCAAAACGTGGTTCTGGAAATATCTTCTGAGAAAGGGTTTGGATGGACTAAGAACTAGAACGATTTTAAAGTATTATGCTTTATAATATGGAGTAAGTTATGTCTTTTTATGATCATGGGGAATGGGAATTCATTTGGGAAAAAAAGGAATCCTTTAACCAATCTGTTGGCAATTTTGTGTCTTTGGATGGATGAGAGGATCTTTCCTTTCAACCTCGACAGAATAGTGGCCTTGTAGCATACAGTTCTTAAGGAGCCAAAATTTGATATCTATGATGATCTGTGTAAGAAAGGGCTGCTGGGCAGGGCAGCTAGGTGGCACAGTAGATAAAGCACCAGCTTTGGATTCAGTAGGACCTGAGTTCAAATTTGACCTCAGACACTTGACTCTAGCTGTGTGAACCTGGGCAAGTCACTTAACCCTCATTGCCCCCGCCCCCCAAATAAAGGCCTGCTGGGCCAGGGAATGTTGAATGGATACAGGGAGACACCCAGTATCAACTTAGGCCCAGAACAGGTTGCTTGCAAGAAAATTCTAAGCTACCTTGGTACAGATGACCTGGGCCCGGGATGAAGATCAGTAGTATTAGAGGCATCATTATGTATGTTGTACAACATGTTCCTGGGCCATTGTTACTCTTTTTACTTCAGAAAACCTACTAAAAATTACCCTGAATATCCCCTTATTCTTTTAAAAAAATGTTTATGCTGTTGTATCCCTTATGTGCTGCTAATCCTAGGGTTTTATGGTTATTTTGATGAAATAATTACCCCAATGGAATATACACTGGAAAAATATTTGTGTGGCAAACACTCCTTGCCACCAAGGAGTGGAATGTTGTAGGATATCTACTGTATACCATTTCTGCTACAACGCTCATCCTGTTGTTTCCTTTGGTGACTACAATGGGGACATTGCAGAAATGGTAGGTTGGGTTTTTGGACCACCATTCAGGAGTAACCAGCTTGGCCTGGCCTGACCTACCCTGCTCATGCAGTTCTGAGCATGGGAGCACATGCTTCCCCTTTATCCCCTCCCTTTTTACCCCTCCCACTTCTTTTTTCTTCCTATCTTGTATATAGCATACAGTGGCTCAGAGAGAGGTATACTAGACTGCTCCATCACGGGGTAGGAAAGCCATTTGGTTTTGTCTAATTTGTATATAAAAAGCCCAGACTAGAAGCAATTGTCAGAAGTTTAGCTCCTGTTGACTTTCAGGAAATGTTTTCCTGACTTCATATGGCCAGTTGCTATGGTGACTAGGAAATCAGGGAGGAGTACCAGCCTTCCATTTGAATCAATATACTTTTAACATTTGGAAATTGTCTTATTTTAATTTATCATTAGCAAAATAGGTTTTAATGCATTTTCTGGTCCATGGATGCCTTATTACATGAATCCCAAAGTCTGAATTACTTGACAGGCCTAGATTAGGTCTAGACAATCCCATGTCAGAAGCCAGATTGCAAAGGTTGTAAGAATGAATAAAACTTTGGGTGGGGGGATGGAGGCAGAAATATATTTAAATAGTGCCCCTAACCCCAGGTGTTTGAGAAGGGAGGGAGATAAAGGATAATAAAATGAGGGGGTTGATAGGATTCAGTAAATTTGTTTTGTGTTTTCTCCCCTTTAAAGGATATGGGATATTTGGGAATTTTTGAAGACAACTAAGAAAGAAAAAAAAAGAAGAAGAAGCTGAAAGGGAGAAGTGCATGGATTTAGGTACAAGCTGTTGGAGACCATAAGAGGGATTAGATCTACGTGAAGAGAGAGTTCCCAGGGACTAAGACAAAAGAAGAAAGAGTAGAAGGTGTCAAGGGGATTTTGTGGTAGAGAAAGAGAAAAGGGAGTTCCTGCCAAATGGTCAAAATTTCCTCAGGGAAGTAAGGGACAAGTCCTTCACTGAGAAATTGGAGAGGAGGAAAATGTGTGAGAGGCTTGCAAGAAATGGGCTTGGAACAGCTTTTGTAGGAAATGAGTCATGATGTCAACTGGGGAGGAATAACAGGATTGCCTTGCTGCAGTGAGGACCCAATGTATAACAAAGTTTTTACTTGCACACAATCAGCATGGCATTAAGACCTCTGTACAGTAGAATGTTAATAGGAGTAGAGGAGTTGGACAATGGAAGTCATTTGGAGCTGACAAGGAATGATTTGTAATAGGACCAGGGAATGAGAGATTTGAAAGTAGAAGGCAGTATGTAATAGAACTGACTAAGTATAGGGTAGATATTGTAAAAAGAGGTATGTTTAAGTCAGCACAAGGGTAGAAAAGTTAGTGTGTGATGAAGGAAAGAAGATATTGAGGTAGGCTGAGGTAATCAGAGAGGGGGGAGTCTAGGTGGTTACAGTCAGATAGAATGTCAAAGTTTTTTGTTTAAGGAGTATGTAATATGAAATTCATAATCATGGAATCATGAGACTGTAGATGAAAATAGACAGTAAGTGGGGGAGGTTAGGAAGTTTGAAAGAGCATCAGTATGGACATAGAATTCACCCAGTATAAGGAAAAGAGTTGGAGAGAAAAGGAAGATAGTGATCCAGGAGCTGAACACTTTGAAAAAGGAGGAAGAATAATCTGAGGGCCAGTAAATTACAGCAACCATCATCTGGATTTGGTGGAAAATTGTAATCAAGTGAACGTCAAAGAATGAGAGGGTACTTTGTGATGGCAATAAAGAAAGAATCTGGAAATAGCAAAGGGGAACAAGGAGTATTCTGACTACCCCTCCCAGGGTGAAAGTCTTAGAGTGGGGGGAAGGGGGATGATCAAAGATACAACCATTGCTGGGGAAGGTGGCCAATGTTGTCAAGGAGAACCCAGTTCTCAGGGATTTGATTCTCCTACCTCCACCAGGAAGAGCTAGTAGATAGGAGTGAAAAAGGTCTAAAGAATGAGAAGTTTCTTCAATATGGAATGGGAATTAAAGAGATCACAAGAGGTAAGGGTAGTTGGAGTGGGGCCTGGTTTAGAGTTACCGAGGATGGCAAAAAAAGGGAAGGATGGCTAATGGATAAAGCTCAGTTCAGTCTCCAAGTTTTGTGTTGCTAGGCAGGGCTTAGGGTATAGCAACTTAGACACCATGACCTGCTCTTTATATGTGGCTAGGGGTTTGAGGGAGAAGGGGAAGAATTGGGCAACATTATCATCCTTTGTACAATCACCCCTAGACTGCTGATCTTCCTCCACCATGACTAGAGAAAGGGGGTAGGGGTGGGGGAAAATGACAGTCATGCCTATGTTGTCTTCAGTGTTCTCTTTTTCTAATGTGGCTTGGTCCAAGAACTCTTCCACTGGATTCAGCAACAACTCTATGTACTCTGTTGCTGCTGTTCTGTTGCTACTGCTGCTTTGAATTCTTGTAGGTCCTGTTGTAGCAGCTGGCCTTGGAATTCTTCTTCAGCCTAGTCCAAAAATTACTTAAACATACTCCAATCCCTGCCCTTTCTGCAGAGTGCTGTACACCTTCTTCAGGGAAGTGTTACAGCTCTTACACCTCTTAAAAAGAGAAAGCCAGAGTCAGGGTCCAAATGCCTTTGGAATAGTTAACACATTTTCAGATTCTTTGTTAATTGGGTTCGCAGGTCCACTTAAAAAAGACATGAAGGTGTCCATACCAGCAGAGAAGTCCCCTGCTTTCAATCTTAGCAGTTAGGATAATTAAATTCCATTCACTTCTTGCCAGCCTCAGCATCAGGCAGTGGACCTCTCTCAAACTCCCACACACATGGCCCACCTCCAGTTGAGTCTTAATGACAAGGAAAAACACAACCTCTATATCCATTGTCCTTTCCAATTCCTATCATCATCACCCTTCCTCAAGTCCCATCCCCCATGATTAGGACTTGTCAATGCAAACTATTCCAAAGATTCAAAATAGTGCTGGGGGTGGTGGTGGAAGGATGCTGGGGGCAGCTACTGGCAACCCTGATATTAATAATCAAGGCTCAGGTCCCAATTAAATGTAAAACTAGGACATTAATAGTTCCAAACTGTTCAGTTCTGACATTTTAATGTTTCTTCCAGCTTTGATTTGTGGCTCTCTAGCTAGGTCTCTCATTGAGCTTTCCACATCGTAGGCAGGTATTGAGTTACTGAGTGAGGTCACTTGCCAACACCTTGTGCCTTATGAGGTGCAGCCAGGTGGTCCTTCGGGTCTCAGTATTCCAGCTCTGAGAAGGAGTAGGACAGGTCCCTGGGGAAGACAAAAACACAATCCAAGGGCTGAATCATGAACCAAGAGAATCAGGGGCTAGAAGTACTTGCACATGCACACACAATGATTAAAGAATTATTTTCAACTTCTCCAGGTGCTTCAGCAGCACTTCTGAGAATAAATGTTGGCCATCGCAGCCTCTAATTGAAAGCTTAAAGTGGACTCAGAGCAGATTGCCATCAGTGGAAGAAAAATGAATTTCTGATAAGAGTTTTGTAATTTTTATGACTGTGTTAATGACAAATGAAATGCTAAGCAATGAATATGGGATATTATCTTCACTGATTTGTCAGTTTTTAAAAAAATTTCCAAAGTTCACCCAGAACCATTAAAATATGAAAAAAATAAGGAAGGAGATGCATTTAGGATCATTGCAAGACTGAATATGGGTGGGAGGCAATATAGTACGGAAAAATTGAAAAAACACTAGGTTTGGAGATAGATCCCCTGAGTTAGAATCTACGTTCCCCTCATTAGCTTTATGATCTTTGAGCAAATTCATTTAATCTTTTTGCGCCTCAGTTTATTAATCTTCTGAACAGGCTCAGCCCTGAATTATTTGAACTGCTTTCCAACCTCCACGCTAGCAGCTTCCTTATTCTAAAGACACGTCTATCCTTGTGACTTTCTTTTGCGATTGTCGGGGTCCTTTCCAGATGTTTGTTTTGAGGAAGTGCCCATGCCAGTCCTACTCAGCTCAGGTACATACAAATACATATACACTTTCTCTCTCTCTCTCTTAATTATTTCCTATTGATCCTACATAATAGTTTGCACATATTTGTTTCCTTGTTGCCTCCGCCATTCAATTGAGACCTCCTAGAGGGGAAGGACTTTCTTTTGCTTCTTTTTGTGTCCCCAAAATTTAACACAGTACCTGGTACATAGTAGGTATTTAATAACACTTTATTGACTGACTGCCTCATGACCTTGCATCCCCTGGAAAGCTCTGATAGAGGATAAATCTGAGAAGGTAATATCATATTTCACACATGACAGAGCTCTTTTGGGTCAGTGGAAAGAGCACAAGACTAAGGTTCAGACCCATGTTCAAGTTCCGGTTTTAACACTAGATGTTAATGAGAACTGATAGAATCTGAGAACTGATAAAAAACCATTTTTTTCTTTATTTTTCCTGCTGTTATTTATTTTGAGGTGTGGCTAATATGGAAATGTTTAACATGACTTCCTATATATATAGGGTATCATTTCTTGCATTTTCAACAGGTGGGGGAAGGAATTCGGAATAGAAAATAAGTATTTTTTAAAAATCCCTATTTGTGTGACAGCAAGTCAGTCAAACAACTGATTGATTAAAAAGTGTCTCAGATAATGAAATGGATCCAGGATTTTCTCAGTTGGGGTATAGTTGCTAATGGCTGGCTATATCACCACCCCTTCCTACTTGGCAGTTCTTGACTATGTCTTCCCATCAGTCTTCCATACAGGACTAAGCCATTGCTCTATTTTTAAATAGCCAACAGTCAACTAAGCAAAAACTTGGATTACTTTTTGTGTAGGGATGGCCTTTTTTTCTTCTCACCAAACGTGCTTTGCGTCTCCAACATGACATCTCCACCCAGACCCCCAAAGATATCATCTTAATTTCACCCTTTCTTCTGTCCTTACTATTTGGGAATCACATCTGTCAACCCATATGAAAAATTCATGAGCAAACACATTTTGTTTACTGATGTGGGGATGTTCAAATTCATATAATTCTCTATTCTGTCATTCTCTTTCAGAGAGAAGAGGCACTGACAGAAATTTGGTGTCTGGGGTCAGGAATGAAGTTGACTAGCTTAGAAAACCTTTATTTCCTGCAAAAAAGCAGGCCTACTTGGTTCATCAGGACAAGTATTAGCATTGATGTTGTGCTAATGATTTTATAAATCAAGAGAGATGGTCATCGAGACACATCCCAATGTGTCATTTTGTTTTGCTTATGCATGTCATGGAGACAACATCCCAAAACAGATTCAGTCACAAGGAGATATTGGCAGAGAAGTGACATTCCTAATTCTAAATCATCAAGAAAATCATAATCTGTCTGGTTCTTTATGATAACAAAACAACAATGAAAAAGCACAGTTTTATTAAGTTAAGAATTGTGACTATGAGCTAAATTACCTGATTACTTATATTGTGGGAAAATAAATGTTTGAGACCATAATTAGTTTGAATTCAGGGCATAACTGTCCAAATCTTATAGTAAATTGGGAGTGGAAAAAAAAAAAGCCTCAAAACATGGTATATTTAAATAGGCCCTTGGAATGTAAAATGTTAGAGATGGTAGGGTCCTTTGTACTGAGCTCAAAAGAGGTGTGGGGTAGTATAAGTGGAGTCAGATGACCTGACCTTGAAAAGTCTACCTTAGACACTGAGCTGTGAGAACTTGAAGAAGTTACATAACATTTTAACATCTGCAAAATGTAGATAATCATCACTGCACTCTTTCACAGGGCACTCTGTGAGCTTACTAAATGTGTGTTATTATCATCAAACCTGATACCTTTATTGTCTCCTAGGCTTACAGATCTAGAACAGGAAGGGCCTTTGGACATGATTGAGCCCAAACCCTTTGTTTTATGGATGAAAAAAAAAAAAAAACAGACTCCAAAGAGCAAAAATGACTTTTGCTGGCTACACAGTGAGTACGATTGGTAGAGCTTGGATCAGATTTTCTTTGATGTTACAGTTATTACTTTTCAATATTACTATTTCAGATTGTGAGTTCCATGAAGGCCAAGACAGTCTTGATTTTCATAACACCATCTACAACTCTACAAAGAATATGTGGATAAATATGAATCAAATTGATTTTTATTATTAAAAAAGTAAACATTTAGGAATTAAATGTTCAAAATAAGTTCAATGCATAACTGCTTGTTCATCTCCCAGAAGCCCAGAATATATTAAAGAATATACACAGAAATATTTTTATATTGTCACAGAATCATAATATTCTTTAAGACTGAGTTGGAAGGTACCTCCACTGCTATCAACTCCACCCTAGATTAAAACAAGTAACCTCTCTATGACATCCCTAATGAGTGATCAAGCCTTGACTTGAACACATTCAGTGATGGGGAACTCATTAGGTATTAAGGCAGCCTGGTCTACTTCTAGACAGCTCTCCTCTCTAAAAGTTTTCCCTTACAATAAGTCAAATAAGGGAAAAATAAATAAACAAGTAAGTCAAATAAGGGGGAAAAACACAACCAAACAAATAAGTCAAATAAGGGGAAACATAAATCAAAAAACAATTTTTATCTTGTTGTTTTGATGGTGATAAGGAAGAAAACATAGAGGGAGTAGATTTTCTTGCACCCCAACCTAACTTCTTTAAATATTTGCCCTTCCTTCTCCCATGTGCAGCAACTCACCCCTTCTTATCTAGAGATCTTTATACACAAAATTAAAAATCAGCAGAGAACATTGGCTTCACTGACTATTTCCTGTAAGCAAATTTTGCAACAATTGAAATTGTCCGGGAATGGCACATTGCTTGTTTTTAACCATCTGTTCCATTTCCCTTAGCACTGATTCCCCTTTGTCTCCCCTTTGATTAGGTAGCTTGTTACAAATCCCAGCAAGTGTTCATACAGATTGTTAATAATTTCAGCTATTCGCTCCGAAAACCTTAGTGTTCCAGCCTGGACCTCAACACAAGGAGTTGGCAAGTTACAAACACATGACAGGGAGGGCCAAAAACTGGAAGTGCCTGGGTTATTTCAGACTTGGTAATAATTATAACATTAATAACATTAGTAGCAGCAACAACAATAGAAGTAATAGTTAACAGCAGTTTGTCAGCAATGACATTCTCATTTTTGAAGAAAACAATATGATTATAACTAAAAATAAAATACCTGCATTATAATGCAGGGAAGACTACACATCTTTGTCTCCAAAAAACAGATAGGGACAAGTGACAGGAGTGAGAAATACCTTCCCATTATCACTTCTGCAGTTTTGGGAAATTGCTCAGGGGTAATATAAGTAGCCACAGCCAACTGCCCTGAGGGAACCTCAATGCACAGAGTGATATTCACATGTTCTATCAGCGCAAGTCATATCAATAAGCATCTATTGTTATGTAACAAGCAGGGTGCAGAGCACTGAAGATGAAGGAGGAAAAAAAAAGAAAGAAAAGAAAAAAAGCAAAAATAGTCCCTGCCCTCAAGGAATTCATAGTAGAATGGGGTAGATAATATGACAACAACAATGTGCAAATAAGATATATATGGGATAATTTGGAGATAATTGCAGAGTACATTGCAGATTAATGTACATTAGCATTAAGCAGGATCAGGAGAGGTGTCTTACAGAAGGTGAGATTTTAGCTGAGACTTAAAACAAGCTAGGGAGTGGAGATAAGCAAGGGGCCTCAGAGAGAAAGGCAATGAGGTGACATATCACCCACATGTAGGGAAAGGGGAATGTAAAAGGTAACAAAGCCATCAACAGCCTACATGAAATTCGTGAGAAAAAATTACCCATAAGATAGCACTTCTAGGTAGAGCTTCTAGGGTGGGCAACACTTGGTAGAAGTAGCTAGGGAGAAGTGACATCTTCTAAGGAAGATTGGATTCAAAAGCTACTAGAACAAAATTGTGCAGACAGTGCTCAAAGAGAAGACCATTAAGACTAATGGAGAAATTCTAGGAATCCCCATTGGAGCCTCAGTAAGGAAAGTGCTAAAAGTGATGGAGGCTGCCCATATCAGAAAGTAGATTTGCTGATTAGCAAGTTATTGTGATTTTCTTCAAACTCTGTTGTAAATAATAAGAACTTGTTTATGTTTTTGAGCCTTTTAAGATTGCATGCTTGTATGGGGTGTGAGTGAATATACCAAAGAATGGTATACAAAGTATACAAAGCAGAGACCTAACACAAAGGTAACCACAGTGGCCATACTTTATATGACACTGAATGGTCTGTAAATTGTTTTGTAGATTACAATTTAAGAACTTCATTAAGAACCACAACAGATTAATAAGGAAGCTACGATTATCACCTTCTTATAAATGAAGACAGTCATTCTCAGCCATGCTGCCATCCATCTACAAATGCAATAATATTTTTTTCCATTGTACCACAACTATCTCTAGAACCAGGGCATTATAAGATTTCAAAGCTGGAAAGAATCTTAAAGATGATCTAACTCAATTACCTTTATTTTTCAGGTAAGAAAACTGTTGACTGGAAATATTTAGCTTGTTCAACATCCAACTAGGAAATTAACAATGGAAGTGTGATATACTGGGAAAAGCACAGGCCTTAGAATTAAAACATCTAGTTCCAAGTCCTGTTACTTGTGATGGTGATAATGAAGAAAAGGTAGAGGGCACAGATTTTATTGGACCCCAACCTAACTTCCTCAAACATTTGCCCTTCCATCTCAGGTGCACAGCAATTTACCCCTTCTCATCTAGAGATCCTTATACACAAAATTAAAAAATCAAAAGGGGTTAAAAATAAAAAAAAATTTAAAAATTTAAAAAAGGGGACAGCTAGGTGGCGCAGTGGATAGAGCACCGGCCCTGGAGTCAGGAGTACCTGAGTTCAAATCCGGCCTCAGACACTTAACACTTACTAGCTGTGTGATCCTGGGCAAGTCACTTAACCCCAATTGCCTCACTAAAAATAAAAAAAAAATTTAAAAATTAAAAGAAAATCAACAGGGGGCATCTAGGTGGCACAGTGGATAGAGCACTGGCCTTCGATGCATGAGGACCTGAGTTCAAATCTGGCCTCAGATACTTGACATTTACTAGCTGTGTGACCCTGGGCAACTCACTTAACCCCAATTGCCACACACACACACACACACACACACACACACACACACACACACACACACAATCAACAGAAAACATTGGCTTCACTATTTTCTGTAAGCAAATTTTGTGACAACTGGAATTGTCCAAGAAGGGCACATTGTTTGTTTTTAACCAAAAGTTAGTCCTTTCCCCTTGCTGGGCCCTTTTTCTCATTTGAAAAAAAAGGGGACTTCTAGCTCTGTGATTATGTGACCTGGGACTCAAATCCTAGTATAACAGTAAAAAAGGCAGAGACTGTATTGATTGGAGGCAAAAGTCTTTAGGTCCTTTACGACTAGGCAAGCCTCTATGTTTTGCATGGAATTTGTTGGACATGATGGGAGAAAAGGGATGAATGGAGAGGATTTTTCTCACCATGACTTCACCAAGCTGTTTTGCAGTTTGGTCAAATAGATGATGGTTTTGAAGGGGGTGAAAAAAATCAAAAGAAATCTTCTGACTGTAACACAACTATGTTAGACTGGGTAAAACCAAATAGTAGCAGAGGAGTTGTCAGTTCAAAAAGATAGACTTAAATGTCTAATGGTTTTTACAGCTATCTTAATGAGTACAACTGGCAGGGGCCTGAATCTTTTTTTTTTTTTTTTGGTCCCTGAGCTAATTCTATGTTCTAAATTTGTCTTCCTCCCTCCCTCCTCAACCCTTCCTATGATATCAAGCAATTCAATATGTCATACTGGTCCAGTAATGCAGAGTAAATGCCTACCAGTCCTTTGGAGCTGGAGTGCTAGTAATTGCCAGTGCAAGTAATGGTTTCTTCAAGGACTGAGAGAATTTCTAAAAGGTGTATTCTTTCCTCAATTTCTCCTTTCTGTGCCTTCCCAGAATCAGGTACTGTTATATACTCTTCCTCCTTTTATCTTACCATCTCCTTTATCCTGGTTTTGCTTTATACAAAGTCCAGGGTCAGTCACTGACTTACATTGCAGACTTAGTTCATGCCAAGAAAATGTAGGAAGATAGGAGTTAGCTAGAAAATTAAAACAAACAAACAAACAAAAGTTAATGAAGACAGCAATGCAAACCTTTGCCAGAATGATACAAATTTTGCTAACTAGAGGTGCTGAGCTGTTTTAATTCTATTAATAATATTTATGTCCAATACAACTTCCACAAAATAATAGGAAAAGCAATCATATGGATCTGAGACCATTGCAACATTGTCTTTAGCCTTAAAGTGTGCTGATTTTTATAATTGGGTATTGGAAGAGAATTAAGTATCAAGAGGTGGGGGCCAAGAACAAAGGCACTGAGAGATGAAAAGATCACACAACCATTCCAAGCTGAGGTCTAGTGAGGTTTCAAAAGCACACCTTTTTTTTTTTTTTTTTTAGGCAATTTGGGGTTAAGTGACTTGCCCAGGGTCACACAACTAGTAAGTATCAAGTGTCTGAAGCCGGATTTGAACTCATGTACCCCTGACTCCAGGACTGGTGCTTTATCCCAGAAGCACACTTTTTGAAAAGGAAGGAAGGAGCAACACAGAAAGATCCACCTGTGTCACACTGGGAATGGTCTCCCAAGCCAGGTTAGGAGCCCAAATCAGTTATTTTATTTAATAATCAAGTGTTATTTTGGACTTGAAAACCCTATAACCCAACTTGATTCTCCTACCTCATTTAGATATGGGCCAAAATAACTTCTGGATAGTTCTAAAATTTAAATCAACATTGTTTCCTGAACTTGGAATTACATTTCGCACCTCCATGACTTTGCACTAGCTGTCGCCATTGGCCTAAATACATACTTTTGTCACCTCTAGATCTCATAATCACTAACTTCCTTTAAGGACCAAATCAGTTGCCACTTCCTAGGGGAAGCTATTCCTAACCCCCTTTGTTATTTAGTATTGAATTACCCAGAAAAGTAACTTGTATTTATTGTTGTTCAGTCATTTTTCAGGCATGTCTGACTCTGTGACCCCATTTGGGGTTTGCTTGGTAAAGATACTGGAGTGCTTTGCCATTTGCTTCTCCAGCTCATTTTACAGTCAAGGAAACTGAGGAAAACAGGGTCATACAGGTGAGAAGTGTACTGAGACCAGATTTGAACTTATGAAAATGAGTCTTCCTGACTCCAAGCCCGACACTGTCTACTGTACCACTTAGCTGTCCCATCTTGTATTTACTTATGTTATAACCTGCAACAGAATCTAAGTTCTGTGAAGATATGGGCCATTTTTATGCTTTTTATTTCTATCTCCAGAAGATGTCTAGCCCAATGTGTGAAGACATCCCCAGGCGGAATGGATAAATAAGGACAATTTGGTCTAACAGCCATGAAGGTAGCTGAAGCAGGAGCTGTGGAACACTTAGAACTGTCACCGCCGAACACACCAAGGTCATTCACTGCATCCCAGGCCATCATTGTTTGTCCTGACTTTTGTCTTGGATTGGACTTCAGTTACACTGGAAGAGAGACTGAGGCTGATGACTTAGTGCAACTCTGCCTCCCTTAAACCCAATTCACATACAAGTCAAGATATCACTTTGTGATGTCATTGATCTTCAAGAAAGGACAAACAACAACAATTTATATCCCCAGCTGTTATACACAGTAGGTACTTAATAAATGAGGCCTACATTGAATTGAAACAAATACTGCTATGTTCTCTCTTTCACAAGATGTATGTGGAAATCACTAACTGTGAAAGCAACACAGCTTCTAATAACATCTCATAATATGCCCAAGGCATCTTAGCTATAAACATCCCTGGTTCTGTAAAATCTTGCAATGCATACACTATGCTGGCTTTGTCAGCAAGACTCTATTCTCATTGTAGTATTTAAATGTAAAGAGTCCCAGTAGTTAACATAAATAGAAAAACACCAACAAAGGAAACTCCATGTAATCTTTGATCCTAATATCACCTAGGAGGAAATATCCACAGAGACCTGTCAAGATGGGAGTATCTATTTACTACAGTTGCAATATACAATTTTTTTTGCTTGATCTACAATTCACAAACTTGGTAGTAAAACTTTATTCAGGAACAAGTGAATTCTTGATTTTTTTTGTTTTAATTTTAGGATTTTTTAAAAAAATAGGAATGAAACCAAAACACTAAATATCAGTGCTACGTGGTTTATACTATATTATTTTTCCCTTCCTAAATTGTGTCCTTTGAGAGGTTTTCATAGAATACCACACATATCCAGAGTCAGAGAATGGGAACTAGAAGGAGCCTAAGGCAGGAGCAGAGCAATCAAAAAATGGATGGACTGAGGCCTAGGTGTGGAAGGGTAAGGAGTTAGAAGTATAGCAAGTTCACCAGCACTGGAAATGTTCAAGTGAAGGTTAGATGGTCACCTGTGGGGTAGGTAGGTGGCACAATGAATAGAGCTCTGGCCTTGCAGTCAAGAAGACCAGAGTTCAAATCTTAATTTAAACACTTATTAGCTGGGTGACTCTGAGAAAGCCACTTAACCCCAATTGCCTGAAACATCTGGGGCCCTCTCCAGTCTTACTGATATACATCTTACCATAGCACTCAGATGGCACTGGAGGAGAGAGTGAGATTGGTGACCTTGCACAGTCCTCCCTCACTTAAATCTAATTCACTGCAAGTCCTGGCATTACCACAATATCATGGTCCTCTTAGAGTATGAAGGACAAAAACAGATGGTCACTTGTCCAGGATGTCCAAAGTAGGGATTCATGATTCACCCAGGGGTAGACTAGACTAGAGCCATAATTGGGGAATGTTACACCGAGGGCAAGCATTCAAAACCATACCTCAGGGCAAACAACATGAAAAGCACCACTCTTTTAAGGGGATACCACAAGGCTGCTGGTGGCAAGGATGTCACTCCCCACACCCCATCCCCCCAGAGTAATAGGGCAATTTGGTACATTCCTATATAAACTAATTACAATTGATTGCTATGTGCTGAGGTCAATTGCTTCTCCGCACTCAGCATCAAAAAGAGCCTGTTAAATAGTAAATAGAGATGTTTCTGAGGAAGAATTTTAAAGAGGGCTGCAGACAAGCCCTGTTGTTCTCAAACTCTTGAAGTATCTCATTAGAGCTAGAAGGGACTCCAGGGACTGTCTAAGCCAAATCCTTCCTTTTGAGAGAAGGAAACTAAAGCCCTAGAGAGTAACTTGCCCAAATTCAAATCTTACTGCAATTGAGGCTTAGTTGATATATTGTCAAATGGGAGTCTAAATCTCAGAGATTAACAGATTGTTGGAGCTGGTAGAGACCATAATAGAATGCTGTGTTAATGGTATAATTTTATTTTATTTTTATTTATTTATTTATTGTGTGTGTGTGTGTGTGTGTGTGTGTGTGTGTGTGTGTCAATTGGGGTTAAGTGACTTGCCCAGGGTCACACAGCTAGTAAATGTCAAGGGTCTGAGGTCAAGATTTGAACTCAGGTCCTCCTGAATTCAGGGCCGGTGCTCTATCCACTGCGCCACCTAGCTGCCCCCAATGGTATCATTTTAGATCATTGGAAACAGAAACCCAAAGTTAGCATCAGAGCACAGTATCTTTCATCCAGACAACTGAATTTTGACCTTTCAGGGGCATGGATAGTTAACTGGTGCCTAGAAATGTGCAGCCCTGGTCCCACAACTCAATACAAGCAGCAAAGGGAGGCCTTCACTTCATTCAGGTTCACTGTAGTTCCCAAGTTCCACCTCCACCCAAACTGTAGGGAGAGTGTAAGCAGCATAGAACGGCAAAAGCTTTGAGAGGAAGAACATTCCTGAAGAAAGAAGCAGCAGGGATATTTCCCAGAGTAGCGAATGGCGGCTCATCACCTAGATCCTTCTTCTGCCTTACCCAACTCAAGTACCATCATCCCAATCTCTCCTCTCCAGAGGTAGGAAATGCTAGTTTCAGAGAGCTCCTAGGCCTAGGGGAACATCCCCCCTCCCCAGGGCAGCCCAGCTTCTTGTTTAACTGCTCCCCCACCCCCTCTTATCTAGATCCATCACACTTTCAACCTGTCCCTCCTTTTTAACTCCCAGGTCTCTGTGTCTAAGAAACGTGTGAAAGGCAAGTTAGGGTAAAACTTAAGAGAAATAACAGTGTTGCTAGAATTGAGGATGTAGGAGAATTCCCAGCAAGGCACAGCCCTCCAGAAGTGGTACTAAGGGAAGGGCTCTTTCCAGCATGACCATCTTATAGTCCCTGACTTCCATCTCTTAGGTGGTACCTATGCTTTGAGGAGGTCCCTGGGACACTTCTGGAGGTACTGACAATGCTGGCCTGACCCATGGATCAAGACAAGGCCAAAGCTCAAGCCTTCCTTGCTTCAGCCTCTCCCTGAAAAAGCAAACAAGACAATCAACCTGTGCCCTCCCTCTTCCACTCTCAACATCCTGTCTAGGGTTCTGCTATAATTGCCCAGTTCCTAATCACTAGGCCCCACTGTGCCATCAGCCCGCTCCTATTCTCTGCTGATTTTCCTCAGTGGAATACAAGTACTTGACAGCCTGAATGTAAACTGACAACCGTCCCCCCACCCCCACCCCAAGACAAATTCTCCACACTTGGTAAATGGTCCATCTATCCCATCCTAACTTCATCTGTAGACCAGATGACCTCTGAGACTCCATCTTATTAAAATTTTGTAATTCTGTTATTATGTAATTCTACAATCTTATAATTTTATAAAATAAACTCTGTCATTTTACAGATAAGAAAATTGGGAACAAAAGAAGTCAAATGGTCTGTTAAATCTCAAACAAGTATCCAGCAGTAAAACGAAATGTTCCTGAAACCTAATTGAGGCAGCTATATTGCACAGTGGATAGAGCTCGGCCTGGGATCAGAAAGAGCTGAATTCAAATCTAACCTCAGGTTTACTATCTGCATGACCCTGGGTAAGTCACTTTACCTGTAAAATAGGGATGAAAATAATAACACCTACCTCACAGGGATGTTGTGAGGATCAAATGAGATATTTGTAAAGCCCTTAGCACAGTTCCTGACACGGAGATTGCACTTACTAAAGGCTTCTTCAGAGTTTTCTTCACTACCCCATGATGCTTTGTGTTATTGTGATCCAAAGTCTGTGTCTAGGCCTAACTAGGAACAGGACAGTATAGCAGAAAAGAGACAGAATGGTATAATAGGCCTTGAATTCAAATCCTACTTCTGTGACCCAGGTAACTTTGCTTTACTTCTGTGGGCATTTTGCCTAAGGGGAAGTTTGGAATAGGTCCTTACCATCACATCAGACTTTAAATCCTGTAACACTTAGATTAAACATCTAATTAGATTCTCCGCTGTTGATGTATCTGTACAGATATGGCTAGAACAGGCTCTCCATTTTCCTGAAGGAATGAGGGTTCCTCCACTTGAATGGTTATAATGGTAAATCTCTAGCCCTTTTGATTTGCAGTCCTCATTGCATATCTATCTTACCACCTCTCCTTCACCAGTATTGTCTCCCCTTATATTCCAACTTACTGACATTCCATGTAAATATCACATCTCATACTGATTGTTTGGTGGTGTTTTCAAATATTGGTACGCCTGTGTGTGCAGAGGCACATGAATATACCTAGGGAAGGTGAAGCTAAGGGGGAAGATGCTGTGTTGAATGGGCCTGCATTTTAGTTTCATGATTTCATCTGTCTGTTTAATAATTAATCTCTTTATCTGTAAGAAGGGGAGATATATCTTATTGGATTCTCTGCACTGGTTAATAAATAATGTAGCTTAATGTTAATGAACTACACTTGTGCAGGAGTAAAAAAAAAAAGTGTTTTCCCTTGGCCACTGTTTACTTTGGGAAAACTTAATATCCTGTGAGTCATGGGCAAGAGAGTCATGAATTCTGGCCCCAGCTACACCACCATGTGGCTTTGGGCAAGTCACTTCCTCTCTTCGGAATCAGTAACTCTCTAAGTAAAATGAGGGAATCAGACCAGATGATTACTAAAGGTCATCTAAGTTCTGTGTTCAACATTCTGTTTTGTAATGGTCCCTTGGAGCTCTTACAGTTCTGTGTTATTACATGCTTTGTTCCATAGTCCTTTGTATCTCTGACATTCGAAATTGAGGTCTAGGTCTTGATATTTCAATATTTGAAAAGTTGATAAAGTTTTTTTGCTTGTTTGTATTCATTCATTCATTCATTTACTCATTTGTTTATTCATTCATTCATCTATCTATCTATCTATCTATCTATCTATCTATCTATCTATCTATCTATCTATCTATCTATCTATCTATCTATCTATGTTTAACTTCCAGTTGGAGTTCCTTCTACCAGGGCAGGCATAACTAAATCCTTTCACATCTCAGTAGATGCTTTCAATGAGCTTTTGTGGCCATAAAAATTCCTTATATAGTGACTTTCCTCTCTGCACTGAGTCTGGTCTTTGGGGTTTGTTGCTGGGCCTATGCTTCTCAACTTGTTAGAAACTTTTAGGCCTTGTGATCCAATCTAACAGCCTTCAATAAGCTGACATAAAATGGAAGATTTTAGTGGACTTTAGTCTACAAATTACAACAGAGAAGATATTTCCTCTGGAGATAACTGCTGATGTTCAACTTTAGTGTTATTACTGTAAGGGGCTAAAATTCTAACTATACTATCTAAAACATCTAATGAGTGGTCGCCAATAAATTATAAGCTTTAGCAAGAGTTAGACTTTTAAGCATTTTTTAAGGAGAATAAGAATTTGGTGAAGAGTGAGAGAAAGGCCTACATTAATCCATCTATCTCAGGGAGCTATAGTTCTCCTGCTCCCCTATCCATGAGAGTCCTGGTTGAAGAGAGTGAGAGTGCCAGCCTTGCCCCCTCTTGCTCCCACAAGCAAACGTCACTTCCTGACTCCAAAGAAAAGCCAAATGTCTTGCCCTCAGGCACTTTCTCCTCATGGTGGAACTTTCCTATAGTAAGTGTCCAGCAGGTGGCGTCATTCCAATCATTACAGTCCACCCTTTGTTTCTTCAATAAATACGGGGTGTTTCCTTGATGAAACAGTCAACAATAACAGAATATAATACCCTGTGCTAACAAACAATATGTTAATAACAACATAGAAAAAGGAGAAAGAGGAAATTTTGTCCAGAGGGCCAGTCCCTCATGAACTAGCATTTTGACACTGGTCTGGCAGAGGGAGGGCCTCTGCAGAGAATACATATTACAAATGGTGTACATAATAACAGAAGGGAATAAAAATCAACAAAACAAAGCTATTCATTCAAAGTCTTTGAAAGTCTTTTCTCAGATAATTTTTGGGATTTCCTCTGGCTGTAGTCGTGGAATGGAAGTCTTTTAAGGGTTTGATGTGTGGATGCTGGTAATCAGACAGGAAAATTTCCTACAAAATTAAGTGTAACACAACTTTAAAATAGCTTTGTCAATAATCAAATCAAACAATGAGAGTTCTTAAACACATGTCTAAGGGAATTCAGATTCTTAGTTATTACACATGAAACATATAATAAAACAAAAATTGAAACATTCTCTAAAACTTAATATTACTATAGTTCCCCCTTGTGGAGGGTAAATTGAGAAGACAATTGCTGCAATATTAATTTTTTAAAAATAATTTTTATCTTTGTTTCACCACTTTTTGCATAATTTGCCTAATTATCCTCATGCCATTATGAGAAATTTAAAAATCTAATATAATTGGTAACAGGTATCAAGGCCAAATTCAATACTGTATTTCTCATGATACCTGAGATAGTTATGGGGGTTACCATAAAAGAACAGAGAAATGATGGGATATGAGCATTCCCACACTTGAGCAATATATACTGTTCATGCAGTATGCCAGGCTTAAAATAGGTGGATGGGATATACGTCCATGTCACTGAACATATTGGAGGAAATTGAGTCAGACTTAATCAGATGCATATGATTGAGATGTCCGTAGCATCAGGCATATAGGAGGGGGCATAGAAGCCAGGTTTAGAATGAGATGGGTGGGATGAAAACTTCCAGCCATCTGTACAATATTGTGGGGAAAAATTAAATCAAGTGAAACCAACCTCAACATTTGTCAAAAGCCGTTCCCTTGGCCATACCTTGACTTCATGCATCTCTCCCCTCATGTGACAGTTCAATGTCTGCTCTTTCATGTATTCCTGTTTCGATTGGATGGTATCTTGGCCAACTGTCATCTGATGGTTCAAAATGAAGGCAATTAATGTCTTAAATGATAAGTTCCCATAATCCAAGTCTCATATGGATTTAAAAATTGAGGATACTAATGATCGCAAAACATGGAATGTACCTTGACTCAGAATACCATATACAATTATGTAATAATTTCAAATAATACCTTTTTTTACTAAGTATAAAATTACTTTTGTGAAAAATCAGAATATATTTAAATATAAGTTAAAACACACCACAATCTTAAAGAAAACTTTTTTTGAAAAAAGAAAACTTATACAAATGTTCCCCACTTTTTAAAAAAAATATGCTTATCAAAAATAATACTTCTAGAATAAATTTACACTTGCCATGACAACCAATTTGCCAGGGAAATGCTTTATAGAGTTTGATCAAATAATCAGTTGGAAAGAAAACAATTTAGAACATGGGAGAACAATACTCCCAGAGTTAACATTGTATTATGCAATCAAAACCATCTTGCATTGTTTTAAAATAGAGATAAACAAATACAACAAAATACACATGGAAGAATGAAAGACAATGAAATTCAAGCTAGGGAAATCTAAATGAATATGAACTTAATAGTAATAAGAGAATTACAAAATATAAACTTGATCACATGAATATAAAAAAGCTTTTACAAATATTCTCCCTTTTTTTTTACTAAGTTAAAAACACAATCTTAAAAGCATGAAAATAAACCCAAACTGTTAATTTCAAAATGTAGACTATTTATATGTATTCATGATGGCTGTGGGCATCAACTTACTTTTTTTTTTCTTTTTCCACAGTCTCACAGTGCCTCAGCATTGTTAATCCTATGGATTCAATGGTTACAACCAATACCAAGATAATCCAGCCCAAAATAAACTGCTTTGAAACAAAACAAAACAAAAAATGCATGGCACTTGAATGATCAGACTGACTATATTTGCTGTGAACTTGAACCAATGATTATTCTGCTCCTAAGCTTTGGTCATATGAGTAGACTGCAAATTCATAGATTCTCTTGTCCCTTGGATGTATCCATTTCTAAGATCATTGAGCTGGAGTCTTAACTCTAGGATATCCATAGTTCAATCATAACCAGATAGCCAATCAATATCCAATGGTTCTTTTCCCCCTTCCACCCCTGACTTGACTGAGTGACTTTGGATAAATCTCTTTATTTCTGTTTGTCTCAGTAGCTAAAAAATAAGGGTGTTATATCAGTACCTTTCAGTTCTCACATTCCATGAGTCAACGATTGCACTATGTTGACAATATTATTCTAACTATACTTGTAAAGAAAGTCCAAATGGGCATTATATTCAACATATTTTAGTAAGATGGTCTTTAGTAAGGCTAAGATTCAGTAGACCCAAATTCTAGTATTGGCTTTGCTATTAACCAGTTTGTGACCTTGGGTAAAGTGAGGACTACCGGAAAGAATACTAACTTTGCAGTACGAAAACACATTTTAGATTCCTATCTCAGATTTTTAAAAATACTGGCATCAGTTTCTCATCTACAAAACTGAAATTATAATATTCACAATATAACAGAGGGGTTATTGTAAACTACTCCGGAAGTTGGAGCTATTATCTTTAGGTTGCTTCTCTTTTCTAGTCCTGATTTAACTCCTCTATAAGATTAAAGAAAGGGTTGGATTAGAATGAGTTCCTTGTCTCCTCCAGCTATAATTGTATACCTCTATGCTTCTAGAAGCCCATCACTTAGAAAAGCACAAGATGGGTTCTTGTTGAAAATACTTCAGCAAATGCTAACTGGAATTTTACTTTCATTTTTATAAAGAAGGCAAATACGCAAAGTATGTTCAAAGACAGTCTTTAGTTCAGTGGAAATGAAGAGACGATCACCTCCAACAAGACAACGACTAAAACAAACTTTTATCGACTCTCTGCTTCCTTTCCTCTCATATACTTGATACCAGATCATCTTTAAAATTTGGATTATAGTCCTGAAGAAACATGACTAACTCCACATTCACAAATCAAATACATAGGAAGATCAATTCATTTAACACCAAAAATTGTATAAACAAGTAATCTTAATAGCATTTTTCCCTGCAAACTCACTATCAACATATTGTGAGCTGAAATGAAAATGGATTATAGTTTCTTGAAAATTAAAAATGGATCTGTACACATATTTCCCAAGATATTTTCCTGCCAGAGAGTATTTAATCAATTCTCACCCTTCTTTTATTACTATTGATGTGACAGAAAATTATCTAGAAATAACTGGTCAATATAGGATTTGTCTGTAATGTGTGACCCCTACCATGGCAACCACTGGCATTTGGAATCCCATATCTCAGGTGGGCTTTGTTTATCACTACATTTTCCTGATGATTTGGCACTTTTAAAATTAATAATGCATAGTTCAGGAGAAAATTGCATTCTCATTATTGCTCCTTGAAATCCATCATCCATCAGATTCTTTGGCACCAGAAATGCTTTTGTATCTATTTGCTGTGGTCCCGTGTTTATGGAGTGGGATTCCCCAAGCCTTCAGGAACTTTTTATCTTGTGCCTCACATCTCAGTGGATGTAATTAAAAGCACTCCATTATGGGCCTGAGGAGTGTGTCTGAAGAAGTGCTTGGAACATGGCCCATCTATCATCAAAGTACAAATGCATTTCACTGGGGCAGAATCAATCTGGAAAAATTTTCCAAATGGGCAAGAGATATCTTGATAGCCTCAGAAGCCACAGAGGTCTCCTTATCTATTTCATTTTGGAAGCTCCCCTTTTTGAATCTGAAGACATTATTGACACTTTTGATGGCTTGTCACGCCACTGAATAGTTCATATTGAAACTGACTGAAGGGCATTTAGGACCATTATTAGTGTTATGACCCATTTGCAAAAGCTAGTTCATACATAGATAAGTTCAGAGATGTTCCCATAGATTTGAGAAGGTTAAAAAAAAAGTCTGTCGTATCAAAATCCCTGGAAACAGAAACTGGACGACTTCAATTTTTGCTTTTAAATAATTTAACCAAAATTTAAAAAAAAATCTGGTACCCAAATCAGGAAGAACAAAGAATGGGCTATTCTTCTGTAGTTAATAGTAACAGTTATTGTTTTTACTATTATTTAGTCATAATTACAATATCATATGATATATCTATTGCATATAACTAATATAGTTACACATATGTATATATCAATAACTATCATTTATATAGTGATTTAATGTTTCCAAAGTGCTTTATACAGATATAAATAATATCACTCTTGAGATAGGTGCCATTATTATCCCCACTTTGCAGAAGAGGAAACTAAGGCCAAAAGATCAAGTTGCCCAGAATCACACAGCTATTAAGTATCTAAGGCTGAATGTGAATTCAGTTTTTCCTGACTCCAGGATCAGACCAGCATCTATTGTGCCAAGTAATTGCCAGACAAGTGAAGATCATATCCCATCCATGCTGTCTCATCCTCTGTGATTCCATAAATCCTCTAAGCAGGATGCCCAGATTCAGAGGCTGTGCTCTAGATTTTTGGATATTTGGTAGATGCCAGTGCTACACTTTCACTGTCCTTGAGCCATCCTTTGCTCTTGTCTCATAAATGTATTACTTTCATTTCTGGGTCTACGTATCTTTGATGGTATCTTTTGTACTGCTTTTCACGAACATGAGTTCATCCCTGGTAATAGGCTGAAACTTATTTATGATCCCTATTCTTCCCTCTGTTGCCCTTTGGGTCACTTGTCATTTTTGATTCTTCTGAGATTTTGCCATGCCATGACTCAAGATGAATATGGAACCTGTGGGGCAATCCTGGCATTAAAAAAAAGGCATCAGTCTATGATCATGTAAAAAGTTTCTCAAACACTATCCTGTTTGTTCACCTATTCCTGTTCGAATTTTAGCCTAGATTACTGCGGATATGCAGTGTTTGTCCATTATATATGTACCAAAGAACTTACTCAGTGGACTGGCCATTAAAGTGGATGTCATAATCTGAGAAATATGCATTCTTTACCCACCTGTTTGTTTGTTTGTTTGTTTTTTCCTGTATGGACTGATTGCTGTGCTGATCTTTTTTTAAGTGGCATGGACATCAGTGATGAGACCCTGTAGTATTCTAGAACCTGATATCATCAGTACAATGTTATCCACAAACAGAAGCATTTGGGCCTGCCAAATCTGATATAAATGGGTTTCTCTCCCCATGACCACTGAGCCAGAATGTTGCCATACTGACTCTGGCAGTACACAAACTTTTTACTGCTTTTTAAAGTACATCAACACACAGAAACTGAAATTGGCAAAAACAGTAGGGAAACTGATGTTTCCAATTCAAAACCATTCATTCATTTGGGATTTCTAGGCTCTGTTTCAAACATATTTTCCCTTCAGTTTCTTCATCCTGATAAGGAAATTAAAGAAAATAATATGAAAAGGTAGTTGTTTTCTTGCCTAAGTTACCTAAAATACTCCTTTCCCTTTCTTCCTTTCTTTTTTCTGTTCAACTTCTCTCTTTCCTTCCTCTCTCCCTCCCTCCAACCAAGATTTTGTGGATAATTAGAAAAACTTCTGCTTCACTTTGTCTGAAAATGTAGCAAATATACTCAGCCTTAAACACATATGATAAAGACATACCCACATCACCCATATGGTAGTATACATTAATATAAATTTAGAATGGAAAGGTCATTTAGAGGTCATTATTTTATAAAGGAGAAAAATGAGATCCAGAGAGTTTATGAGACCTGCTCAGGGTCACATGGTTAGTTAAGTAGATTCTCAATTATAGTACTTTTGTTGCTCTGGAAATAAGCTAATCTTAGCATACAGTTATTCAGTTTATTAAATAGGTACATTCCAATAAATCTGACTCAATGAAAATTTTTGCAATTCAAATCCTATTTTAAGCCTACTTTCCACTATAAAATCAGAAATACTACAATGCATTTTCCTTGGAGCAGTGCAGGGGAAAAGGGATGGCAGTAGACTAAGGTCTCATATACACCAAAGTATTAATAGCTATAATGTTTGTAGTAGCAAAAAAATGGAAACACAGTAGAAGTTCAACAACTGGGAAAAGACTAAACAAATTAGAGTACAAGTGTAAGGTGATAAGAAACAATGATTTTCAATAGATCAGGGAAGTACAGGGAAGTACAGGAAATTATATGAAGTGATGCAGAATCAGGAAAATGCTATACACAATGACGACTACAAAGTAAAGGGAATTTTTTTTTTAAAACAATCACTATTTATATAATTACCAATCTTAGCTCTATAATAGAGATAAGATGATGTACCACCCTTCCCTTATGAAGAGATAAGGAATATAAACATTTAACATAGTGCCTGGCAAACAGTAAACATATAAATTTTAACTATTATTATGAGTAATGAATACTACATATTCTATGTCAGATATAGTTTGTGGGGTAGGTTAGTTTAATGGAATGTTTTTAATTTTCTTTCTTTTTAATTCTTGCTTCTAATGGATGGATCACCCAGAAGAAGAGGGAAGCATAGATTCAGAAAATTAAGGTGATGCCAAAACAAAAGATATCAAAAAAAGAAATTAAAGTTTGCTGGATTTGGATTCAGGAGATTTTGTTTTGAATCCAGACTCAATCAAGAGCCATATGAGCTTAGTCAAGTAACTTCCCAGGAGCAAAATAAAGATAACATTTCTTAAAATGTCTCACAGGCCTATTGAGAGAAAAAGACATTATAAACCTTAAAATGTTTTTGAAATGTGAGTCTTGTGGATCGAGACCTTTTGGCCAGCCTCCATCCCCTTTTTTAGCTCACAACTCAAGCACTGAAAAGCCTATTCTTATTAATGGGTATAGTCTCAAATTTCCTCAGTCATAAAGATCACTGCCTCTACTTCCAAAGCACTACACCCGATGTGTTTAGGAGCCTGTCTATTTAGCCCTCTTAAATAAAATGCAATACAATAATTTCTTATTAATGCTTTTATTTGTGCTTGGCATTTGGATTAGGGTAGAGTGCAGCAAGACATTCATCACCTCTACTGGCTCCCACCAGAACAAAGGTTTCAGGAAAAGAAGAAATTAATGTGTCATGTGACAGGATTAAGGAGACAGCTTTCTACTGTTAACAGAGTTGGACCTCCCTAATCCAAAATTGGCCCTTCCCTTCAAAGGGGGTATTATCACCAGATCAGCAAGAGATGCTTGGAATGTAGGGATGATTTAGTCTTCAAATCTCCAGAAATACCGAGACTTTCTAAAAACTCAAAGAAGAAAATAATTACACACAGTCTGATTAGATATAAATTCACAAATTCTTTCAAGAATTTCTCTCTGCCCTTTTTAGCTCTTCTTTATTCTTAGATAGGCAAAGGAGCAGCTGGGAGCAGAATTAGTTCCCCCCTCTAGTCTTGTTATTTGTTCTCTTTTGGTGGGATAAAGATCAGGAGGTGGTCTTCCCTTTTCCCATTCTGCTTCTCCATGGAAGGTTATAGTGCCCCTTGCCTTCTCTCTGTTAGGTCTGGAGTAGGGAAGCTTGTGTAGGCTTTACATCTAGACACTCTCAGCTATGTCCCCCTGGAGAGACCCTCTATTTATGACCTATTTGTAGGATTGCTTAGATTTCTGTCTTTTAAGAATTGTGCCCTGAATGTATAGAGGCTGTTTCTGATATGGATTTGCAAGCTTTTACTGAGCCAGAAATTCCCCTGAAAGTTCATATGCTCCCAAGTCTTTATTAAATATTTCTCCCTCCTCCTACAATGAGATGGTTTCTGCTGATTTACTGAGGCTCAGCTATCCTGTTGTGTTATCATCTATTTGCTTGAGGCAAGGTGGTTATAGTGGAAAGAACATTGGATTTGTACTTAAAAGACTTGGCTTCAAATCTCCAGTCTTCTATTTGCTACTCACATGGTTGTGAGAAAGGCCCTTAAGGTCTCTGAGACTCAGTTTCCTAATCTGTAAAATGTGGGGTTTGTACTAAATGATCCCTAGTTCCTTCAAATTGTCTGTCTTGCTCCCTGAAAAGCTTGAATCAAGTTTTTATTTTTATCTTTTTTTTTTCCCGACTCATTCCCTAATTTGAGAAAAAACAAAATAAACAAACACTATCATACCCATGCCATCATGATATAATAAAAACAAAAGGACAGCTAGGTGGTACATTAGACTGAGTGCTAGGTTTGAAGTCAGGAAGACCTGAATTCAAATGTAACCTCAAATACTTACTATTTGTGTGACCCTGGCCGAATTATTTAACCTCTTAGTCTTGGTTTCCTCATGTGGAAAATGTGGATAATAGTAACACCTACCTATTTTGTTGTGAGACTAAAATGAGATATTTGTAAAGTGCCCTATATAATTACTGGCCATTTTATCATTTTTATTTTTACTAAAAGTATGAGTCCTTAGATTAGAATCACAGTTCTTCCTCTAACCTGCCATATGACCTTGGGCAAGTCCCTTTTTCTCTTCTGGTGTCTCAGTTTCTTTAAAATGAGGAGGTTGGACTGGATGATCTGTAAGTTTCCTGCTGACTGTAAAATTCTATGATTAATGGGATGCATTATTCTAATAAGATTGAAGATAATATAGAGCCTAGAGCAATTTAAGCCGATTCTATCAATCTGCTATGGGAGGCCATTATAAGGAAAAGGGACTTTGACACTTTCCTGATTTGTGCAGAGGATGCTTCCTTTGGGTTTCTCAGGTGTCCGAATTAGATTAATTATCCCCCATCTTTCTCTATTTTCCCACCTGGGATCCCCCTAGCTCTGAAGAGATAACCCCCCTGCCTGGTGCATTAGTATTCCCAGATCTTAGAGACAAAACTGTAGATAAAGTTTTTAACCTCACTCATGACACCAGGAATACAATCATAGGATTATGAGTATGATAGCCTCTGTGCCTCCGGGAGAAAATACAATTTCTGCCTCATCAAGTTTTATTGATAAAACACAGATGTAGTTATATTATTCAGATGACTTTTGGAATCTGTTTCTTGCCTTTTCCAACATTTTTACATAATCTTTATGTTCTTCTTATTGGATAAGTAATCATTTGAGATATGTTAAAAGGATCAAAGATTATTTTTTTTTAATTTGCCCACACCCATGACTTGCAAACACACACACACACACACATACACACACACACGCACACAGGAGAACACACATCCATGGATCTTGACATTCTGTATTATTTTGGTTTTAGTAACCAATGTGTTGCCACCTATATTTAAGCAGTGATTTGAAAATGTCTTTAAGAAATTCTGTCCATCTTCCTTCCTTACATAGTAATGAGGTGAAAGATGGCTCACATAACCACTTTTTTTGTAGCTGTTTTGTCTAATTTTAATAAAACACATGTAGGAGGAATAAAATTAGCATTTTCTCCTTCTCTCTTGCCATTGCTACCATCCTAGTCTAGGCCTTCATCACAACCCACTTAACTCTCCTTGCCTCTTAACCAGCTTTCTCTTGTCTAGTCTCTCCCCCTTCTAGCCCACCCTTCACACAGTTTCCAAAAGAATTTCCCATATGTTCAGATCTGATCACTTCATTCCTTTGCTCAAAAACTTTAATGGTTTTCTTGTATCACTTACTTGGATTTGCATCCCTAGTGCTTAGGATAGTGGCTAGCATATAATATATGCTCTGCCTGTCTATTTATGTATCTTTTTATTGCCTATAAAATAAAAAGTTCCAAATTTTTAGCCCATAATTTGAGACCCTCCAGAAGTCTGTGCTATCTTATTTACCTTAAATATTCCCCCCTTCAGCTATTCTACATCTAAAGTAGACTAATCAACATCCCCTGTATGCATCCTGTATTTTCCAGCCTGTCTTTCTTTATTCTTATCCTTGTGGTCAGAATGCCATAATCCTCCAGCCTCTGGTAATAAAATATTCCCTACTTTTCACCACATAGATCAAAAAAAATCCTGTCCTCAAAGGGCTCCCCGATTCCATCCCCTTCATACTCCACCCCCACAAAAAAATGTTTTCCTTCTCTGAATTTGCACAGAAATGTATCTGTTTCACATAGCTATCCATCTTATCATTAATAGCTATCCTGTCATTAATTGTGCTGTTTTATCTGTTTTAGCTGTAACTAGTAGATATAAGTTCCTTGTTTCATCTCTGCATCTACTCACTTAGTAGCATTAATATCATATACACAGTTGATGAAATTAATAAACGTTTGGAAAAGGAAGAATTTCTTGAAATTAACCATATTTGTAGATATAAAATAAGGTGAATAAAGGATAATGGGACATGAACAAACCATTCGCATCCACAGAATTGTAAAAACATAGACTCTCAGACCTAGAAGATGACTCCAAGGCCACTTGGTCTAAATCACACCTTTCTCAAGAATCCCTTGTACAACATGGCTTTGCGGAAACTCATAGGTGAATAGGCCTCTTGAGGTTATCATTTCTACCTGCTTCTTAAATAAGAATCCCTTCTAATATTTACCTAACAGACATCACAAACCTTTGTCTGAAGACTTCTAGTGAGGAGAAATACACTAACCTACCTCCCAAGGTAAACCCATTCCATTTTGGGGGGAGAGTTACCAAGTTTTTTTTTTTCTTATTTCAAGGGGGAAAATCTCCCCTTATACAACTTTCAGGCAACCTTCCTAGTTTTACCAAATGGGGGCAAGAAGGACAAGGTTACTGTACAAGAGAGCTTCTGCTTAACAGCTCTTCATATCCTGGAAGTTACTCTGTCCCTTTAAGCCTTCCCTTCTCCACAGTAAACATCCCCCAAGACTTCAACCAATTCTCCTAATAGTATGATCTTGAAACCTTTGTTCCATCATGATCACCCTATTTGGGATTCTCTATAGTTACTTTTTCATTTTTTTTTTAATTTTTATTTTTGTGGGGCAATGAGGTTTAAGTGACTTGCCCAGGGTCACACAGCTAGTAAGTAAGTGTCAAGTGTCTGAGGTTGGATTTGAACTCAGTTCTTCCTGAATTCAGGACTGGTGCATTATCCACTGCGCACCTAGCTGCCCCCTCTATTGCTTAACATCCTCCTAAAAGGTGGATCCCAACATTGCATGAAATACTGGAGAGATTATAAAAGAGCACAGAATAGCAGCAATAATAGCTAGCATCCACATAGTGCTTTAAAGTTTAAAATGTGCTTTACATATGCTAACTCCTTTGATCCATATAAATGCACAGTGGTGTAGGTGCTATTACTAACCCCATTTTACAGATGAATAAACTGAGGCACACAGGGTTCAAGTGACTTACTAGACATAAAGCTACGTGAGGCAGGATTCCAACTCAGGTTTCCCTGACTCTTAACTACCTAGCAGGGGACACTATGCCTCTTTTAATATTACCCAAAGATGACACTAGCTTTTTTGACTGTCATAGCTAAATACTGATTTGTATTAAGCTTATACTCCATTCAGATCCCAAGATCTCTGTCAGACAAACTTCTGTCTAGTCAATCCACCAGCAACCTATAAAGGCAATTATTTTGAATCCAACTATAAGACTTCATGTTAATCTCTATTAAATTGTATTTTCTTATACTTGGTCTAGTATTCTACCCTTCACTATGATAGCAGTTCCTTCTACTTTGTGGTCATCTGTACTATACTTCAAGAACTTCAGACAACTCTACCGACCTGAAGCTGCCCATTAAAGCTGTGCACACTTCCAATTGGTAACAATTTATTTCCCCCCTATATCAATCTAAATATGCCTTACCACCAAGATATAAGCATTTGTTCCCATAACAAAAAAAATTCAGTTTGAATACCAGAAAGTTTTGGATCCAGCCCCTTTGCCCAAATTTTTGCATTTTCTTACTATTATGTAAGCATGGGTATGATGGAGCCATGCTGATTGTTAAATTTTCAGTGTGAGTATTAATACCTCTGAAATCAGCAAAGGTTAGAAATCAAAGACTGTTATTAAATCTGTCAACAGTCACATTAGCTTTTTCAGCTACCATCTCAAGAGCTAAGAAAATAGTAATAGTTAGCATTTATATAGATCTTTATGATTTGCAAAGCACTCTGCATGTTACCTGGGTTTGATCCTTACAACAACCCTTGGATTGTTTATTATCCCCACTTTGGAGATGAGGAAACTGAGCCTGAGAAAGGTTGAATAACTTGTCCAGGGTGACACAGCTATGAAATGTTTGATGAGGAACTTGAGCTCAGGCCTTTCTGCATCTAAGATCAGCATTCTATTCACTGCAACACCTAGCTATTACCTATGCTTGGACCTGACAAAAACTCTTTATTAAATCTATTACAATGCACTGAACACAGGAATTTTGGCCCTTAATCTGCTATCCAATGTTCTGAAATATTAGGATTAATTTTCTTATGGCAATCTACATTCTCAACAAAAAATCACCAAGGAGAGACTCTATGACCACCTTGAGAGATACCATTGAAGCATTTAGAAGTGGGTGATCTCGAGTGGAAAAGGAAAAAAAAAATTATTAAGCACCTACTATGTACCAGGCAACATGCTAAGCAATTTACAGATTATTATTTCATTAGATCCTCAGATGTTGGTACTATAATTATCCCCATTTTACTGTTGAGGAAACTGAAATGAAACAGAGAAGTTAGCTGACTTGCCCAGGGTCACACAGATAATGTCTGAAGTCAGATTTGAACTATAGTATTCATGACTCCAGGCCCAGTGCTCTACCCATTGTGCCAAGGTAGATGAATTCTCAAGTCCTTTCTAAAATTAATTCATTTTGTCAAAAATAAACATTGATGTAACCTCCCACTCAACATCCTCGTAAGGTTGGAAGTGCAAGAAATGCTTTTATCACTTTACTGTTGAAGACTCAGAGAGGTTAAATTATAGTCATAAAACTATGTGATACTTAATGGACTCAAATTAAGTCCATTAAGATCACTCCCACACCTCATTTTTCAAATGAGGAAACTGAGGCCAAGGAAGAGCAAGTGATTTCTCAATATGACACATTCTATAAGCATCAGAGGTGAGATCCGAATCCAGGTCCTCTAACTATAATATCAGTGCTCTTCCAACCATACCATAAACTGAACAATTGAGTTGTGATAGGCCAAATTATCTTTCGTAATTGTCCACTACATACAATAATCATTTAAATTCTCATCTTGGTATCCTTATCACCTAGCACACAGTAGATGATACTGAATATTGTTGTTTGTACTTCATTTCAAAGAAGACCAATGTCATAACGGGAATGATGTCTTGACTGGCCTATGAACTGGACTTAAGGGAGGCAGAGTTGCACAAAGTTGTCAGCCTCAATCTCTCTTTCAGGCCTAGGAATACGACAGGCATATATGACGCGGCAAGACAAAAATCAAGACAAATAGCGGAGATCTTGACATCTTCCAAATCTGACCAAGCTCTAAGCACTCTATAACACTTGCTTCAGCTGCCTTCATGGGTGTTGGAACACACTATTCTCATCGCCCATTCTGGTAGGGAACTGTCTTCACATGTTTGGGGCATACATCCCCTAACTTACCAACAGGTTTGAGACCTGTCAATTACCATCGACCTGGTTCAGCCTATCTGACAAGATGGTTTGCTGGAGTGTGGCCACCGGGCATGCTCTGGCTTCTTGAAGCCACAGGTGCGAGAGTTGGGTGAAAGTGGATACCAAAGATGGATGAGCAGTAGTGAAGTCTCAGGGGCCTTCTGAACACTCATGCATGCTGATAGAATCATCAGCACCCATGACTCTAAAATGCTGTCAAAGTATAATACTAGTAGACTAAAATTTTAAGGAATCTTGGAAAATAAGAAGGAACCTTTGAGACTATCTAATCTACCCCCACCTCCAACCCCCATCAGTTTACATACAACTCAATTGAAGTACACAAGGGAAGATTAGTTTGTGAAAGGTCACAGGGCTATAACCTGAACCCAAAGCTCTTTGCTCTCAAGGCCAGTGATTATTTCCACTAATACCTCCATTTAGCAGCTTTAATGCTATATTTCCAGCAATTAAAAAACAGATTGTTAAAACTGGAAGGAACGTTAAGAGATCATGAGGCCTACAGTGGAAAATTATTTTGCCAAGATCACAGGGCAGGGCAAGTTAGGGGCAGAGCTGAGACTTGATTTAAGGGGTTATGACACCACATACATTACCTAGTCTAAACTTTTTTTTTTTTTTTTTGGTGTGGTGTTAACTTTAGTAAAAGGCTCTTTTTAAGTGTATAATCTCATTACCTTGGAAAAAGAGGTATTTCTCCTGTCTAGTTCAAGTTAGTCCTGCTATGTGGGTCTAAGGCCACAGTGGGAGACCTAGCTTTTAATGATAATAGTTTGGGAATGTAGGAAATTATGGTTTTCCTAATCCCCTTGTTGCTGCTGCATTTGAATATTATTAATTCCAGAAGAGCTGTTTTCTTTGAAACCCAAGAAGATTTCATTGGGCTACCCATGGTGCCTAAGCACTCTGTCAATATCTTCCCCACTTTGTTCTTCAGAATGTCAAGTGGAACACAGGAATTTGATTTTAAGATAACTCAAATGTTCCAGGAGTTGAATGATCTCATATTTTGACAAACTTTCCTAACAAGTCTAGTTGATGGTTTTTCACATTTCCATCAGAACATTTTTTTCTTCAAAAGAGAAAGTAGTACACCACTCATATAAGAAACACAAGTGTAACATTGTAAGATAAAATTTACGTTTACATATAATATGAGTTTGCATTTCTATAGTGATTTAAGTTCCAATTGATATCTATAGATCATCACATTTAATCCTCACAACCACCTCAGGAGATGGTTACAATGATTATCCTCAATTTTACAGATGAGGAAACTGAAGAAAGAAATGAGGTGACTTGCCCTGGGTCACACATTGAATAAGTGCCTGAAGCAGGATTTGAATTCAGTATTTCCTGACTCCAAGACTAATAATTTATGCATTAGCGGTACTCAACAAATACCTAATATCATTATGTATGAGTGTATACACTCATATGCATTTGGGTATAGATTTTATGTGTGTGTACATATCATAAATAAATTAATATTATACATGTATGATATATACCCCTGTGTATATACATATATACCACATGTGTTTGCTGATTGTGTGTGCATATATGTATATGCATCTGTATGCATATACATGCATGCATGCATACATACATACAGCCATTGGATATGTATATGTATATATGTGTGTATATGTGTGTGTGTGTGTGTGTGTATATATATATATATATATATATATATATATATACTGGAAATTAGATAGATAGATAGATGGAGGGATGACAGATAGATTAGACTTACAGTACTAAATACTGGATATGTATGTATGTATACATACATACACACACACACACTATATATATATATATCCAACGCTATATGTATGCATGCATATGTGTGTATATATGTGTGTATGTATATGTATGTATATGATATCTATCTGTATCTCTATATCTAATGTATAGCTATGTATATGTGTATATGTGTGTGTATATCTATATCTATATCTCAAGTATATATATTAGATATATATCCAATGGCTATATATATATGCATGCATGTATATGTATACAAGTATGCATATATACACATATACATACACATATAGATTTGTATATATCCTTTCTTTTGGGCTATATATATCCTATTTATGTATATGTATGAATATATATGTATATGTGTATATATATATATAAAGGATATTTACATATGCATATATAGATACATATAAAACTTCATATAAAAGTTCTATTCTAAAGTCCTATCATATTATGATGTGACCCTAGGTACTCTAATACCCAAAGATCTAATACAGGTCTATCATGCTAGAAAAGCTTCAGTATGGAGACAGTATATATTTATTGTTCAAGGATTAATCCAGTATGCAGCATTTAGACATGAAGCCGATGTCACCAATGGCTATTTGGGGACTGCTGTAAGTCCAAAACCACACTCCCAAAAGACAGGTGGTATAGAGGAGAGTTGGCCCTGAGGTGTTTGGAGAAACAATGCTTACTCCAGTTCTTTCTTTAACTTTCAAGTAAACACCCCTTTGTTAAGGTTAATTAATATTAATTGGTTAAATGTACTGAGATGCTTATCACTGGAGCCTGTGGGGAAATAAAACATAATTAAGGCTTGAGCCAAAAGTTTTAGATACCCCCAACCCCCTCCCCAGACCCCAAAAACACTAAGGAAGAGATGACACAGCGCACTCTGGGAGAGGGGTGGGACAAAGCAACAACTGTCTTTAAAGGCCTTCCACAGCTCTGAATCCCATGCAAAAATACTCATTTCATGCAATATACCCCTTTCCCCAATAGAGGGTTTTCTCTGACATACTGACCTTTTACTGAGAGATAAGGACAAATAAAGAGACATAGTGAGAGAGAGAGAGAGAGAGAGAGAGAGAGAGAGAGAGAGAGAGAGAGAGAGAGAGAGAGAGAGAGATAAAGAGAGAGGAGAAAGACAGACACAGAGAGACAGAGACAGAGATAGAGACAGAGACAGAGACAGAGACAGAGACAGAGACAGAGACATCAAGAGAGACAGAAAAAAAAAAAGAGGAAGAGGGCAGGAGTGCCAGTAATGGAGATCAAACAGGATAATGAGCAAATCTAAAACAATGTCATATGAGGACATTTTAAAGGAATTGGGGATTGTCAGTCCAGGAAAGAAATTACTTAGGTGGGACCTAATTTCTGTCTTCAAATATTTGAATGGTCATTCTAAGACAGATGGATTAGATTTACAGTACTAAGTACTCTGCTGTGACCTAGAGGGCAGAACAGTGGATGGGAGTGGATGGGAGTGGATGGGAGTTACAGGCTGGCAAATTTCAG